>NC_140956.1:129224181-129634181 GCF_014529385.1 Adiantum capillus-veneris | reverse complement strand
AAGGGCAGGGACTATTGCTCGCCAAACAGAGGACATGAGGGAAGCAGAGCTTAAGGAGAAAGCACAAGTAGCAGTGGAGTCCCAGAGGCAAACAGAGTGCAATGTGACCCTGTCCATAGAGGCAAGCAATCAAGAAACTCTACTTTCAATGAAGGATGGTTTGCTTGCAGAGATACCATTTGTAGATGGAGCCAAAAAGCTAGCTCTGGAAAAAGTGGACATTAATTTATTGCAGAATCCAGATGCTCAGATTTCAGACACAATTATCTATGCTTGTCTTAAGTAAGTGTTACTATCTTGCTAGCTTTGAAAACTCAGATAATAGGTTTGCTAACTCAGGTAGAGTCTCTGCAGCCTGATCAAAAGTCAACTCCCACTGCACACCCACACAGAGGTGTTTCTTCTTGATCCACAAATGTTAGTGATTATTAGACAAAAGAACAGTCCATCTGGGACCTTTGAGAGTTGGTTTCTCCACTGTGCTATGTTGGAAGTTACTGTGATCATCTTTCCATATGAGAACAACCATCACTGGAGTCTCATATGCCTTGATGTTGACCAACCAGCAGTGTGGGTGTTCAATTCAATAAAAGGAACCCACCCTGAAATTAGGCTGTAAGTGTTTTGTATCAAAAAGTGTTTCTTATAGATATCCATGTAAATTTGAAGCCTCATGCTAACATCTTGACATTGCTTTGTGCAGTTGTATAAAGAGGTTGTTGCTTGCCTATGGCAAGCTATGTGGAAGGTATGAACTATACAAGGCCCCAATCAAAGATGTACCTGTCCCAAATCAAACCAATGGAAATTCTTGCGGCTGGAGATGTCTTCTCCATGCAGAATATGTCCTGCAAAGCTACTTTGCATTAAAACCTTTCATGACTAAGGTACCCATTTGGCAATGCATTCAGTTAGTTTTGGTTTAGTCTATAAAAGAATTCTCACCATGTGGTCTTTCAATTTTGCAGAGTGCTTTAAAAAACTACACATATGATTATTTGCAAAGATACCGGGTAAGTTTAATACAACACCTGCTTACTATGTCTATCCCTAGAGAGCTTGAAGATAGCGGCTTGGATGACCGCACTATTGATCTAACAAAACATGACGTGCCACCACGACAAACCCCTACATCTGATACAGTGGAATCACAACGGGCCGAGGGGGTCATATCAGCAGAAGATGAAAGAGCCGAGGATGAGGAAAGGTCAAATGAGCATATGGAAGGTGCTAAGGTACAACCAGAGAAGACAATGAAAGAGCCAAGTCAGCCAGTGGAGGAGCCAAAAGAGCCTATGGCTGAAACCCAAGATGAGGAAAGCAGGCCTATAGATGCGCAAAAGGATATGGATGAGGAAAGCAGGCCTAGGGATGAGCAAAATGATATGGATCAGGCAAGGATGTATGAGGCAAGCCGATCAACCGAGGGAGAGGAAAAGACCTTGGAGGAAACCTTGAATGAGGTAGAAAGAGCCATGGGGGAGACCCCTGATGAAGATGTGAATGATGACTATGAAGATAAAGCAGAGGAGAGCAACAACGACATGAACACTACAGAGACCCAGTATGGACCCTTGCTACCTGTAGATACGGTTGTTTCGGTAATGTCTATTCAAGTATGGCAAAATATGTTCAGCTTCTAACTACTTATATGTACTTTTCAACTTTTACAGAGGTTGATTATCTTGGACGTCAATGGATTGCTGCTGATGCGGGTGCCTCTCGGTGACAGAGGACCCTTTGAGGATTTACAAACGTTTCGGATGGGAACTTGTCGAGTCGTGGTTCGTCCAGGAACCAAGGAATTTATTCAGTTTCTTCTTCCGCGCTTCAGAGTTGCCATATGGTCTTCAATGCAAAGGCAAAACTTGTCGCCACTAGTTGCAATAGTTTGCAGTGTATACCACGCTCACACGTCAGATTTTGCCTTTTTGTATGATCAAAGAAATGCGTTACCGTTGAGGGCCACTACCACCCTAAAAAACCACACTTACCTCTTTTGTACAAATCGTTTAGCCAAATCGGTGTACCCTTTGATGCAACTAATACACTACTAATTGATGATACTCCTGAAAAGGGAGAACTAAATCCGCCGGGAACAATTGTCTCACCACCTTCTTTCGAGGGGCATTCCTTCGATTTTTACCTTGAAGACATTCTGATTCCATACTTACAGAAATTTTATCTCAGTCCATTGTTCACGGACGAGTTTGTACTTTCTAATGAATTAAGATGACTCTTCTATCATGTCTTTGTCTTGTCTAACATAGAGAGAGAGAGAGAGAGAGAGAGAGGTTTGACATGGTAAAGAAATGTATTTCAAGCACACTTTTTCACAGGGCACAATTGAAAAATGAGCTCAATAAACTTCATGTCTTGAAAGTCATTTGTATACACTTGGGTTCACAAGAATATCTGTTACATTGACACTACTTCAACCCGACCATCCAACTCTTTGCACAAAATATCTTTTTCCCTTCGCCGCATCACCTTACGGCCAGCTAGGAAAAAGGAAAAATCTGATAGGTCCTTGTCCATTGACTCTTCAATTATGTCATGCCGCAAATGCTGAAGACTGCATAGCTCCCTTATTGTAACCACCAACAGTAGGCCATGCTCTTTATCAATCACTTCCACATCCACAGCAGGATTATCTTCCAAACCTGCAGAAACCTGGTCCATACGAATGTACTTACCGTTGAGCATTTGTGATCGCATATACCAAAACGAGAGCAACAGTGATTGGCTTGCAATCATGTACTTGACAACTAGAGTATCAAGCGCGACCTCGCACCGTAAACCAATCTCTTCCTTTGCATACCATCCTTTGTCAAGAAGTTTGTCACAGGATGACTGCTGAAATGACTTGCACATGAACATAGTTTTTGTAACTCGGATGTTGTAGCTATGAAACAGCTCTATGAAGAGTGCAACAGGACAGAAGTTTGCAATTCTAACCAGTTTGGTAGGAATAGAGCTACGTAGAGACCTTTGTATATCCTTGTAGAGCTTACTTCGCATTGCCTCCACCATTGTTTCCTCGGGAACTGGCCAGCCCACAGTGTTCCAATCGGTTGGTAGAGGCACTTTCACCAACATGCCATTCTTATTCCCTGAGCTGAGTTGGTAAAAGTGGTCATAAAAAAAGATTCCCTCATCAGCCAGTCTTTTGCTGCTCCTCTCTGAATACTGTAGAGAACCAATGTGGGCATGAACAACATGGAAGAGGCCTATTATGCACTCCACAGGCTCCCATTGCTCATAAGAAGAGGGATAAACATCTGCAATATATATAAGAAGAGTTAAACTAAGAGTATCAATAAGAACAAATGACAAATCTAATGTAATTGAGCTGTGAAGAATGGAGACATTGCTCATAACAAGCAGGAGAAACATTGCAAAATATATAAGAAAACTTATAATGAGAGTATCAGTAAGTTCACATGTCAAGAGTACTTACAATTGCAACGTGGTTGATGTATATCTGATACATTTCCACCGTTTTCTATCACCTCAGGATGGGTAAACACATGCTGAACAAGAACTTCCTTTACAGATCTTTTGTCGATGTCAACTTTGAAATCCAACACTCTGGCCTTCCATGCTGAGCGGTAAACGTTGATACCACTAGACCTCTTGGGTCTTCTTGGTTGCATGAGGACCCATGAACCTTTGTTTATCCTTTGTCCAACCCATTGGTTCTCTGCACTTATTGAAGCTGGTATTGTAATTGAGGATATGCTACTACTTGGCCTTCTAGGCAAAGTGCAGTTGTTGGTTGTTGGTGTGAGAGACAGTAAACACCTGGAGCCTCTTGGGCAAGAAGACGTGGACGCCATAGCTCTCAGAGAAAAGCTTTAGTGGAGGGAGATTCACTTTGAAAGCATTCTAATGGAGGGAAAGTGTTTTAGAATTCCAATATCTTGTGCGGGCTTAATGGTCACCCTCCAGTACGTTAATGACCATAAGAGAATATCAGAAGTGGGACCACATGCAAGCACCTAAAAGCTCGGTAAAAGGAAGGAAATTACGATGCTACAATCCTAGATTCGTGAAAGTTTTATGCTATTTTCCTATTTTTTGAGTCTTTCCACGTACTTTCCTACGTAACGTAGCCTTCGTGCTCATTGGACGCGCTCTATTATTCTCTCTCTTCATATGGCCCTCCAAATGACCTCTGAAATTTTCTAATGAGGCTGAAATGGATAAGATTCCATATGCGTCTGTAGTGGGTAGTTTGATGTATGCAATGATTGCTACTCGCCCAGACATTGCATTTGCAGTGGGAGTAGTAAGTCGATACATGTCAAACCCAGGCAAGAAACATTGGGAGGCAGTGAAAGGAATATTGAGATACCTGAAAGCTACAAAGAGTATGCGTATATGCTATGGGAGTCAGGAGCTAAGTGTAAAGGGTTTTACAGACTCAGATTATGCAGGTGACTTAGACAACCGAAGGTCTACGTCATGGTATGTCTTTACATTGGCTGGTGGAGCAGTATCATGGCGTTCTAGATTACAAGATTGTGTTACTCAGTCTACTACAGAGGCTGAATATGTTGCAGCATCAGAGGCATGCAAAGAATCAATTTGGCTTAATCGACTAGTAACAGATTTGGGAATCAAAGAAGAGATGCCTGTGTTATATTGTGATATTCAAAGTGCTATACAATTGGCTCGCAATCCAGTTTATCACTCAAAGACAAAGCATGTGGATGTGAAGTATCATTTCATCAGGGAAATGCTCGAGGATAAGCAACTTCAGCTTGTCAAAGTTCACACCACAGAAAATCCTGCTGATCTACTTACAAAAGGACTTCCCTCAGAGAGCTTTGCGCATTTTCGCAAGCAGTTAGGTGTAGGGTAGTACATCACTTCTCTACATCTCTTGTATATTAGCTTGTATAGTAGCTTCTCTCACACTTAAAGTACCACATTGGACTTTAAGTGGGAGGTTGTTGGGGTATAAAGCCCAATGTGGTTGCCCAGGTAAGTGGGCGGGCCGCCAGGTATGTACACATATTCTTTTGTTAAAACCTAATAAGAACTCACTATGCTCTACACATTACAGTAGAGCGAGTTCACCATATCGTCGTGCTCTTCTTCTCGCACTCTCTCTCGCGTCGCACTTCCGCTCGTACTCCTTCATTATGGAATTGAATAGTGGTACTACTCACTCGGTATTGACCCATGTCTTCGCGGCAGTCATCAAGTTTTTCTTTTTAAGTCAAGCTTGATTCATTAAATGGCTCACTACCATTAAGACATGGGTCAATACCAAGCGAGTCAGTGGCATATGGAATTCGATAGCTGCCCCACTCGCTTGGTGTTTACTCATGGGTTTGTGGCAGTGTGACAGCCTGCTGAAATACCTTAAGTTTAATCTCTGCCATTGATTCATGTTAGGCACACTGTCTTGCTTCTGCCCCCTGAGGTTCAAAACAAAGTATATGTAATATTCTGGCGAAAAAGAATATTCCGACGAGGGAAAAAAAAAGTATCGGGGGCTTCCGCCCCTGAGGCCCCTAAAGTTGCCACTGAATTTTGGCCGTGAAAGTTTTGGTTTTCGGCGAGTGGTTTTCCTTCACGAACGATGGCTTCTCCTCATAATGGGGGCCTTACAAATGTGCGTTTTTACCACAGAAATTAAAAGGGGTAAATCAGGCTCCATACTTAACAGAGTGGACCCCGAGGTAGTCATGGAAGAAACAAACACAGTTATGGAGGAGCCAGCTAGACACCAAAATGAGCAAGTCATGGAGGATCCGCAATTAGTAAGGGCTGATGAGGAGCAAGAGCAGGCCAGGGTGGACCCTAAGGCATTTATGGAGGAACCAATATTGAAAGAAAATGATCCGGAGCCTGTGCCTGTTAGGGAGGACCCTACGGCTGTTAGGGAGGAGCCTGAGGTAGCTAGGGAGCCAGCTCAAGAAAGGCAAGGGCAAGGCTCTGCCTCACAAGGGCCATCGAACATATCAGATGAGTCAATTATTAGAGAAAATCAACGAAGAGAATGAAGAGGAGTTGCAATTTTTTCTCAGTGCAGCGCCTCTGCATGCATAGATACTGCTGCCTGGAAGGTCAGAGGAGGCCTGCGTTTTCAACCTCAATCAACAAGATTTCCTATGCATGAGCAGTTTCACCAACTCCAACTCAACGAATGAGGTCGTCAACATTGCTTTGTGGCAATTATCATACTCTTTAAAAGTCACGATTGGTTCATTAAATGGGTCTGTACCGAGACATGGGTCAATACCAAGCGAGACAGTGGCTTATGGAATTGAATAGTGGTACTACTCGCTCGATATTGATCCATGTCTTCGCGTCAGTCGTCAAGTTTTTCTTTTTAAGTCAAGCTTGATTCATTAAATGGCTCACTACCATTAAGACATGGGTCAATACCAAGCGAGTCAGTGGCTTATGGAATTCGATAGCTGCCCCACTCGCTTGGTATTGACTCATGGGTTTGTGGCAGTGTGACAGCCCGCTGAAATAGCTTAAGTTTAATCTATACCATTGATTCATGTTAGGCACACTGTCTTGCTTCTGCCCCTGAGGTTCAAAACAAAGTATACGTAATAGATCCGTTGATATCGCCTATGCTACAGAACAACTCAGTTTTCTTTTTGAGTTTGATGAACTGGTTTAGCAGAGTCAACTTTGACCTAGCGCGCTTTTTGGTCACTGCATACAATCAATCGTGACTTTTTTCTTGCCTTGGAAAATCCATCTTGCATTTAGAATCTTTCTCCTCATCTTTGATGGTGTCTTTGTAGTGATCATTGGAGTCTGATGTTATTTGACATGGAAGCTAAGATTGTTTACTACGCAAACTCTGGGCAAAGCAAGGCATTTCATGGTCGTGTAAAAACGTAAGGCCCATCTGGGTACATTTGGAAGTAGTGTCTCTTTGTAATGTGTTGCTGACTCAAGTGGTTATGTATGTAGTGCCGCGAAAAAACTTGTATACTGTGTAGAGCATGTTTTGTTAGAACATGATCTAGGAAATACCATCCGGCACGAACGGGTAACCGTGCCCACACAGATTGATGACTATAGCTGTGACTGACGAACTTGTTTGAATGCCCTGTTGCTCCTCAGTCAAATTTTGGATGTACCGAACGTAAGTAATCGTGCTGTTTCATTGTTTGCTACAACGTTTGTCTGAAGCAACATCTTTACTTACTTTCCTATTATCACTCTTCTACAGGAACTTCAATTACATAACTACACCCCCAACGATGTGCGACATTTTTCTGTAATGGCCATCCAGCATATTATAATCTCGGTAAACATACGCACAAGAGAGGAAGGGGCGAGATCTGAGGAGTTCGAACAGGCTCGCATTAACGAAATGACGCAGCGCTACAATCAAACTCAAGAAGATGTTCGAAATATGCAAGAAGCACTAAATCAATATTATGTGGACACCGTAGAAGTAGAGGAATGGGCTATACGTCGACGGCAAGAGCAAGAACAGAGGGAAGCTTCACAGGTGCAAGATGCATGGGAAGCCATGGAAGAGGCCCATGATTTCGAGCGACGCGAAAGGATGCCCGAGACCAGCGTCCCCAGAGGCACAAGTAGCAGCAACTGGAGCAGAGGGCAAGGGACCAGTGGCAGCAACCGGGGGAAAGGACAGGGGACCAATGGCAAAAACCGGGGGAGAGGACAGTAGCAGGAAAAGGGAGAAATTTACTTGTATAAATCTTGATAGAAACAACACAATATGTAAAGTTTTGAGACAATGAAAATGTACATTTTTGAAACATGGTTTGAACGCCACAAAATGTCTCTGCATTAGTCATTTTGAAGAGTACATCATGGTTTGCATGGCATCAAAGCTCTTTGCGTGCACATGGTATGTGACCTAGCTTCCAGTGGAAGCAATTAAGTGAAGTGTATTTGTGAGTGACTCCTTGCACAATGTTGTTTTCTCCTTACGTCTTGGAATCTGAAAAGAAGAAAAAGTTAGATTTTATCTTAATGTATTAAAGACAATCAAAATTCATCCATTTAGTAAGCACCTTTCTATTGTTGAGACTGAATGCATACAATTCCGGCAAAAGTGGAAGTTCTTCACATGTAAGATCTACCCTGAGCTGTGCAAGAGTTGTGCTTGACATTGTCTCCATCACAGTAAGTAGGCTGTCTCGAAAGTAGAGCTCCATTGATAAAGGTTTGTTCTCGAGGCTATTCTCTGTATCTTGGTCGAGTGGAATAAGCTGCCCACTAAGAAGATGATATCTAATATAGTAAAACAACACTAAGACATTTTGAGAGCTTATAATGAACTTGCAAATTATGGACTTCTTTTGCAAAATACAGATTTTGCTTTGTGATTGTTTCCTATCCCAATTATCATCTAAAAAGTCTAAACAGCTCTCAGACTTGCAAATGAACATTGTCGGTAGTTCTTATTTGCTCATCAAAGAAAAAATATACAAACACTTCAAGAGGCATAAATAGTGCGAGTCGAACTATTTTTGTGGCAATTGAATACTTGAGGGACTTTTGTATATCCTGAAACAACTTATTCCTAAAGCTTTCACTAGTTTGCAAAGCTGACAAGGACCAATCCTTGCTGTCAAAGGATGGAAGTGACAAAGGAGCTACACGACCTCAACCAATGGAAGTTCTCGGTTCCACATATGACATATCATAAAAGAAAATTCCATTATCTGCAAGTTCCTTGTGTTGTCTTCCTCGGTACATTTGCTCACCAATAAATGAATGGAAAGCATCAAAAATCCCAATTATACTCTCAACTGGTTGTCAATCTGTCCTATTCGATGGAGAAATATCTGAAACATACCAAAGATGATATCCACCACTTAACCTTCGAATATAATCATGCACTAAGCGAGATGCTCAAAATAACTTACAGTTGGGTCGATGCCTTGGAAAACTTGGAGGAGATGTTTGCAACCTTAAGTCTGCATGCTAGAAAGCATGTTGGATGAGGACCTCTTTCACCCTCTTGCTTTGTGCACACACTTTAAACTCTTTAACCTGTCCCTTGAAAGCCTCCACGAAATCATTGCGTTGCCTCCTCTTCCTCCTCCTAGTTTGCAGTAGAACCCAACTTCCGATAGTTATTCGAGATGGTATCCATGCTTGATCATCTGTAGTATAACTGTTAAAAATGCTAATAGAGTCAATGGTAGTGCTAGGCCTTCGAGAAGTAGTCATGGTGTGCAGTAGAATACACAGAAAGGTTAGTGCAAATATGAAAAGGGAAAGAAGTTTTGAGAGGGAAGTAGAGCTACTCAAAGTCATATTTGGGTGGGAACAAAGATACTAGATAGAGTCTTCAATGAAAGTTCTGAAATTCCTCGATACAGAGTTAGTACGACTTATGACATTTATGCCTTGAAAGCGTGCGTGAAATTTGATGAACAAAAACAATATTTCCTTCATTTTTTTTTAAAGAGCTTGACTCCAAAATGTCGATTTTCAACGTAACGTTAGCCTCTTCCTCATTGGTCGAGCGTCACTCTCTCTCTAGAACTGAAAGACCCAAAAGTGAGTCCAACTTTCTCCTAATGTCTTGACCTTGTTGGTCGTGTGTGTCATGTTGTTCCTCTCCTTGTGTGTGACTTTCCTCCTTTTTGCATTGACTAGATTCGTTAGATGATTCGAGACCATCGAGGCGTGGCTTCTTTGATTCTTCTCTTTGCCTTTGCTCCATCTTTTGCTTGAGCTCATTGTGAATGCGTTGTCGCATGGCGTCGGCAATTTCCTGTTTTTCTTCAGCTTCCTGCCTCTTCTATTGCTTGATCCTTTCCAAAGCCTGTGTTTGCTTGCGTAGCAGTGGAATACTCTCGGCTCCATCCTCTTCTTTCTCATCATCCTGTTCTGTTCCTTGGGTTTGATGTTGATCTTTCTTTT
This sequence comes from Adiantum capillus-veneris, assembly GCF_014529385.1. Taxonomy (NCBI): domain Eukaryota; kingdom Viridiplantae; phylum Streptophyta; class Polypodiopsida; order Polypodiales; family Pteridaceae; genus Adiantum; species Adiantum capillus-veneris. The sequence continues at coordinate 129,624,290 of NC_140956.1, read as the reverse complement.
GTTGGTGGAGCTTTTCCCTCAATGCCTGAGCTTCTTCCATTGTCCTCCTGGCATGAGCAATGGGGATAGCCTCTGCCAAGTGCGCAGCCTTTTTCTTCAACATGGTATATCCCAGTGTGTATGGGTTGTCCTGCTCCTCCTCCAAAGACATGTACTCCGAAGGAGTGTCTCTTGGGTGGGACCCCTCATCCTGGCTACTCCGAGCATCTGACTCGATCTTCTCGCTGTGAGAATCCTTTAGCGGTGCATTTTGCCTTGTCTACGTGACTTCTGGTTTCGGCCGTGTAGAAGGTCCTGCTACTGGTCTTACAGCTCTTTTGGATCTGTGGATCAGATCTATCTATGCTTCGGCAGGTGGTAGATTCTGGATCATTCCCAGTGCTTGATAGGCTATACGTGTGAGCATTGGTCCCCCGTTCATGTAAGCTTTACTTCGTTGACTTCCCTTCATGTTTGCTTCCACAATAGTGTCAAGAAAGATAGTTGCCAAAGTCGCAACTGACCACCCTACCTTCAGCTAAGCCCATCGCCATTACCACTGTCATATGCAACAAAGGTTCGGTATATCTAGGCAGCTTCTGCACCTTGAAATGTTGCAATATAAGGCGCAATGGCAGTTTAGTTTCTGAGATCATTGTCTATTGCCTTTGTTTTTTGCAATAGATTGTGTGTCCCTTGCGGCAGGTGGAGGGCGTCATTGATAATTTCCGTTGTGATCTTTACCTTAACGACTGTCCCATCCTTGTTTGTTACAGTTGCTTCCCCATTGTACTGAATTGAACTTATGAGCTCGTGAGCTTGTCTGAAGTCCGTTCCCCAAGGAGGCAGTCGTAAGAAGTTGTCTAGTTGTAGGCACCTGCCCCCTGCTTGCACTTCTGGTTTTTGGTGCAAAGTCCACATTTTCTGTGGAAAGATTGTGGCCTTTACAATTTCTCTGTCTGCTGCTTGAAACCTTCCGATGAAGATGTTTGCCGGAATTGCTTCAAGTACTTGTTCGGTGAGGTGAGCTTTCTCATTTGATGAGATATCGGTTATCTCATAAGGTGCCGCATTCCACTCCCTTTGTGCTTTCCTTCGAGGCATCCTGTTGCCAATTTTAGCATGTGAAAATAGGTTTTAGCCATTGATCAAAATTTGTCGAAAAGTGTAAACTTGACCATAGAAAAAAAAAAAGAGCATAACTTTGTCAAAACTACTCCAAATTTGACCAAATTTCACCAATGCATCTAGGATTACTATAAGCACAAGACTGTAATGTGACAGATGAATTTTGGCAAAAAGGAACATAATTCACAATCCATGTTGGGAAGCATTTGAAAATTCGAACTTTGGGAAGTTGTTCCTGGGCATATGGAGATGCTATTGAGCAATTTTCTCTAGATTTATGGCTGAAGGTACATGGATTCGCGATCCATGTTGGGCAACATGTTGGAAATCTGATGATACCATCTGGTAGGGTTCATCTAGATTATGCCTTGGTCCAAATGTTTTGGGATTTGGATCATTGGTTTGACACTCGGGCTAAATTTTGGAAACCATTTGCAAATTTAGAGATTTTTTGGCTTTTTGAAGTGGATTTTGGGATTCAAATGGTTGGAAACTCCATGGCTTGTCTTTCTTGAACATACTGAACCAGATGGCATGGTTTTTGCTTATATTGAGCAAAAAGGTACATGGATTGCGATCCATGTTGGATAGAATTTTGATACAGTTCTTGTGCACATTTATTCCCATAGGTTTTCCTAGTACACTGGTGAAATTTTCAACTTTGGACATGTTTTTCCTTAGTTTGCCCCATTTTTCAGTTTATGGCCATGTTTTTTTCCGTTTTGACCATATATGTTTTTGGCAACCACTTTTTGGACTCATGTTTTGCCTGTGATCTATCATTATTTTGATTTCTGATGATTTAAGTCTGTAGTTCATAGCTTTGCCTAGTTCCTTGGCAAATTCCACCAGACATTGAATGCTTTTGAGAAGACAAACTGAAGCCTGCAATTTTCACCATTTTGCAAGTAACTTTTGCTTAGTTTTGATCCTACTGCCATCCTTACATTACAATTGCTTGTTGATAGGCTTCGAGGAGAGTGTGAAGTCTCCCAATTGACCTTATCAGTAATTTGAATTTTTCAGGACTTTATCTTTAGCCATTCTTTATAGGTCTTGCTGGCATCCCAGCATCTGTCCTCTCCTGATTTTTTTTCTTGGGATTCCACCTTGACCAAAAGACCATTTACAGACTAAAAATAGCAATCCAAGAGAATTTGATGATCTTTAGAGCACTTTTTGTGATCATTTTGCAACACTAGTACCATTTGTACATTGTCCAGCTAGTGAGCCACTCTTATCCTGATTTTGGCAAAAAGGAACATGGATCGCGATCCATGTTGGGAAGTATATTGAAAAGCCAGTCATAGGAGTGTGTTCCTGACCCTCTATTGTTGCTCGTGTAGAAATTTCCATGATTTTAGGGTTTGGGGAACATGAATCGTGATCCATGTTCCACCACTTTTTTCTGTTGTGTTTACCTTGGGTGATTCTGTCAGTTAGTTGGGGTCTACTGATGAAATATTTGTGGTTTTTGATGGGTTAGCCCTGTTAGTTTGCCAATTTTGTAACTTTGTATTGCTTTGATCTGTTGTTTTGGCACTGTTGATGCAGTATGGGACACACACACATGCTCTTGCAAGGTTAATGATCATACTTGAAATCTGGTGTAGTAAGATCCACCGAGGTGGTCGCAGTGGGCAGAAGCAACTCCAGAAACTCTATGCTCATGTGGCTCTCTCTCTCTCTCTCTCTCTCTCTCTCTCTCTCTCTCTCTCTCTCTCTCTCTCTCTCTCTCTCTCTCTCTCTCTCTTTGAATGCAAATGAGCTTATGTTGCCCCATTTGACTATATGTTCCGAGTCTACCCGGAAATCCCCAGTTACTTATCTTCATTCATTATATCTTGTTGTTCATATCACCTGCGGTTCGAACCGTTCGTCATTCTGACACTCGGTTTACAAATGACGTTCGATCTGCAATTTTGATCCTTCAAAAGTTGGCTCAAAATTCATCTTGTGCCGAATCTTTCCATATTTGCCATGTTCAAAGTCCTCACTTTGAAGTTTCGGCGTTTGCTTTCAAAAGTCAATTCTGACTTTCCTCGCTCGACTTATCAAATTTTTGTTGATTGTCTGTCGTTTTTTTCTTTTTTGTAAAAGAAAATTATTAACAATGATTATTAGTCAGCCAAAAATTAGCCAAAATTAGTGTCACCTCCCTTATATACATACTCTTATTCTGGTATTAGATGGTGACGGTATGGCTCATGATTATGCCAACTAGGAGTCTGTCAGGCTCTGAAAAACTTGTTCTTTGTTTTTTAAAGAAAGCGAAAGGAAAGGAAACGAAAATAAAATAATTAAGATGATAATAATAGTATATAAAAATGGTAATCCTGGCGCATTTCCCCCATTCCTAGAGTGAGTCGTCCCCGACGAACACGTGTCACAGTGCTTGGGAATAAAGTGCATGTCTATGCATAGCCGTATAGTGTGGCTCTATGATGCTGATGGAGGATATGCATGGGAAAACAAAATGCTATGCAAGAGATAGGTGCTGAACAATATGTTCAGTGGCTGGTGGTGGCGAGGTTCCCTGGAAGATGCGTGGTCCGAACAATAGTAATTGGAGAAGACGCGCTCTGTGTTGGACTGTGACCTGCAAAAGTTTTGATGTTGACGGTTGGGTTGCTTTTTGGCATTGTTTGGGTTGCCATCAAAATTGCTTAGGTTTGGATTCGCTAGAAGAGGCATCGTGAAGGCGAGGTTTTTTTGGTTGCCATACTTATTTGACTGTGTGTGGATGTCGAAGATAGTGGTCCATAGCGGTGGGCAATTTGTGGTGGTTTAAATTCTGTGTAGGCAATATAGGCTCACGTGTATTGGAATGTCGTATAGGTATCCACAATTTCTTAGGCTTGGTTTCCATTATTTATTTTTTGACCCATATTTTCTTGACCATGGTGGTGGAGTATCGTTGAGCTGGTGCATGTGGCGATGGTAGAGGTTCCCATAAATGGTCCATTTGTACGAATGGCGTGGCGAAAGATTGGCCCTCGTGTTCGAGGAGTAAAGTGTTGTCCTGCCATTTTGGTGTGGCTTGATAAGTGCGCATCCACGGAACTCCTAGAATAGCCGCTTCGTTAAGATATTGATCTTCGACCACATGAAATTGATGCGGATAAACGGTTCCATCAATGGTGATTGGTAAATTTATGTGGCCCAGACTGTCCATAGTGCCTTTGTTTGCTACTTTGAACCCCATAATGTTGGGCATTAGAGGTTTCTTCGTGATTTTTCTGAAAGTGGAGTAGTTAACAACATTAGCTCTGGCCCCTGTGTCCACTAAGGCTCTTTCGGTGGTGCCCTCGGCAAGTTGTAAATGAATACGTAGATCCATTCCTCCTAACCATGTAGTTGTCATTTGTATGGATGGTATCGGAGCATTCTCAATAGCAACGTCCTGCTCTGCTTTCCTCTGGAAGTTTGATTGTTCTTTGCGTTTCAATATTCTGAGTTTGGCTTCCTGCTGTGCTTGTTCCCGAATGTCCTGTGCTTGACGTATGCGCTAAGCTGCTGCATGGAGTGTTGCGAGTTCGTCTGGTGTTAGCGAAAGAAGATATTTCTTTAATCTACAGCCACTCGTCCAATTAGGCATCTCCTCTTCTGCTAATGTTGCAAGTTTGATGGCGCCACTTTGCGATATATCATATATTATAAAAGGACCCATTCCTTGCTTTTTGAGTTTTTTGGAGTCTTGTTTGAGGGTATACATGAGAATGTAATCCCATTTTTGGAACTCCTTTCCAATCACGTGTTGATCATGAAAAGCTTTCATTTGTTTTTCTGAGCATATATCCCAGCTATCACTCTAGTCTAGTTTCATCTAATTGTTCTAAGGTGTCTAGTCTCTTCGATAGCTCATGGCCCGTCCATCTTAATTGTGTTGCCACTCTTAGGGATTTGATTAGGAATTCCAATGGTAGGATCACATTAATCCCGAATACCAGGTTAAAGGGAGTCGTTCCAATGGAAGTTTTAAAAGCTACTCGGTAAGCCCATAAGGCTGTGTGTAGCTTTTGATCCCAATCATTTCTTGAGTTGCTGACTATCTTGGTGAGCACGGTGCATAGGATTTTGTTGGTACTCTCTGCCTACCCATTAGCTTGCAGGTGATAGGGTACCGATTTGTGATGGACCACCATGAATTCATCGAGGAGGCTTTCAATGACATCGTTCAAAAAGTGTGTTCCCCTATCGCTCACTATTTTGATTGGTAGTCCATATCTCGTAAAGACGTTTTCGAAAAGGAACTGAGCTGTAGTTCTTGCATCATTTTTTTGGGTTGCTTTTGCTTCCGCCCATTTAGTCATGTAGTTTGTTGCTCTGATGATGTATTGTGCATGAGTCCTGTATCTTGGAGGTATGATGGGACCAATGAAGTCAATGCCCCATTTGGCAAAAGCACGTACACCCATCATTGGCCTCAGTGGCATTTCATCTCTCCTTTGGGGTGGTTTTGTGCGTTGACATTCATCACATCATTTGACATATGTCTCTTCATCCATAAACAGGGTTGGCCACCATATGCCTGAGTGTAGCACGAGCCTTGCAGTTTTATCAGCAGAGAAGTGTCCCTTGGGCTGTCCTGAGTGTGCTTGATCTAGGATAACGTAATATTCGCTTTCTGTAGCACACAGCCGTAGTTGTTTGTCCTTTCCTCGCCTGTACAGTTGGTTGGCAATGAGCAGATAGTGTTTGGTCTCTTCTTCAACAGTTCTCATTCTTGCTTTGCCCCATTCCACTAGAAAGGTTTGGTTTTTTAAGTACTCAACTATGTGAGCACTCCATTTAGGTGCTTGTACTACGCGAAACATGGTGGCATGTTCCACTGGGGGTTGCATTATACCACTATCGCAGGATTTTACATATGTATGGACACTTTGTTCCATGTTTGGCCAATAGACGCCCAGTGTTTGTAGCCGTTGGTATGTCTGTGTTTCACCAATGTGAAATCTTGTGTTTTGTATATGAACTTGTTTGAGGTAGTAGGTGGTATCTTCGGGCTATACACATAGTCTCAGTATCCCATCCTTATCGTGTTTGTACAACCGTCCTGCTAAAAGCTGGAGATTTTGTGTTTGATGGATTATTGATGGTTGTCTTTCTATATGCAATGAGCCAAATGTGAGTAGAGGAATGACCTCTTCGCTCCACCTTGGCACCATTTCGATGTTAAACAAATATGAATCAGGAAGGTCATCATCGACACCCTCAGGTGCTTCCCCATGAAATAGTTGTGAAAGATGGTCTGCTCTTTGGTGTGTGGTCCCCTTTTTTACTACCACTGTGAAGTCAAACTCAAGCAGTAGTATAAACCAGCGAACAATTCTTCTAGTGTTGCAAGGTTTGTTTACTAGATATAGCGGTGCTTGATGATCCACGAAGAAGACAAACTTGTTTGCTAGAAGGTGGTGTCTAAATTTCTTGACAGCATAGATCATTTCCAAACCCTCTCTTTCCGTGGTGGTATAATTTCTCTCTGCGTTGTTTAGTTGCCGACTAGAGTAGAAAATGGGAAAATCCATTTTCTTCTCTCCTAGCTGGGCTAATATGCACCCGATGGCATAGGCTGATGCGTCCACATGGACATGAAAGATATTGCTCTAGTCAGGGGTTTGCAAAATTGGAGCCGAAATTAACTGTTGCTTGAGTTTTTGGAAAGCCTGCTCACTTCCTCCATCCATTTGAACTTAGTTATGAGGGCGTACAATGGCTTAGCTATTACAACATACATATATATGAAATGCCTGTAGTGCCCGCAATTCCCCATAAATGCTTTCACTTATTGTATCTTCGTTGGTCTCGGTAGTGCAGCAATTATTTGTACCTTTTCTTGATCAGTTGAAATTCCGTTTTTGGACACAATGTGGCCCAACTTTCTACCTTGTCTTACCATGAAGATGCATTTTTCCGGGTTTAAGCAAATACGATACATTCTACATTTTTCAAAGACTTTTCCTAGCTGAGTGATGTGGTCACTTCGTCGATGAGAATGAACACAAAGATCATCCATGTAGATCTCCAAAAATTGTCTGAGATATTCTTTGAATGCGTGGCTCATTAGTCTTTGAAATGTAGCCGGGGCATTGGTCAAGCCGAAAGGAATTACCCTGTAGGCAAATACACCCCACTTTGTCACAAAAGCTGTCTTATGCTGATCTTCAGCTTTGATCGTCAACTGGTTTTAGCCTGAGGACCCATCCAAGAAACTATAGGCCTCTTTCCCTGCTACCCTCTCAATAACATGATCGGTTATTGGTAGCGAATAGTTATCCCTGATGGTGGCTGCATTTACCTGTTTGAGGTTTACACAGACACGTAGTTCGCCATTATTTTTGGGTACCACCACAATCGGGGACACCCAATTGGTGTGCTCAATCTCGTAGATAAACTCAACGTCCTTCAGTTTGTTTATCTCCTCCTTAATTTTCTTGGCAAAAGTTTCATTGTACGTGTAAGGGCGTTGTCTGCGTGGTCTGGCATCACTCTTAAGGGGAATCGTGTGCTGACAGATCTCATGATCTATCCCCTTTAGATCTTTGTATGACCATGCAAAGACATCTTTATATCGTCTAAGCGTATCGACTAGAAGTTGCTCTTCCTCTTCAATAAGGCCCATGGCAATGTATGCCAATTTAGGCTCCTCACCTGGTTCTGCTAAGTTGATGCTTTTGGTGTTTTCAGGCCCATCATATGAAATTCCTGGTTCTTTGGGATCTTGTTTGGGTTTTTGCACCACAATCTTCCTATCCTGAATGATATACTTCTTATAGTGGGAAGGTGCATCGAATTTATCATCATTTGATTCCTCATTAGTTTCCATTTCTGTTGTTTAAACTTCCTTCAAGGCTCTCTTCAATTCATTGTATTTAACCTTGCGCTCCATTTTGGACAATTTAATTGATTGTTTGATATTTTTCTCTTTTTTTGGTTTTTGTGTGTTTGCTTTTTTCAATTTGGTTTTGGTTGATTCAGGTTTCATGTATTTCTTTGATATCCTGTCCTTGAGGCAGTCAGTCGCTTCTACTAATCTTAAGTACTGCATTCTGTCAGTTAATAGAGGTACTGAGTCCTTGTTGTGCTTGTTTTGGTTGTTTCTGCGTTTATCTCAATACCAGCGTTGTCTTTGAGGGTTTTGGTTTGGGAAATCATAGTAGATCACCCGTCGATCCCCCTCTGTCTTCGGAGTTAGGCTGACACCCATCATCTGGAATGGAATGATATCATACCCTTCCTCATCACAAAATTTGGTGAGGGTCACCTCGTTTACACAAACATCAAGAGTAACTAGTATTTGTTGCCATCCAAAAGGTGCGAACATCTCTTCTGGAAAAGGCTCTGGTATGTATACCTCATCTTGTGCAGTCCTATCAAGAATGCGGTTTTTCTTTTTTAGACTTTCACATTCTAAGCTTCTCCTGTCCCCACTGGTGAGATTTGTTCTGTAGCCAAGCCGGTATTCCTCCTTCCTAGTCAGTTGTGGAATGCAAGTCTTCTCCCGGGGTTCTTTCTACGTCTCTATAGCTATGATCTATGACACTAACTTTTGTAGTGACATCCTTGTTCCTGAGATATATATAGTCGTAGCCCCAATCTTGCACCATTTTGAGCTGACGCATGAATGGTCTGCCCCATATGATGTCAAAATTATTGCTCTCATCGAAATTCATAATAGCAAATGTGTGTTCATATGCAATTCCACAAGAGGTTACTACAAGCTGCTCCAAGATGCCTATGGGTCTTTCCAGATACCCATCTGCAAATTGAAGTTTCATTCTCGTCTTTCTAAGAGCAGGTTTTCCCCATTTTTTCCACATGGATTTGGTAGCTATGGCTTTGGTAGCTATGGCTATTCCAGCCCCGCTATCCAAGATTGCTATCAACTTAATCTCTTTGTACTCCACCGGTAGGGTAGTATTTCCTTCTTCACCTTCACAATAATCCCTACCTTGTTTACTGGTATTGGCCAATGTTTAGTTTGTTTTGAGGGTTGTTTCTTTAGTGTGTTTGGAGAAACCTCGGGTGAAGGAATTACCAGCCCTATCTTTTCCAAATATTTTTCGACCTCATCCCAAAGATGTGGTCTGATATGCAGTAACTCTGACAGAGTCAGTATACAATGGATAGGGGATGACATCAGCTCGTGAAGAGTTTTAATATCCATCATCTTAGGATTGGCTTTCCATTGAGATGGGACTTTCCTTACCTCCGATCGAGTTTCAAGATTACCAATAAATGAAGGTAAAGTCTTCAACGACTGCGGTTTACCGTCTTCCAATATTGTTGTGCCTGCATCGCCATACAATGATCTGATGTCATTTGGGTAGAGCTCATGCTCCAGGTGGATTTCTGGGATAGGAGTTGACACAAGTGTGGCACTTCCATCTTTTCTAGTCTTGGTATGTTCCCATAGCTCTTGAGGCCATTGTTCTTCTACCTCCGGAATTGGCAGTGGTACTTGAGAATGTGTTTCATCTGTTGTATTGGCTACCACCCTCGAATTCAATGGTGTTTCGTCTACAGGATTTGGTAGGTTATTCTCTTCAATTCCCTGCCCCTCTAACTCCCGAATCTTTTCTTGGATTAGTACCTCAGTTTTTGGAGCCGTAGGAACTAATGGTTCCATAAGAGCTTGAGCGGCTTGGATGAGCTCGTTACACATCTTTAGCCTCTCTTTCTCATAGCCTGGATGAGGGTACATTAACCACCTATCCTCTTGGGTTTGGTTAGGCTTTAGCCTTGCCTAGTAAGCTTTCAGAATTGCGTCCAAAGGTTCGAACACCTTATCTACCAAGACTGACCCTCCTGATGGCAGATCTCATGGTTTTTTTATCTCGTTGTTGCCCTTAAGGTCTCTTTCCCTTTGAGGTTGTTCCTCTGTTTTCAGCAATTTGGTTTCCAAGGCCGTTGTTTCCTTTTCTCTTTTGGCTTTCATCTTGTTTTGTTTTGCCTTCCAGGATTTTCTAGGGGTTCAGACAGACAAGTTGTCTAACTCTGTTAGGCTGGCTGGGACGTTCCTTACTGCCTCATGTGCTTGAGATCTAGTGACCGCGTTTATCGGAATATTTGGTTTTGTTTCTGATCCACTTGAGCTTGGCACAATCTCCATTTTGTTCATGGTTACTTTTTCTTTGTTTTCGGGGTTTTTTGGACAGTGTGGGATGAGATGGTCGGTCGTGCATCCGTCAATCACAGAATCCAAAAACTTTCACCCATTCTCCTTTGTTTAAACAAACTCTAGCCAATTTTCATCGCCACATTCATAGCATGGTCCTACAGGTGGTGGAGAAGCTTGTGGAGCTCCCATTGGTTGTCCTGTTCTAGGAGGGTAGCCCCTAGGTTTGTAGCCCTGATTTTCCATGAACATGACCATATTCTCATCGACCAAATAACTCGGGTATTTCTTTCGAAATTATCCATGGATTATGTCCCTCTGGAGCATATGCATTCCCATCAAATCCCCTCTCATAAGTATTGTCTGAATCTTCTTGATATGAGACTACTTGGACCATACTCTGATCAGAAGGTGGTTCTATGGGTTGAGAAATCCTTACCATAGCCCTATTTTCCTGGGGTAAGGGAGGTTGATGTCCCAACACAGGTTGAGCTTTTTTCTGCCCCAAGATTGCGTTATTTGGCCCCACTTGCTACCTTGGAGGGGGCGGAAGTTTTTGCCTCCCAAGTGGTCCTTATTGTCTCTCTCTAACATAGTTCCGATTATAGAAACATTCGTGAGTTTCATAGTTTGTCCATTTTTGTTATGTAGCACACCATTTCAATATTTGCTGTGTGTTTATTTCTGGCCTTTATTGAAGGTTGCACCACTGGCTTGGATGATCTCCTCCACAAGTATCGCATTTTTGGGTGGGCGGTTGTCGTGTGTTTGGGTTCGTCCTGTTTCCTTGGTTTATCCTCCTGATCACTTCCTCGATCATTCGATCAATGTCCGGCACAGTTGGGTTTTGCCTCCCAATTTTGTCGTGGACTCACTAGTGGTTGAAGAGGGGCTATTCATTCCTTGATCTGTGTCTTCAGTCATCTCTCCATATGCCTTGCAGTTGTCTACAAGATACCATGCCTCTTTTGTGACTTGCTCAAAAGTTACACATGCCTTCAAGTGCAAGTCCTTTTTGAGCGTGTCATTTCGCAATCCTTCTATTAAAAGGATTGATAGTCTTTCATCCTGAGGTAGTTCTCGAGCAGGGCATCTTTCTATGTACTTCTTGAAACGAAGTGATGCTTCCTTCACTTTCTCTTTTTCCTTTTGCCTAAATGCATAAATCTGGGAGACAGTGTTATGCTTGATCCCTCTTTTTGAGAATTCCTCAGTGAATTCTCGAAGAAGTTGCTCAATACTTGGGAATTCCAAGATATTTAATGGTTGGCAAGGCAGTACATTCTAATGTCAACCCAAATCCTTCATATTGAGTGTGGAAATCAGTCACATGTTCCGCTCTCAACACTTGTTTGAAGATTGAAACATGGGCATTCGGATCTCCGGATCCATTATACTTTTTGGGTACGCATTTTGCCACCTAAGATGGTCGCATACGTCTGGCCTCTGAAACCATTCTAACAACTCTTGGTCCACTTGGTGTGGCTTCTCAAGGTTCATAATGTCCTCTTGGTACTAACAGTGGTATCCTATCCGCTATACGTTCATCAAGTCGATCTCGTGTAATAGTCGGAGGGATTGCAGTGGTGTAAGTACTGTCAGCAATAATACAGCCTCTATGTGTGTTCATGGAAGCCCTAGATGCCGTCGATCCTAAAGGTCCTATTTTTGGGACTTGTTCATGTCCATAAGAATCCTCTATCCTAGTTCTCAAGGGGCTCACGGTTACAGTCTCAGGTTTGGTGTGCGTAGTCGTGGTTTTTACCTCTTCTGGATTTACATAATATTGGTGGAGTGGTCCTCCAAAATATGTATATCTCTCTAACTCCTTTCGATCCATTGGAGAGTACTTTTGGCCATACTTGTCCATTATGACCACCTGAATACTTCTGCCCTCCGTGTATGTGTAAACATACAAATTTTTTCGGTCTGTCAATTCTTTGATGCGGGGCTCGTCACATCTGTAATAGAGTGTTTGTTCTCCATAATTGAACTTATAAAGCCCCACATATGTGTTGTCTGTGTTAAGGTGCTCTGTCTCATTGGTGTGTTTGAGTATCGCGTTTTGTTTCTCCATTTTGGGTGATGCATCGGCCAGTTCACTATCTACTCTGTCCTTGGTGCCTGTCATTCCCCATGTATCCACAATAAAAGGGTTATAAACCACTAGGTACATTACTCCCTCTCGGTCGAAATATCTATCCCCGTCATAATCAACATCTACAAGGTCTCTGAACTTGCTCATCTTATTTTCCAACTTAACACAATAGCGGTCCATTCCATCCTTACAGATTTTGGCCTTAAGCACATTTTCAAATTGAAACTTCAAATACAACAATTTTATGTCAGATGTGGGTTGAGAAGGACCTGCACCCATCGAAGTTGTTCCCTTAGGGTCTGACTTGTTAGAATCTTCATTCATGAGGCTGTATGATCTCTCAGACGAAGTGTTAGAGAAACTCTCCTCTAAAATGGGTTCCAAAGGTGGCAGTGGTCTCTAATTCACACTTTCTTTTGTCCAGTGATTACTCCCTTGATCAAAGATGCTGGGGTTCCTATTCTGGTACAAACTTCCTGACCGCAAATTCATGAAGAATTGGTAATACAAAATCCAAACTGAGTTACCTCATTAAATAGTTTGAATCTCCCGTTTGATCTTGCTTGCTGGGTAGTATCTTCCAGTACCTGCAACCTATCAAGAATTCTCTTGATAGCTGTGAGCTTACATCCGTTCTTGTTAGTTCTTGCTTTTATTTGACAAAACTTAGCACACAATTCCCTACACAACCTCAACCATTTGGGTCCAATTTCAATTTTGAAAGAAGCACCAGGTTGCTATGGACTAGCTCTTTGTATGGTAAGTTTCTATCTCTGTTCTGACTCAGAGGTACATGGATCGTGATCCATGTTGAGAAGCCAATTGAACTTTTGTTGTCATCATCAAATTTAACCTGATTAAGAGGTCTTATTTTTGGAAATGAACCTCTGGATTGGAGGCTAAGTTGATTTTGTCACTTTTTTGCCTGAGCTTCTGTCAGTTCTAAGCTGTTGGGATGGTTTCTTGCACCCAAATTCAACTCTAGAAGGACCACTAGACTCTCCATGATGCCCTCTAGCTATGGTACTAGTTTGGTATCAGAGCATGGATTGCGATCCAAGTTCCTTTGTGTCAAAATACACTAAATTTTATCCCACAGCTAGTCCTTGGCCTAGTGATGCTGGCTATATGGTTTTTGAATTCTTTAAAGCTTTTTAGGACAGACAAAAGTCAGTTTTAGGGTTTATTTTAGTGGTTTCCCCCTTGATCTAATTTTTGCCCCCTTTTGCCCTCTTTTTGAAATTTTCTGATAAGGGTCCTTTGGGAGAAAGTGTTTCAATTGTTATCACTTCCCTGCTTGCCTTTTATTAGCTCAAAAGGTACATGGATTGCGATCCATGTTGGGAAGCATTTGTACATGAAATTTGGTTTTGTTGATTCCCTGCTTCTAATTGATCCCAATTCTCATCCTTTTTTGAATTTGGACAAGTAAAAGTTCAGTTTTTTATTGTTTTTCCCTTTTTTCAAGGTTTTGCTGTGCTTACCCCAATCTTTTGATTTTTCTGATCTTTTAGCACTCTATTTCTGACCAAACTCAAGGTTCTCATGCTTGAGAATCTGTCTTAAGCAAAGGAAATGGTTTCAACACATTTTGCCCAAAAGGTACATGGATCGCGATCCGTGTTGGACAGGTAATTTGAAAACTTTTAGCACAGTCTTTTTCAGCCAGTGTTTTAATCCCATTCTTGAAAGTTTTACTGGGTTTGGTCCAGTTTTGAAGCTCTGACCATCACCTCTTCAACTTGTCAGAGTTATGGTCTTCAACACCAAAATAAGGTTTTTGACAGTTTTTCCCTCGATCCTTTTGGCCCCAAATGATGGTGTAATTTGTTTCCTGACCTACTCCTATAAACTTAAATGAATCTCCAAACATAGTTGAACTTAACAGTACGAAAATAACAAAAAAGTGTGTGATGGAACAGCCCTTTCCAAGCATGTAAAAAATCAATGAACGAAATACTATCTTGTACTTCACTCACAGCTTTCTTTGCTCTTAAGGAATAGCACTGGCTAGTCACGGACTCCAGTCTCTATCAAGCACTAAACCTACGTCTAGCTGCTTCATTGTCTATGTGTAAGCGGAACGGGTATCAAAAGCTTGAAGGGGGATTTTTTTTGTTTTTTGTACACTGATTCACTCACCACCTAAGGATCGGTTTCCTTGACAGTGGCACCAATGTTAGCGGGTTGCCGCGAGACGGACGTCTGCAACATAGCTCTTTTGTACTAACATAATGTCAATATGCAAGGAAGCAACTCGAGATGGGGCATGGAGACTTAATGAGAGTGTCAATCTCACCAAAGTGAACTCAGGGGCTACTCGTTCTACGACAAAAGCAAATCAACCACTTCCTAGTCAAACAATCAATATGCGTCCAATCTCACCACTCTAGGTCATCACGCCGTTTCGGCATCCAAACAAATCCGGAATGCCACGAAACTTAAGGAGAGGTATCACAACACTTAAGGGCTCAATCCTACCAAGTTTTTTCACCATCTGGGAAGGTACATAAATCACAATCCATCACAAAAAATGTGCAAAAAACTGAAATAAAAGTGCTTGGAAAGGTCTTCCTTAAGCATAGAAACACTTATCCATGGTCAAAATATAAAAAAACAACCATTTTAACCTCCAAATCAATGCATTTAGCTCACAAACAATGCATCGCGAACTACAACAGAATTGGAAATGATTACACTTAGATTGTAGAGCAAGAGACAAGGAACGCAATGTGCTATTCGAAAACGAATTTTGCTTACCAGCTCAGGAGAAAAGAAGATTACAAGTTGTAGCAGGAAGAGGCCTCCACAGTGCATGTTTTTTATCCTTCCAAACTAATGATAAATCTTTCTAAACTAAGGGTTTTGACTTTAAAAGTTAAGGGGGCTTTCCCACGACCATTCGGCCTCTTACAAGGGTGTAGACTCAGAGAAGTAAGGAGGGTATTGTCTAATTACATCATGATTACAACTCATCCTATGCTGAATTACATGGCTTTCTTTGAAAGAATAGAGTGTTTACAAGGTTTGGTGTGCATACACCTGTATATGCCTGTATCCACCAAACACACCCACGTAAGCACAATCTTCGGGTAAGAGGTGCACAACATTTTTCTTCTGATAGTGTTTATTTAAGGAGCGGGGAGGGTGACATACGCCGGTTATACTCCATTAGGAAGGACCACCTTTCTTCGGCTTCCATACAACTCTGAAAAGGGAGAGGGTGAAGAGGATAGCGGCGAGGGTGAGAGGCTCACAACCCATGGGCCCGGAAAAAATTGCTTTGATACCACTGTGAGGATTATTGTTATAATCCTAGAATTAAGACTTAATTTGCATACTTAATTAAACTTGCACAGAAAGACTAGAACTCAGAAGACTTGATTGATTGAAATGAGTGTTACATCATGCCCTTTTATAGGCAATGAAGGGGTAAAATTGTAGGGACATGCCCTTTAGGCTAAAAGGTACAACTGTTGACAAAGAGACATAATGTAAGGGCATTGTTGAAGAGTTGTAGCCGTTCATGAATAGTCACGTCCTTTGATGAAAAAGTACATCCTTTGATGAAGAGGCAAATCTCTGGGGAAGAGAGACACCATGTCGTATCTCCACATTTGTATATAAATAGTATGCACAAGTAATAAGACATAGTCACAATCGTGACACTAAACAAAAAACAGTTGTTGATAGTCATCGTTGAGAGCTCTTATTTAAAGAGAATGATCAGGTCTTATTGCGCTTTGAAAAGGCATGATTGAGAAAGAAGAAGGACGAGGAACGTTTGTTTCCTAAGCTTAGTATGCGTTACTATGGCCCTTTTCAAGTCTCAGAGAAGATCACTAATGTGGCATACAGGCTGAAATTGCCTGAGAATTGGAAGATCCATAATGCATTCCATGTGAGTCTATTGAGGCCTTTTGTTGGAGAAGTGCCAGAAGAAATGGCTCAAGAATAACAACCTGAAGTTGAGGAACTAGATGAAATTCTGATTCCTAAGCAGATTATGGCACACAAAGAAAGGAGAGTCAGAGGTCAGGTTGCAAGAAGATATTTGGTGAAGTTCAAGAACTATTCACCAATGGATGCCAAATGGACGGAAGAGTTTGAATTGGCTGATTTTCCGAGCAGTTATTGCAACTTTACAAAGAGGCTTTCCTATTGAATTTTACAGTGACATGAGATGCTTTTTGAAGCAATGTACATTATGTGCTTTACACTTGTTCAAAGCACTTCATTTGAATAATGTACATAATTGACATTTGTTGTCATTGCATGAGCTTTCAGTGCTTTGAAGTTGTACTTGTTACGCTTCAATAATATGATTACACACGTTGTGACTTTGTGTTGCATCCAGAAGCATGCATAGAAAAGGCTCCAACTAAGCATCTTTGACTACATTTATGTGAGGCTTGAACTTGCAATGGCACAAATGATAGAGGGGAATTCCTATCATCGACCTTCTGTCATCTGTTAGCAAGAAATACATATGATGGCACAAATAACATGGGGAATCTTGTTATTGTCACGTGTCATCTGTTAGCATGTGTGGCTTGCAATCGAGGTTGCTTACTTCTTTCAAGAGGGGGGTATGTCACCAGGTGGTGATATTTTTACAGTTTCTTTCCCTATTTATATATTTATATAAATACATTTTTCTTTTCTTTTCTTTGCTGTTGTTTCTTTCCCCCGGAATCTTGGATTAAGCCTGGACATGCATTAGTGCCACTTGTCAGTTTTTGAGCCACTTTCCACATGCAGAAGGGGAAAATTGTACGATGTAACCTTGAGCTTGCTCCTTTCTGCCTCCTACTCTCTTATATGGTCAGTAGTGATGCGCCACTAGAGGGCCTTTCATTTGAAATGATGTACAGCTGTGTGGAATCTATGCTTTTACGTCGAGGCAAGAGCCTCTTTGACCATGAACAAATCCCTTGAATATTGCTAAGAAAATATCTTCCTAAAGAAGAAACTTCACCTATAAATAGAGTCTCTTGCCCCTCACTTGGGCATCAAGCAATCAAGCAATCAAGCGATCAATCAATCCCCACAATCAAGCCACTCTATCAAGCCTTCACCTAGCCTCCTAGCCATCTCCTTGAGAGAA
Organism: Adiantum capillus-veneris; assembly: GCF_014529385.1. Classification (NCBI taxonomy): domain Eukaryota; kingdom Viridiplantae; phylum Streptophyta; class Polypodiopsida; order Polypodiales; family Pteridaceae; genus Adiantum; species Adiantum capillus-veneris. The sequence continues at coordinate 129,606,860 of NC_140956.1, read as the reverse complement.
ACTCTCTCTCAATTTCAGCCCAACACATCTTGAGCTTGCTACTTCATGCCTCAAGCTTTCTATCTCCACACTTGTAGCATTCATACACTCTAGTACCCTTCTCTTATCAATAAAGACACATCATTGATGGCCCTTAAACGATGTTGGATCTAACTAATCATCTTCTACTTCATCAAATTAGCAACAAGACTATGGAGTCTTGAGGTGTGCTCATTTCCTTGGCTTGAGCTTGTGTGGGTCTTTGTGTGATGGTTGTCTCTCTTTTTCTCTCGTCCATTGTTTGATTGCTTTCCTAAACGTCCTTAAATGAATAATCCCAATGGTGTAACCTTTGACCCTTTTCACTTTGTGCAAAACATTAGGATCAACGTCTGTATTAGCTATGAAATCCACTTCCAACAGAGAATTGTGTCACTCTTTGGGCCAAAAAGACTGAGAGAAATTCTTATTTCTCCGCGTCCCCTTATTCTGCCACTTTTGGATTACTCTAATTCTTTTGATGTGCACATATTTATTCTCCTCTAAAGGTTGAGTTTTGTTATGAACCAAGACGACTTGTACACTCGAGTCACTCCTATCACTAGGCAAAACATCTACATCCTTGTAAGCACAAAGTTATAGTTTCAGAGAACCATCCGCAGTCTATTTGGAGCACAATGACTTGCAGCTATAAATGCATCAATAAACCCTTTTATCTTACCTATAATTAGATACGATCAAAGCCTTGATGTTCTTGTCTTTGTTTTGTTTTGAGGGTTTCACATGTGCGTATGTGTGTGTGTACGTGTAAGATCTCAATGGCTACACACAACATATTTTTCTACAAACACTAAGCTTGCTTAAGTGAAAGCCTTCACAGCTAGAGGCCCGACGTCTTCCTGGCAAGACTGTCAACTCTTTGACGGCGCGATAGAGACCTACAGATCTGGGGAAAAAATCAAAGAATTTTGATTGATAATGTTGCATGGTTTCATTTTTAAGGCTAGAGTTAAACCTTGAAGCTTGATCCCACATGCAATAGAGTTGACTCCCATCAATAAAGATGATCCCAAATCCTCTACAATAGATAAATGAGGACGAGAACTAGAGCTGGATTGTGGGTTGAGTCACCTCCAAAAGTCCCAGTCCACTCTATCATATACTTTTTCAATATCCAAAAAAAAAATTGTTAAAGGGTGCACGTCAGACATGCCCACTCTACCCCCTGGTAGTAAGAGAAAATATTATTTAAGATACATCTGTACTAGATAAAAGCAGTGTGAGAACAATGAATCAGATCAGGGAGAAGTGGCCAAAGACATGCTGCAATCATCTTGGCAAGTATCTTATATAGAGTGGGGAGGAGTGATTGGCCTCGACTATGGCAGCTAAGTACAATCACCTCCCTTAGGTATAAGAGATATCAGGCCAGAGCATAAAGAGGGTGTCATGCGCCCTGAAGAGAAAATTTGATGGCACCTCTGAAGTAAAGGACCATACATTGCATCCTAATGCGTCTCAAAAAAATAACGTGTGAGACCATCATCCCCTGGACAAGAGGCAGGGTCCAAATCAACTATAGCTATCTGAAGCTCCTCCATAGTGAAAGGCATCATAAAAAACTGACTCATTCCTGCAGTAACAGTTTGTCTAGTATGTGACCACATACTTTTGTATGGCTGCTCACATAGGAGGTGTAACTGACAGCTCTACAAAGAAAATATTTAAGGTAATAAGCAATAGAAATCTGCATAACAACACCTGGATGAGTCTGAAGGTGGTCTCTACTGAAGCCCTCTACGCTCAGCAAAAGCCCTCTCTATGCATAGGGCACTAGGTTGATTTCATGTCCATATGTCATTAATTAATGTGTCTAACTTTAGAAGATTTATTATTGATCGTAGGAAGTACCCAATGGCTTCTTAGACTATGAAACCAAGAAAAGGTTCTTGGGTGAGTGGTTTGGAAGCCATTGTGGTACTTCCTGCAACTCTTTCAAAATCATTAATATGGGCTTATGGTTTTGTATTCAATGATCGTGAATGGAGATGGAAAATTATAATTAATACACGTAGTAGTATTATTCACACATTTCAATCTCGAGTATGGCTTGAAATAATTAAACTCAGTGTATGTTTGTATGAAATGTATGTTTTTTAATACGTGAGGGTTTAATGTGTATTGTATGTATGCTATCAATTTCATGTATCTTAATTTCAACGGATCTATGGTGGATTGTAAGAAGTACCAATGGCATTGTATGAAATTAGTGTAGCATTGTATGAAATGTATGTTTTTTAACACGCGAGAGGTGACTTTGTTTACATTTACTTGTGTATTCATTATTCTATGCTTTCTTATATGAGACAATTAAGATGGAAGAAAACGTGGGACCAAGTGAGCCTTGCAATAGAACTCAAAATCGGAAAAAAAAAAAGGCACTGGGGATAGAATGAAAATATGCAATAAATATTGGTGATCAGTTCATAGATTGGGAATGTAAACTATGTCATGCAACAAAACCTGGTGGAGCACCTCGACTTAGGGAACACTTTCTAGGTGGAGGAACGAAATGTACATGAATCCACCCTAGTGCAACTGCAGTGGCCAAACGCTTGAGAGAATAAATTCAAAAAATAGATGTAGAAACATTACACATGTAGTGATATTGCTTCAAGGATGCAAGAACAACATGGATCTAATCAACAAACTCCATAAGCATCTCCAAGTTGCATGCCAAACGTAAATGGGCAGCTTGAAGGCAATATTCTAATTGCATCTTCATCGAAGCGTCACTTTGATCTGGGAAAAGTGTCTATGCGTCAAACTTCATTGCAAGAAAGCTTACGTAACGGTCAAACTCGATGATGCACAACTCGCTCTTGCTGCAGCATTTTCTTTTTTGGGAATGTGACGATGATGGTGGACAATGAACATTGAAAGAGAGCATGGAAGAAAATTGGTGAGTTTGGACCATGGTTTTCACCACCCACGTAAAATGCTATACGGAATAATCTTTTAGAGAAATTCTATGGTCAAGTCAAAGAACGTGTACAAAGGATTATTCTTAGCAATATTGAACTATCTCGATGCAGTATAGTTAGTGCTGGTTGGTCTAACGTGCAAAGAAAATTATTAATAAATATAATGATTGTTTCACCTAGGGTGAGACATTCGTCCGTGCTGTGGATTCTGCTAGTTTAATTAAGTCTGGGTCGTATATTGCGGATGAAATTGCTACTGTGATAGAGCAAGTAGGTGCGCAGAATGTAGTCCAAGTTCTGATGGATAATGAGCTCTAGAAGGTTGTGCATTTCCATGAGGGATGGACAATGCAAATTATGTCAAAAGATCAGTTCGGCTTCGGACCCGCAAAGCGTCACTTGGCTCTCGCAGCCAAGCGGTGCGTCCGTTTGCCATCAAACTTCACAAGCAGCTTACCCATGCCACTGATAAGCAAGCCCTATGGCGGGATTCACTAAAGATCACCCACGGGCTATCAACCAAAGTATGGATGCTTTCAGAGTGACAAATCACCAAATGGGGTACTAGTGGATCCAAGTGCCTGACCAACCACATGGCAAGGTGTCCTATGATCATATGAAGTAATGGTGATCACTTTCCTAGAATTTCATCGCAGAAAGTCACCCCAAGCCTCAAAAGAGGTTTTTGAGAACAAGGAGCCAATGAGGGAGTTAAAGCTTATCATTTGACTTCTTTTAATTGAAGTAGGGCACAAGAAGGCTTAGGGCACACACACTAAGCATAAGGAAGCACAAAAACATCATTTTCAATCTAGGGTCATCCTACGCGTAGGATGTCTTGTAGATCATTTTTTACAAAGCCAATCCCATTTTTGAGCACACCATAATATTCATCATGCTTCACTTAGCCTATGCATCAAGTTTCATAGAGTTTGGACCTAGGTAAGACATCCTATGCCCAAAAAACGCAAGGATGCCACTTAGGAAAACAAATGGTCATAGACACCTCAAAAGTGGTCCAAACTAGGTGAAATTTGACCTACACATTGTCCATAATATATGCATGCACACTACCGAGTCAGAATTTGAAAATCACTCAAAGAACATCTACACATAGGATATCTCACAGGCTCAAATTGCGTTTCTGACCATTTTTTCATGCTTTCCATGCATTCATCATGTCAAGACCACTACACACACCAATTTTCACCCAAAATAGATCACATCTTGACATCAATTCTTAGAGTTAGGGCTTTAGGTCACGATATACCAAAAGTGGCCTTGTAACACTCAAAACAAAGTGGCCTTGTAACACTCACGATATACCAAAAGTGGCCTTGTAACACTCAAAACAAAGCCGAATTCAAATCTGATTACGTGAGAGTGTTAGAACATCATATAATTGTCTTTTATGTCCTAATAAGCCTATACTCCAATTTTCAAGCCATTTGGACATTTTACACCTACTGTGTGAGACATCCTACCAATGAGAGCACCAGATCTTTAAATAGCCAAATCATGACCTTTCGACCTCCAAATTCAAATCCAAGCACATCAGAGTCATACGCAGGTCTTGTACTATGTGTACACCAAGAATCATCTTATTATGATAAAAAAGACATCCTACACGTAGGATGTCTCCAAATCTATTTTTACACCCAAAATTCATTTGCTCAACCTGCATGGCATCCTTAAGCCTTTTTGAGCTTGCATTTCAATTGTTAGATCATTTGGATTGCTAAAAGTCACTCTAACGTCCATACTGCAAGAATACGCTAACTTTGGATTTTTAAATGCAACAAGATCCATGGAATCGATCAAGTCCCCTGGCAAGAAGAAGAGAATGAATGTGAAGGACTACCTAGATCAAGAAGATCCCTACACCATACCACCACAGACATTGAGGCCGGCTACCATTTGGATGGAAGAAACAATGCTCAATGAGCAGAACATCCGGCTGTACCAAGGAACGTTCAAATATTCAGAAGGACATCACACAAAAGTGTTTATGATCCCACAATAATTGATTGATTACACATGGAAGCCAGAAGTGATGGAGATCTTGGAAAAGCTAGATCTCCATAGATACTTTGAAGCACTTGTGGCGGCCATTGATTGTCAGAGAGTGTATGAGCTAGTGACAAGTGTCGAAGAAAATGGTCAAGTAGAGATCATAGATCTCAGTGGGGCAAAGAGGTAGGTCGAGATCACACCACAACTGATCTTGGATGCACTCAATGTATGTGCTCAAGGGATGAAGAGAAGAGATGAGGTCAAAGTCTACAAGGAAAAGAAGAAAAATTATACCTTTGAAGACCTTCAGAATCCGAGGGTGGGAATCATGTGTCGGGTGTACAATCAATTCCTCCATGTAAGGTCTCCACCTGCCCTAGAAGAGGATTACCCATGTAAAATTTTAAGCCTAGACATTAATTTCACAAAAGATGCTATTTTTGGCAGGTTTCTGTGATCGGATATCGTTTTCGTGAAGTAATTCTTGTAGATTTTTTAATTTCAGTCCAAGACATGTTTCGCATGGTCTAGATGCGGCTGGCTCGTCGAAAAACCCCTTGTCCCAAGTTTCCTAAAAAATAGGGACCGAACGCCAAAAAGATGCTATTTATGGCATGTATTTGTTCCGCATGCCTGCTACTCCGTCTCAAGTTAGCAAGTTTCAAAATTTAATTTGGGTTAGTATAGGTCGATTTATCCTAAGGTGAGACTTTCCTAAGGTATGTCTATGGTATGGATGTGCATGTGCATGCATGCATGGGTATGCATGGGCATGGACGTGCATACATGGTCATGGATGTGCATACATGGTCATGGATGTGCATACATGGTCATGGATGCATGGTCATGTGTCCACATGATGTGTGCATACATGGCCATGAGCATAGTTAGCCTTAGGATAAGTGTTAGCTCAAATATGGGAAGCTTGGCATGGAATCTAAGTAGGGCTAGTGAGGTATAGGGTGAGGTGGAGAGAGAAAAGAGAGGGGCAAGCGCCACAAACCCCCCCCCCCCCCCCCCCCCCCCCCCCCCCTTATTTAATTTTGTGAGAGGGAGAAAAATAGAGGGAGAAAGAAAGAGAGAGAGAGAGAGAGAGAGAGAGAGAGAGAGAGAGAGAGAGAGAGAGAGAGAGAGAGAGAGAGAGAGAGAGAGAGAGAGAGAGAGAGGGAGGGAGAATAGGATAGTGAGATGGTCAAGTGAGGACATCTCAGTAGGACACCACACACTCTAGCATGGGCTTAAGAGAGGAGTCACTAGTGTGTGTGTAGCTCACCCCTATATAAGAGAGGCATCACACCTCTTGTAGACACACACTACCCCAAGATCTCTACAAGGAAGTGCTACTGTCGGAGCTAGTCCTTGGAGGAACGTATCTACGTCACCTAGCACACACAAGGAGGCTTAATCAAAGGGTAATTAATTTCAAGTTATGCTAATTGTATTGCTCCATAGCCTCTTTTCTCTAGAGGACCTATGTCAAGCCTATCCTACTATTACTCTATGCTAGCTGGCTACAGCAAATTATACTCCCTAGCGTCTCTCAATGCAGGTGATTGTCAATAGCCTCTCATCTATTGATCACACCCTCCCTTGTTGTATTAAGAAGAATTATGTCACCTTAATCTCTCAAGGAGATTCAATCCTCCTAATTTATGCATAATAATGCATAGTGTTGTTATTTTGCTCTTATTATTTATGCATCCATATCAATGTTGAATTGTTTCTTTTTCACTTATGCATATTAATGCATAGTGATCAAGGAATTCTTCTTGTCTCCTTTATGTACTTAATTGTAGCATAATCAAGATGAAATTATACCCTTGATTTGCATAGAATTTAGTGCATAATTGTGAAGAATTGATCTTCTTTTTTATCACTAGTTTGATGCATAATTAAGGGTGATACCCTGCGGTTGATGCCAATAGCCCCATTTTCACAGGAAACTTTTTCCCATAGGTTTTCCAGGTTATCCACATCATCCACCTACTTGCAAAACCCAAGAAAAACACAAGAACACGAGAAAAACCCCAACTTAGTGCTAGGAAGAGTGTTTTTGGCTTGTTCATAAGTCAAAACACATCCAAACAAGTTGTACAGGACCAAAAGACTCCACAGAGGCTTGGGAAGCTCAGGGAATCAGCTAGAGTAAAAAAACACCAAGTGGCACCAACCATGGTTGGTGACAAGGTGGTCAGATTGAGCTCAAAGTGGTGCCAAAAGTTTCCTAGCAGCTTCAGGATTCCAAAATATGCATGTAAAAATCCATTTTGACAGGTGAAAAAGTCCAAAGACCATCCAGAGACCCACTTTTAGGGGCAAAATTTCCAGATAAGTCCAAAAGGAGTCGAATCACTTCATACAAGGGTCCATTGGATTCCAAAGACCTAGGAAAGAGATTAGAAATTCACTAGGTAAAAAATAGAGCAAGTGGCACTGACCGCGGTCACTAACACCTGGTCAGAATCTAGTTGTTTTGGTTTCATCTCCTGGTACACAGTGAGAGGGTCCCAGGGGTATATTGGAGTTTTCAAACAGACATCAGAATCTAAAGATACTGAGTTTTGAAAATTTACGACGTGCTCACAAAATTTTGACCTGATTTCTGCCAGAATTTTGTGTCTAAAATTTTGTACAAAAGAATTGCCTGAACTTGGCTAGCTTATGCAAGCTATAGTCTCATAAAGCCGAGAGACAAAAGCGTTGTGATCATTTTCCACAAGTATCCACAGCATTCACGCGAGGCAACAAGGAGACATATTGCAAACTGAACAGGTATTATGTTGGGTTTAAGATCAAACTTGTCAAGCATATTCATGTATTTGAGGTCAGGAAGGTTTCTACCAAAGGAACTAGGATTAGGAGGTGATCAAGCCAGCCTAGTATCAACAAAAGGAAGTGTTAATTAGGCAGGGATAGGACCCCTTGCACCTAGCATAGAAGAGGGTAGTGAGACTGACACCTCTTTTGACCAATCTGTTTACGTTATGGTTGACCAACGTGTAGGAAACTACCCAACTGTCATGGTAGAAGGAGGTAGTACCTCTCAAAGCATGTATCAAGCACCAAGGTACACCACAATTTTCCTAGAAGGATCAAACGCACATGGAGCCCTTATTTACTCTGATGTTAGGGGATGTAAATGCGTGTGTATTGAATAGAGACCAGCCAAAGGCCTTGAAAATGTTCAGGTCTATGACAATGGTGATAGGTTTCACGACAAGGAAGGGACACATTACCTGATTGTAAGAGATATTGAGAATTACAATAAGTTCGGTGATAACATGGCGCGAGGTAAGATGGTCATGGAGCAAGGCGACCTGCCTCCTCCTGTTAGTCTTCCCAATGCCCTATGTATCTACGACAAGAAGGTAAGTCGAGTTCCAAGAGAGCACGATAACGAGAGAATCTATGAGCGTGCAGAAGGTATATCTAGGAGCTACTTTCATTGCCTAGAACCTTATCCAAACGAGTTAAGCCCAGAAAAGGTCTTGTCCTTGTTTTCCTACGACACGACCCAAGGAAGTAGTATCATTTACATTGATAAGTTTGGGTGTGAGTACATGCCGATAAATCCTAGGGAAGATGAGAGAACCGTTGGTCAGAGGGCACCTATCAGTGTTCCCAACATAAGACCTAGTGCCAACCCCTAGTAGAAATACCAATCTCTTTAGAGATGACGTAGATATTGTCACACAACAACTAAAAAGGTCTATAAAAAATAATGAGCCCTCCGCATGAAGAGCCAATGGGACCATAGTTCTTGCGGTCATGGTTGTAACCAAGAAGCACTAGAAAGGAGCTACAATAGAGGTGGATATTCAGCCATGTCAGGGCCAAGAACACGACCACCACCTCCGCCATACAACTTTTTGGCAAGAGCAGATCGCACATCTCAAATCGGGCAACAATGGGTACACTATACGCGGAGAGAGCACTCTCAGAAAGAAGACGAGATATGAACGACCCATTGCAAGGCCACAAAAGAGACTACGGATTGGAAGATGAGAGGGAAGCAGACCCTATCTTTGGACTAAGGCTAGGAGCACCCATTAGACGGGGAGTAGGAGAGCAAACACTCAAACTAGTGAACCAAAGACAAATTAGGCCATCCCAAGTTCAAAAATGCATGAGTAAGAAATACTCAGGAGAAGGGGATCCAAGAGATCACGTGGGGGCATTTGTCAGAGTGATCAGAGCCAAGGAAGTCCACAATTTCATCACACAATATGTAGGATTTGGGCTTACCCTTGAGGACAACACTACTACATGGTTTGATTCAGTAGAGAGCAGGGAGTTCGATACGATCGACGAGTTCATAGAGGAATTCTCCCAATGGGGAATTGCCCACAATATAGTCTCCCAGATGTGAGTATGAGAGGATAGTAATTTTTTGACTCATCTCAATGAATTCAACTCCTTGTTTACACAGCTTACTTCAAAGGGGATGAACTTGTTAACACGACAATGAGACAAGAGCCATATCCTTGCTTTTTCTTTGGCAAGTTTTTGGCACATGTTCAATACAAACAAAAGCAATTCCATCCTAGGCAGAAGGTAAGTGTTCAATGGTGTTACAAGTGCATTACTCACACTGAGGAGATACCATGCCAATCACTTGATTTTGGCGGTCATGGTGATGCCTATGTTATTGGTGGATCCAAAGGGGCCATAATCAGAATTGTGACAAGGCTAAAGAGTGCAAGAACACTTGGAGCAAGATTAGATGCAAATATATATATATATATATATATATATATATATATATATATATATATATATATATATATATATATAGTATTGTGTGATACCAATGTCATGAGAAAGGGCATTTGAAGAAAGATTGCCATGCTTTATAGTGAGATAAGAAGAAGTCTCAAGAAAAGTCAAACGCTAGTGCACCAAAGAGCAATGTAAACATAGAGGAGCTCAATGTTGTCAAGTCAGAGTGTTTTTGCAATGACACAACATGCAAATGTTCTTATATTCACTGTAGATTGTATGCCAAATGCCTTGGTTGCACAAGATGAATGCTATGCACATGATTGGTTTCTAGACTCTAGTGCCAATTTCTCATAGACAGTTTAGCTCATAAGTTGTTACGCATGGTGTAGTTAGGTGTGGTGACTCTTATGAGCTTGACATACAAAGTGTTGAGGATATGAAGTTATGCATGCACAATGGCATAGAGTACACACTTAGAAATGTTAGACGTGTGCCTAAGTTGACAAGAGCTTAATTTTTGTAGATCAGCTAGATGATATGTAAGCAAAACCTTGTGACCATGAAAGGCAGAAGATTGAATTATTGGATTCCCTTTATGTCTTTAGGGTTAAAAAAATTTTAGCTTCTATAGTTACATTGCCTTCTACTAAGTTGTGGTATGCATAGCCTGTTGTTAGATCACCTTTGACAGAAGGGGTGAAAATTTTATAGCATCCGATCACTTGCTTGTATTAAATTATTCCAACTTCTTTTTCAGTGAGCACTGCATTTATGTTGACAATTTGCCATTGGATTGGTAGCTAGGGAGTCCTCTAGATTTAGTACACAATGATCTGTGTGGCCCTATGCCACATAAAACTCTAGGAAGGGCTATATCCCCACATCACTATGTGACTTGAATCCGAGCCTTCTGGAGAAAGGATCTAGCCCTGTCTCGTAGGGGAAGCGAAGAACTATTCTAAACTACTCGGTCCTAAATTCCACCGTCCAGGAGAGGAAGAATCTCGGTTCCTTTTTCCCCATAGCTTTCAGAGGCACGTACCGAGACCTTTCGGCCCTTGGGCCAATGAAATAGCTAACTGATCATGCTTCACCTTCCAAGAGAGGGGAACTTTGAAGTACATTGAGTCCTTGTCTGCTCTTGGCACAATGAGAAGTCCAATTCGGTTTTTATACTACAATGGGGTAGAGAAGTCCCGACCAATCGGGACCACCCATCTTGTAGGTTGGTTACCATAACCAACCCCCCACTTTTCACCCCACAAGCACACGGATTTTTGTGTGGCCTAATTACTAACACTTTGTTGTTCAATAACAAAAGTTCCTTGCTTATTTCCCTACACTCATTCCTTAAAACAACCCTTCATATAATTTCAAGTCGGCACCAAAACAGATCTTTTCTAGGAAAAATAAACTCAACAATACATATTTCATTAACATTCCAATGTTGTGGACTCATAGGAACTTCTCCAGTGGATGTTCACTTCACCCCTTGTCGTCTAGCCATCCATACAACCAGTTCATGGTTTACCCATCCTAGAGTAACCCTCTAGGTATGACCATGTTTATCTGCCGCGTAACCCGCAAGTCATGGATAGAGAACGCCTAGCTGGTAAGCTCTTGCGTAACAAATATTCTAGCTCCTGCAAAAGTCTTGCGAGCTGCCCCTTGTGATCGATAGGGGTTCATACTAGTTTCAACATTGGAATGGGAAATGAAATTTGGTCGAGACAAATCTTTCCTAGCATACAATCTTTCCTACTGCAAACAGACTTTCCAAACAGCAATCCTCCCTCATGACTTAATCTTGAATTCAATAAAACATCAAGTACATATGCCGAATGTTTCAGTTCGATATTCCAACATGTTTAAAGAAGTTCAATCATTTCTAACTATCTTAGTGCAATGCTTTAACTTAAATGACAAAAATGATTTAGCCTACCTCATTCACTTTCGCTCCAACGCTTCGTGAGATAAATGGATCGTCCTCTCTCATGGGTGCCTTGCTGTTGGTGGCCACGTTGCTAGTGCTCGCCTCGCAGTCATTAGCACCTCTAAAACAAGTTCTTTTGGGAGCCATGTCTCCCTACTAGGGATTAGGAAACTCCGAAAAATGAAAGGCTATCTGATGTGAACCAATTATCACGTCAATAATGAGAAAAATCACATAGCTAGGTAATCTAAGAGAAAATTATAGAAAGAAGAGAACAATCATCATGCTAAATATGCATAGTCATCTTGTAAAACAAGCATCTGCCCCATAAGTTTCACACTTTGCATCAGTTAGATACATTAATTTAGGGTACAATGAAGGATTATAAACTTACATAGACTATATATGGTTGTAAGACGATCAACTCAACTTTTATTATGCATAGATTAGGTACAAATTGATTAATGCCATGGTGACTCTAAACATGCATAAGATTTAGGGAATAAGAGATCATAATCATGTAGAATTTTAATGCACAATAGATGGTTGATTTCATCTATAACTATGCATAAACTTGTGCATGAAAAGAAGATCAATCTTGACAATTTTGTACTAAATTAATTGCAAATCAAAGTTTGATTTCACCTTAATTATGCTATAGTTAAGCACATAAAGGAAAAGGAAACAAATTTTCAGTATTATGAACCATTATGTATAGTGAAGAGAATCAATTCATCATTAAATTGGATCATTATGTATGCATAAATAAGGAGAAATATAATAACATCATTATGCATTAATTACATAATTTAAGAGAATTAAGCCTCGCTGAGAGATTAAGGTACATGATTGCTCCTTAATTAAACAAAGAAGGGCATGATCAATAGATGAAAATCTATTGTCTATTTCCCACATTGGAAGACACTAGAGAATAGAGTATTTTGTTGTGGCCAGCTATCATAGAATAGTATGATAGGATAGGCTCGACATAAGACCTCTAGAGAGAAGAGGCTATGGAGCAATAGGGTTAAGATAATTGAAACTTAATTACCATTGATTAGCCTCCTTGTGAGTGTGCTAGATGACGTAGAAGCGCTCCTTCAATTACTAGCTCTGGCAGCAGCACTTCGTTGTAGTAATTGCGGTAGTGTGTGTCCTTGCTTGTGTGTGCTAGCTCACACTTATATAGGCCTCTCACACTCACACACACACACACACACTCACATCCATGCAAGGGGATGGTGTGTCCCAGTGAGGTGCCCAGTTTCCAATCTCTCTCTCTCTCTCTCTCTCTCTCTCTCTCTCTCTCTCTCTCTCTCTCTCTCTCTCACACACACACACACACACACACACACACACACACACAATTGATTAGAGGACAGGAGAGTAGCGCTCTCCTAGGTTGCCTGTTTGGGGGGGGGTGTGGTGGCCACTTGCCCCATACTCTCTCTCCACCTCACCCTACCCCTAACTAGCCTCCATGCTTCACCTCATAGCATACCCATGCCCATGCATACCCATGCACACATGCACACACATGAACATCCATGCCGTGCACATAGCATACCCATGCACACACATGAACATCCATGCCGTGCACATACCTTAGGGAATAATTAACCTTAGGCTAACTTGACCTATACTAAACCAAATTCAATTCCAGGACTTGCTAACTCGAGATAGATCTGTCGGCGACAGATACGACCACCTGCCATAAATAGAAGTTTTCCGACGTCTGGTCCCTATTTTTTAGGAAATCTGGGACAAGGGGTTCTGAGAGATTGCATGGAGTGGAAAGTGAAGAAGTGGGGCTTATTGTTATTCATCTAATATAGTTTGAATGTGAGAAAAATATAGATAACGAAGGAATCAAAGGAGGAGAAGAAGAGAGCTTCCCTCCCAAGCCCTTTCTTGCCCGTAGGCAATAAGGATACTGTGGGGAGAGATGTACCTGTAGCAAGGAGAACCCAGAGCTCGTAGTGAGAATGAGCTTCTACAGAGCAAAAGAGATGTGTGAGAATGTTTATATGAAATATGGAGAATTAAAGGTTGATAATAGGTAGGGTTAGGTATAGATTAGGAGATAGGAATAGAGATGCAGATTAGGCTACAAATGAAAAACAAGAAGCAAAAACCAACAAAAACACAAGCAAAAACACACCTCTCGATGAGCCGCTTTGAGAGTGTTTGCCACTTTGATGGAGAGATTGGTAGAGACAAGCCTCTAGCCTTGCTTTGATACACCCAATTCAAGTCCTTTGATTAGAATTGATGAAGCTTATACAAGTTGGGTAGCTTTCCTCAAGAAACAAGTGTAGAGAATGTGCTTAAGTTTATGGCCAATCACAATGTAGCATTACTCCCTTCACTCCCTAATGAGTGGTGATGCCCTTTCAAGGAAGAAGGGGGCCCTTTTTATAGATGAAAGGGATCCCTTACGGTTACACAAGAAAGAGAGAAGCCAATGTGAACATGAGCTGGCAAAGTTTGAAATGATCTCTTCCTGCATGATGTGGGGGTCCGCCATTTTGATCGTATCTCCACGTCCATAGCTACAAAAAATAAAATAAAAATATGTGGAGAATCCTTGGCTCATAAGCTACAACTTCTATGAAAAAAACTTTTTCTACGCTGGATGGAATCTATTTTTAAAAATTAGCCAAAAATGGGTGACTTTTTGGCAACAAAAGTCCTCTTGGGGTCCACTTTGTCTATGCTTGCACTTGATTCCAATGGACACCTCATGCAATATGAAAGAATGACATTGCTCCTTGACAAAGGTTTGTAGGCATCTTCTCAATGATGGACTAAAATGAGTGCATCTTTGAAAAGTATGCAAGGTAGGGACCTACTAGGAGTTGATGTCTTCCTAGTAGATATCCAAAAGAAATATGAGAAAAATATAGAAAATACTTGGAAAAAATATATATTGGGGTTCTCATAGCTATAGGATGTAGCTAGAGTTTGAGATAATTATGAGATAGTAAGAAGAAAGCACCAATGGCTTTTCCCCCAAGTTAAAGAGGCACAGCCGTCGATGCTTTTTCTCGCAGTATTTACTAACGGTAAAGTAAAATATTATATCACTGAGATATTTTATAAATAGTAAGATGAGATATAAAGCTCATTATACTTAGACATGCATATGTACATTATTGAAAATATATCATGCTTATAAAAGTAAGAAATTAAATCCCCTAGCACTTGTCCCACTATGTATGTGCCACAACACGACAACGTCTAAGCTGGTGCACTTTGGCTTTGGAGTGCCAAGGGCTTGTGATAGCAAAGAACTCTATGTCACTCTATCTCCTAGCTGAGTCCACTGAGAGGCATGTCTATGAAAGTAGAACTCATGTCACAGCTCCTCGATCTCTGTGACCTCCTGTCTGGCCTAACTCAACAAGGTCTTCACCCACTCATAAGAAGGCTGCTGCTCCTAAAGCTGCTGCAAGGAGGCTAGACTGTGTCTCACCGACGTTCTCACTCCCGAGTCTCCTCAAGTTGAGTAAGAGATATCTCATGTAAAAAAGAACTAAGTGTAGCAATTCCATGAGCACACTGTTCTGCTGCATCCACTTTCAAACTTTGGATATCCTTCCAAATGCGCTCAATGTTCCCAGCTAAGCTAGCATTTGCAAAAATCCGATCTAGAATCCTCAGCTGAAGGTTGGGCTCTTGAGGTTTCTCCTCAAAGGCCAGAATGACTGGCACATGCTCTGAAAAGGAAGTGCCTGCTAGAATCCCAATGGCTCCACCCTGGTCCCCAAAATGATCACATACACAAAACCGATCGATACAAGAAAGATTAGTTCCTCCCTGTTGGCAATCCGGCCTGGAGAAACTCAAGCTTCCTTGAGAGCGTGAAAAGACCTCATGCTGCCATACATCAGTGATCCACAAAGACATGCATAGATGCTCCCAGGCTACCAACTCTGAGCCCTGAACTATTACATGATTGCCTCCCATCCTGTCAGATGGGTCCTCAAGCATATTAAAGTCACCTCCCGCACACCAATGATCAACTTGAGGCAATGCATCCAAAATCTGTGTCCAAAAATCAGCTCTGGCACTAGCATGGTTGTGAGCATAAACATTAAGCACCCCTATGTGTTGATTGTGCATCCTCAAAGTGACATATTGCACCCTACCATGCACTTTAATCCTTTGATCAACAATGGCCTAGTGCCAAGACTCCACAATAGATATACATACACCTCCTTGCCCTCCCATGGGGCAAAGCCTCACACCAACAGGTATCCCATCTGTTCAGCATAATAGAACCATATCGGGAAATCCTAATCTCACTCAAATGTTTCTCTTGAAGCATCAAGATATCAATACTTCCTCCTACCAGGCATCTGTGAAGCTCTCGACGAAGCCAACCTCTGTAGTGCAAATAGTGCGAGCCTCCCAGGCCCTCCACATTCTATGAGATGATCCTCATGGGCGGCTGCTATAAGTGGATGTTGTCTCAGCCGTATGGCAAGCTTTCGCCACCAGCTTGGATGAGGAGTAGTCCCCATCTGACCTGCTGCGAATCTACCCACCCTGTGCTCCACAAGCACTACAAACAACAAGTCAATGTCTATGGCCCATGGCTACTACCTTAGCCTCCAAGAGCGTGTCCTCATGAATGCATACATAGCCAGGATCCCGTGCAAGATTGGTCACTATACGAACCACTAAGTGGTGAAACCCTGTGGGATCCACACTCCTTGTGACCAAGAAGCGTGCTGCTGCATGTGCACATCGGAGATGTGGCAATGTGAACCGCGTACACCTCATTGCACACTTGAGAGCTTGAAGTAGACACCATGATTTTCTCATGCAAATTTTGTCGGATCACTTCATGACCCTTGATTTTTCCTTCCATAAAGATTGCAAAGTCTATTCTTTTTGTCATAGCCTCAGAAATTCCTGCCCGACACCGTGCACGTTCATAGTTTCCATGGTTACCTTTTTTGCCACTTTGAATCCTCCTCTCTCAACTGCCTACAGCTCAGTGTTTGTCAAGTTTGTTCCCCTCTCAATTAGCCAGGAATTTGGAACTCTTCCCTGATTGTGGGTGATAGTGTTGCATATTTGCCAAGTGTGGTCAACACTATCATTCCAGAACCACATAAACTAAGCTCTAGAACCCCGTGCATTACTGCTGCCACTTGCATTGTCCCAGGTTCTTATTCCCCAAAAAGAAAGGACTATCGATCCATTGCCAGTGTTTCTTATGTTCTTCTTGCACTTTCCCTGATGTTTGCCCAAGAAGCCTTAGCATTGCACTCTACTCCCTTTTGGAATCCTCCTAATGGCCCACATTTTTTGTGAACATCAGACTCGACGGGAATCATCCCATACTGGACTTCCTCATTTAGATTGGACTCTTGGGAAGAGGTGGCATGTGGTGCTCTTCTTTGCCTTGGTTGATTCTGTGTAACATAGTCAAGTCTGTGTGTTGCATTTTCTTCCTCTATTGAGATAGTATTGTGTTTTCCCTTTTTTTGCTCACTGTCAAATTGTCTCTCTCGATGTTAGGATGTTGAAATAATGGATTGCCTTGCAGGACTTCTTCTACTTGGCTCACTGTGGATGTGGCTGTTGGGGTTCTGCCTTGTGAGACTTGTCTAGCTAATTTTTCTACCGATGACCTAGCCCCATGATATCTTCCCTCCAGATATGCTAGCATTTTCACACCCTATAAGAGTGCATTGGCCAAGTCCGAGACATAAGTGTCGTAAAAATTCAACGTTCCTTCACTGGCTAGCCAATTTGCCTGTTTTGTTTCAGAGAGGTTTGTTGTCAGTATGTGTGTTATGTCATCCAGCTCCTGTAATAAAAGTAGACATTTGGACACGAAGCATGAGAAAAGGTCATGTACAACTGTTAATAGCTTTTTCCATCGAGGATAACACACATTCCACCAGCTTAACCAACAATCCATTTGCAGAATGTTTGCATTTGGTAAGCAACTTTTGTTGGTTCCCTTTTTGATTGCTGTTGGGTTGTTTTGGTTGACTCTTTGAATGATTGGTCTCTCTTGGATACCCAAATGAATTGATTTGTTTTTTGTGCATGATGGTTTGTTTTGGCACCCATATTTTGGTGGTTTTTGGTTGTTGAGGCTTTGTTTGTAGCCTTTGTTGAAATTTTTATGTCCGTGGACCTTTTGGATGGTAGATTTTTGCTTTTTGGGGAGAGCTTGGCTGCTTGCGGATCCATATGGTGGATGAGCTTGGTCTACCTTTTGGTATCGAGATTTGTCTTGCTGATTTGCCTTGTTGATGGTTTTGGGGTGGCCTTTGCTTTTGACCGGCTTGACTGGTAGCCTTTGGTAGGGAAATCTTTACCTTTTGGTATCCAGATTTGTCTTGTTGGTTGGCCTTGTTGATGGTTTTGGGGTGGCCTTTGCTTTTGACCGGCTTGACTGGTAGCCTTTGGTAGGGAAATCTTTACCTTGGGTGTTTTTGGAACCCACATGGGTGGCTTTGATTCTTCAATCTCTTTCCCTTTGTTTGCTTTGTTGTTCAGAATTTCTGTGTTTGGCAGCAAAGGTTGCTTGGCGAACGTAATCAAGGCTGTAATGTCTTGATTGTGTATATGGATCCCTTCTTATTGCCAATCAATTTGCGCGTTATAAGTCCGTTGCCATGGCTGTCCTAGCAGTAATTGATTTGTTGCTTGACTGTCCTTGACCACATAGAACTTGTGACGGTAAACCAGATCCTTGATTTGAATGGGAAGTATGGAAATTCCAATTTCCCTTGCCTTGTGTCGTATAGCTCTGGATGTCCTGACTCATGGTTTGAAGATCCTTGTGGGCAAGTTGCTTGTATAGACTTAGGGAGATTATGTTTGTTTGAGCTCCTGAGTCTATTAGTGCCATTGCTAGAATTTGGTTATTGCCTACTTGTATTTAAATTATAGGATCTACTCTCTCCTCTTGTGTCTCATTCAATGTGATCTGATTGATTCGTAAAGCTTGAAGTCATTGTTGTCGTTGAACCGTCTTTTGGCGATGCGTTCTTGTGCTTCATGAATAATCGTGGCCTTCTCTTGCGTCTTCTTTTTTCATGATGGATCTTTTGAAGAATGTCCTGGGTTAGTGGCATATGATATTTCTTTAACCTGCATCCGCTTATCCAATTAGGCATCTCCTCTTTCTCTAATGTCACAAGCTTGACGGCCCCACTTAGTGATAGACCTTTCATCACAAAGGGTCCCATCCCTCGCTTTTCCAATTTATTGGCGTGTTGTTTTAGCGTGTAAACCAGCATGTAGTCTCCAGTTTTGAACTCTTTTGATCTCACATGTTTATCAAAGAATTCCTTTTGTCTTCTCTTGTTTGCATAAAGATCGGCTACTGCTTTTAAGCGAAGATCGTCTAGTTGTTGTAGTTCGTCAATTCTAGTAGACCACTCGTGTCCTGTCCATTCCAAATCTTTTGCAATTCTCAAGGTTGGGATTAAAAATTCTATAGGCAATATTGCGTTAAGTCCGAACACCATGTTGTACGGTGTCGTCCCAAATGACGTTTTGTAAGCCACTCTATATGCCCATAACGTGGAATGTAATTTGTGATCCCAATGAATTAGACACTATCTTAGTCAATACAGTGCACAGTGTTTTATTTGTGGTCTTGGCTTGTCCATTGGCTTGTGGGTGATAGGGGGCAGGTTTCCTATGGATGACCATGAACTCATCTAGAAGACAGGTTATGATCTCATTAATGAAATGAGTGCCTCTATCACTCACAATCTTGATAGGCAAACCATATCTAACAAACACATTCTCATACAAAAATTGTGCAGTGGCCCTCGCACCAGCCTTTTGTGTGGCCTTAGCCTCTACCCATTTGGTGAGATAATCCGTGTCTACAATGATATATTGAGCATGCGTTCTATAAGCAGGGGTTGTAATGCATCCTACAAAATCAATGCCCCATTTCGCAAATGCTCGTGCACCCATCATTGGCCTTAATGGCATCTCATCTTGTTTTAGAGGAACTTTTGTGCGCTGGCATTCATCGCAACGTTTGACGTATTGGTCAACGTCCATATATAATGCCACCATCTCATCTTGTTTTAGAGGAACTTTTGTGCGCTGGCATTCATCGCAACGTTTGACGTATTGGTCAACGTCCATATATAATGCCACCATATCCTTGTGGTCAAGATAATTTTTGTTGTCTTGTTGCCCGAGAATGGCCTCTTGAAATTCCTCCATGTGCGTGCTCTAGTATAGGCAAATAATTGTTTTCCATGGCACACATCCTGAGTTGGTTATCCTTACCCCTCTTGTAGAGCTGTCCTTCTATCAAGATGTAGTATCTTGCTTCTAATTCTATGGACCTTTGTCAAGCCTTGGGAATATTTTCTGGAAATATCTTGGTTGTTAGGTAATCAACCATGTATTGGCTCCACTATGGTGCTATTATTACTTGGAAAAGCATGGCGTAATCCACGGGTGGTTTGGCCTTGCACTTCTTACAACTATTGACATATTCATGAACATCTGTTGCATACATGGCCAATACACTCCAAGCCTTTGTAAGTGCTGGTAGGTTTTCTCCTTGGAGCAATGGAGATCAAGGTCTTGTACATGTGTCTTTGACAGATAGGCATGTACTCTTCTGGACTTATGCACAAGCTTAGGATCCCATTTGAACAATAGTGATATAGGTATCCTGCTATGATCTGAAAATTTTGTGCCTGCATGATCGTTTGCTGCTTTGTGGATGATTCCATTTTGTCGAGGATGATGTTGCAACAACTCCAAAAAGTTACAATTGTTTGTGACCATTTTGGAACCATCTCGATGTTAAAAAGATATGCGTCGAGTAGATCATCATCTATTCCTGTGGGCGCTTCCCCATTTGTTAATCGTGAAAGGCGATCTGCTCTCAAATGGGTTTTCCCTTTCTTAACTACTACCATGAAATCAAACTTGTTAACCCTCACGGCTCACGGACACCCTATCACCTACGACAGACGTTGTAACCTACGGCGGACGTTGTATTATTTACTTATAGAGTCAGGTACCGGGCTTGTCGGTCCAATAGGAAAAGGGTAAGAGTGATCGCCGATGAGAGGCGCACTCTAGCTGGAACATTCAAGGGATTAGTTGGCTAAGCATGGGCGCCCAAGTGTGAATGGGGCGAGCTCATATAAAAGTCAACTAAACCTAAAATTCACTCATTCTCTCATTTGTGCAATAGAACAGTGCTTTTGCTCCATCTCCATCTTCTTCTTCTTCATCTCCTTGTGTGTGTGTGTATACGTGAGAGAGAGAGAGAGAGAGAGAGAGAGAGAGAGAGAGAGCATTGCGACGACGGCATGGCGGCGGCGAAGCGGTTGAGCGCAGCAAAGCAACGGCTCCTTCTTCTTCGCGGCAAGGAAACCTCCACGAAGCAAGCGTAGAGCGGTGAGTGACACACCATCGCCTTCTTTGAACTTACTAGTTTAGGCTTGTTGTGTGCTTGGAGCCATTTGTGGCTCGCACACGGTGTATCGGCAAGTTCCTTGCATTGACACGTGCGACATACGCGCACATTTTTGGCGCCGTTACCGGAGAATGCCGTGCATTAAGCTCGAGTAGCACTCTGTGCTTCTCCGTGGTGCAATTTCAATTGTAGGAAAGGTAAGGAAGGAGGGTGTGTGTGTTGAGAAGAGGGATTTGGTGTTATACTGTGTGTTTTTTTTATTAATGGAGTTTTCAAAGGTACTGTGTTTATTCTCTGTGTATTGAGGTTGTTAGTTTTCTTTGTTAATAGAGATTTCAAAGGTACTGTGTTTATTCTCTGTGTATTAAGGTAGTTAGTTTTCTGTGTACAGTAAGTAGGAAGTAGATTAGTGAGAAGTAATAGAGTGTGTTACTGTGTGAGAGTAGGTGTATTAGTTAGAAGTAGGTAGATAGAGTGTGTGTGTGCTCTCGCGCAGGCCGCGGCGATCTTATCCTTTAAATGAAAAATTAAAATTTTAAAAAAATAAAATAAAAGGTAGGACCGGGATCGGGAATATCTCCCAGACCCAAGCCCAAGCTTACGCTCAAGCCTAGGCCTCAGTTGCCTTTTAAAAAAACGAATTTTAGCTTCACACGTAGCTAAAAATCGATTTTTTGAGGACCAACGGAACGTCAGATGCCCGAAAATTGTGCTGTAAAGCACACAGCGACTCTCCAAGTGATACGCTCATTTCGAGCTATCACACACTTTAATCAAAAAAATCAAACATTAAAAACGTAAAAAACACGAGTGAAAACGGACGCTTAAAAAAGGTAAGCGGTTAACCTTCGAGGTTATTCGCCGACGTTTGTAGGGTGCCAAAGGCACATGCATCTGCCCTCTGGTCGTGTGCTAGAGACAGAGCAACTGGAGAGAATTTTGGCTTACACGAGTTCTCAATATCCACCTACTTTAGGTTCTGGACCCTCGGCGGGGACCCAAGGTAGTATAAACCAAGACCCGAACATAGCGGCTAGTGACTCTTCCTCTGACTACGACGTCATGGAGGGTTTCCCAATGTCTAATCACGATAGCTCGAGCCAAGACATGCATGCCATGGGTCCTCGGTTCGGGCCGAGTGTGCTTAGCCGCCTAAAGGAAACCTTTAGTAGAGCCACTCGCTCCGAACATGGAGCTAATGATGTAAATGAGGCGGGTGGGGAAGTAAATCCTCCATTCGTGACAAAAGTAGACCCTATACCGTTAGAGAATGTGCACGTGAATACTTAATTCACTGCACCTCCTGACTCTTCAGAGTTATTTCCCTCCGAGGTCATATTACCTGATGGTAGAAGCCTTGCCGAAGTGCAAGAGGTTGAGCGATATATCCTTGCAGCGAGGGAAAAGGAAGTCGAGAGCTTACGCAAGGCGGAGCAATGAACAGAGTTAAAAGCGAAAGCTCCTATGTCAATATCCTTGCTAAGAGAGCAATCAGGTGCTCCTGATTTAGCAACCGCTAAGGGCCAACCCCTAGAAAGCAACATTGCATCTAGCTCAAAGGACACCCCTAGCACCTCAATCCTAGATGGAGTGTTCTTAAATGAGAACTAGGAGTACGAATTACAAACAAAGACTCTGACCGACCTATACACAGGTCACACTTATCATGTGGGTTGGTTAGATGTCCTACAATCCACAATGGTGCTACTAGTGTGGAGGATCAACAACAAAGAGTTTGTGAGGTCATCCATAGGGTCATTGAGTTAAAGAGACAGAACAAGGGGATCAACATGCCTTCAACGGGTCTCATGAGATTCTTGGATACAGGGAAGGCTAAACAACCGACCTTATCGCAAATGGAGACTCCCTCGGTAAGTTCGATGGATCCCCCATATGTTGTTTCTCCAGGGGTCTCAGTGCAATCTGAGCCCACAAGTGATAGATTCACCTTTCCAAGTCTAGCTCATCTTTCCCTTGATGACACCATGGCTACCATGCCTACCCCAATGATGGGCATGCCGAGAAACACGCCATGGACCTCATTTGTTAGTAAAGCACCACTACATGGTAGCTCAATGCCTGCAACAGTACCTACAAGTGTGTACCAATCGTATGCACCTAAGGGTCATCACACTCATGTAGTCCCTACCCCTCCCATTGTTTCAACTACCTATGCTCCACAACCACAATACACAAGTTCTTATTTCCATGGGACTATACCGGTTAGCATTAGCATGTCACATTCGACGTCTGCTATGCCTAGGTCCACCCATATGAACTATGGACCTCCACATGGCACCCAACGTGGAACCCAAGGGCTTCCTATGCGCCAAGACCGATGCCAATACCTACTCCACATGTAGTCTTTGGAGCACCTCCACCCACGGTGCTTGCTCACTTAGGTGACTTGGCAACATTTGCTTAAGCTATCAATCAATCTATTGCTGAGAATATGCGTAACGCGCCTGATAGAGAGCCTAGAAGTAAGACAGTACAAATAGCCAAGCTCACACAAAAATTTAGTGGAGACGGGGATGTGAGAAAGCATATCGAAGTGTTTGAACAAATATGCGATTCTCTAGGAGAACACAATGACCTACATAAGAGCAATGCTTTAAGCCTAACCTTAAGTGGAAAGACAGGGGATTGGTATAGAACCCTAAGGGTGGAACAAAAAACGAATTACCCTGCTCTTAGGAGACTGTTCTTAAAAGAATACATACGAGAGAGAGTACTTTGGGGTGTAGGCTCTCAGCTCCAGAAAGCCCAACGAGAGGAAGGAGAGTCGGTGAGAGACTTTATAAGTCACTTGAAGCATTTGAATTCTCGTTGTAATCCAAATGAGCGCTTCAACAATAACCAATTGCTTGATAGATTCATTAGGGGATTACGACATGAGGATATCTACAATGGCCTAGTTATTAGAGGTATCACCACTTGGGAAGCAGTCACCACCAATGCGATCCAATTGGAGGATAATTTAATGATTCAAGGAGAAAGAGTGTCTGTTGAGCCTAAATCTATTAGCTCGCAAGCATCAATGCATCAGCCAATGACCCTAAAGCCTATTGCTAAAGAGCCAAAGATATCTGAGATGACTTTAGCAGATCTCACCAAGGCTATTCAAGAGAGTCTTAGAGACAATCGTGCTCCGCAAAACAATCATATGTATCCAAGAAGGGAGCAGCAATGGTGCTCAGTATGCTATAGACTGCAGAGTACCAGTGAATGCCCTACTTTTAGAGTAAAATTCAATGGGAACTGCAATGCATGTGGAAGGTATGGTCATCAAGCTAAGGATTTCATAGTATTTAAGCGCGCGATGGCCAATAGACCAACCTTAGCATGGACAGACACACCTCGAGTGCCTGCATTGATGCCGGCCCCACCTCTTGAACAAACAACACAACACATGGTCCCTAGGGCCCAAAATGTTGTTCAAACAACACCCTTACCACCTCCAGTGCTAGGACCGCAACCACCACATCCGAGAATCACTTTTGTGAATCAAGTGGGAAGTGAGTCATCTATTGCTTGTTTGGAAGGCTGTGAGGAAGATATAGATCCTAATATCGCCTATGGGATGGATGTGCTTGAAGAAAGTCCACAATACTACATGGAGGACTATTGGGGACAAGTCAAAACTGCATATCAAGTAGCTGCTCTTGCGGCAAGAGGCCAAAATATCAACTACACTGCTAAGAGATCGCCTCTTCAATGCTATGAGTGTGGAGGTCCACATTGTGTAGCCGAGTGTCCTATTAGGCTACAAAAGAACACCACACTTATGCAAACCAATCAAGCGAGCACGTCTACAATGCCGATACTCATGTGTAATCGATGTGGCATAGATCATTTGATTGCCCAGTGTCCAAATAATCCAAATTCATCGAAGATCACACCATTAAACTTGATTGAAGTTACCGAGGAGACATCACCAAGTACACCCGTGGTACCAGTAAATGTACTCACACGATCGATGCTCCAAAAACAAAACTATATTCTTGAGGAAAGAGACACGGCATCAATTGCCCAATCTCAGAAAAAGAAGAAACCACGAAGAAAAGATCGCAAAAAGCAGCGAAGTCAGAACCCAGTTCAAAGACCAACATAAGGACTGGTGACGACCCCGTATATATGAACGACACTGAAGAAGATTCTGATTCAGGTGAAACCATGGAGACCAAAACGACCACTAACATAGAAACCAACAAGGAAGATCTTCATGAGCCACAATGGCCAGGATCCAAAAAGAAGATAGGAACTTACCCAAACCCTACAGAGGAGATTGAGCGAGTCAAGCAATTAAGGAGTTTGGTAGAAGATATCCAAAGGGATCTAGAACCAGCACCTAGAAATATCCAAATTACAGACACCGTGTTCCCTACGCAACAACAACCTCACCAAGTCCATAGACCCTTGGACATACCTAGTGTCATCCAAGAAGAAAGTGACTTAAAGTCATGGGAAAGTGGGCGTACTCACTTCTTGATGGAAAGAATGTTTACAGAGGGACTACCTGATCCTATTGAAGAAATAGAGATCCCATATTCCCCACGTCAAGGGACTCAAGGCCAAAAGGTGCCGTTAAACATTTCCAAATTGATGGATTTCATGTCTTCAGAAGTAAGAACCACCATCATGTCCAAACTATATAAAGAGCCTGAGCTAGTCTCAGCTCTTCGATCCTCAATGGAGAACTGAAGTTTGGGCTACCACAATTTGCACAGATGGATGGAGCTGGGGAGATGCCAATAGAGGAGGAATACATAGATCCACAACCCAACCTAGATGAGAACCTTGTTATAGAAATACCTGTTAACAAGTTGGGACAATACTTTGAGGGTGATGAATCCAATGCGACCATACCAATCACTACTAAGGGATTAACTGTGAAGGGAATCCTTGATGGTGGCGCTGGGGTTAGCATTGTGACTAAAAATTGCTGGGAAACTATGGGAAGACCTCACCTTGCGACCACAACCATAGTAGTGAAGATGGCCAATGGGTCTATTGGTAAACCTATTGGGATGCTAGAAGATCTCAAGATCAAGGTCTTTGGATATAAAATAAGAGTTACCTTCATTGTTATGGACTTCTCCAAACACACTATGGCATCGGAGATGATCTTAGGACGTCCTTTCATGAGGGAAGAAAAAATGGTACATGACTGGTCTAAAAACCATGTCTACTTGCAGTTCCAAGATTCTGTAATTCGAGTGGATCTTGTGACTGGTCGAGCACATCCTCTAGGAAATTGGTTTATAATTGGTCATAGATCTAACACCACAGTTCACTCGGCCCCATTGCAGTATTGTTACACGTGTAAAGCGGACACTGATGTTGGGTAAGATTCTCCTTATATGGATGTACTACCTGGGATGACTGAGTCGGACAATGTGGATTGGGTTCACCTAGCAGCAACCATAGACACTTGGGGAAACAGGGGGACGACCTAGGTAACACCTGAGGGGGATGAAATGTCCGTACCCTTAAATATGCTACAAGCAATGCATATAGCTTCTGACAAGACCCATCCCAATATAACAAAGAAAACATACAAGTGGGTCCCTAAAGCCTCTTTAACGACCATAGCTAGTGCTAAAAAACAAAAGCCTGGTAAGAAATGTCCCACTCGCTCCAAGAAAAGTAAGAAAACGTGGCGTTGGATTCCTAAACGACTATTGGAAGACGAAGGCTACTATCAAGGAAATGATCAAATTTGGGTGCCAAAACGTAGATTGTGTTATTACCTATCACCTGACCCATGTGAGCCCAATCCCATAGCTCCAAAACGAATCGACGATCGAGGAAAGAAAAAAATCAGAGAATGCTACACACTTGCTCCAGAGCTAGTCTGGGTACCGAAGAAAGAACGATTTGTTCCACCTAGCTCAGGAAGGGGGGAGTCCCATGAAGCTTCTAGCTCCTCATGTAATGCATCCATAGAGGTAAAAGCTTCTCCACAGCCTCAACCTACAATAGTGGACCTCCATAAAGCTACAAAGGAATCCACACCTCCTAGTGTTGAAGAATCACCTGATGAACCACTTCAAGTTCGATCCTGGGAGAGTACCTTACCACCCTTGCAACTCGACGAGGCACCTAAGGTAATAGAAAACTACTGGCAAAAATCCTCACCTATTACCAACTGGAACAATTGGTTTCAAAGGGTGACGAGCTCATTTCAAACGGCATGATCTACCCAAGGAAGGGGGGAGTGGTTGCTAACAGTCATCATTCACTTGCTTCCCTCTCAACCTTGTTTCCCTGACCTCTTAATCTCCAATCTTAGGGAATGTATATATATAGCCTTATACTCATAAAAACAAAATAAATAAATAAAGAGCAAGAGCAATTAGCAAATGAGTATGCACAATTAAAGTCAAAACATTGACTCAGACCTACACATTCGCATCCAGTACACTGAAATAGAAACTTGTGTCATCAAACACCTTTGATCCGCATCACTCAAGTGATGGAGGGTAGGTAGAATTGGTACGATAGGAGTGTTTCTGTTTTAGAGTTGAGTGATTACCAAAGTTCTTTTTTCCCACTGATGTGCCTCCTAGAGGTATTCTTGTGTTTCATAGTGTGTACAGGAACGTGTTGCTGTTGTTAGGATGTGGACCTTCATGGGATCTTTCTCTCGTTCACACTTCAAATCAAGCGCGACCATCAACACAAACAGGTGTTTCTTGTCCATTAGCATTGCCCCTTATCTTTTTTGCATCTATGATTGTCTCCTTTGATTGTGATTGGTAGCATAATATCCAACACATTTGCTTAGTATCAAACATTTAATTCAATGTAATTTTTTGTCATAATCACTTGTCTAGATTTAAAAATCAAGCAGTCCGACTAAGCTAGTTTGACCAAGTTAGGTGTTAGAGATCTTCTCTTAATACCATGGGGAATGCCTCCCTAATAATCAATGGTTACTTAGGTTCTTAATCCGATTTAGGTAGCATTGTGTGAAATGTACTAGGGCTTTCTAGTGGGCTTGACCCTATTGACCTTTAGCTTAAGTATTATAAAGGGAGTTTACTAGTGTGATGAGCCTGGGGAGGTGTATCAGTGTTATATGATCCGCCAAAGTTACAAAATTAAAATGATGAAAATGAACAAACAAAAAATCAAAGTGCCACAATGTAAAATCTTAAGCTGGAAGAGAAATCTCAGCTTGATTGGGTACTTCACTCACATGTATCGCCTATGGTACTAGAGCCCTAGAGGTTCCCACTATGGGCGCTTTTCCTTGAAAAGCAAAAAACCCAAGGCATACAAAATAAGCACACACATCAAAATTGAATCACTGTGAAAAGACTTTGGGGGGTCAAAGAAAAAGTAATCAGTCAGGCGATGATTTCATGAGAAATTCCTTTTATCGTAGCTTAACTACAAGGTCTTCTAGGTATAGCCTCTAGTCAGCCCTTGAACATGAAATACTTGGCTCTCGCGATTAAACAACTTAATTTACCAGAGAAAATTAAGAAGCTTACCCATGGTATTAATAGTCGATCTCTAGTGCCTTTCGATCGTTAAGTTAGCGACCCCAGACTTGTTTAATTTTTTACCTTTACATCTGTTTATGCATTTGATTATATTGCAATTTAATGTTTATATCTGACAAATTGTTTAAAATTCTGTTACTAATCAATTTGTCTGCCTAAAACTGCATATGCTTTTTAATCGCTTATGAGAATGCAATTACTGTGCCAATGTTGTTTGATTTTGCAGTGACTGAAGAAGGCTAAGGACATTCATCTCAAATGCTCTTCCACCTCGACGAACGAGCTTCAACTCAATAGCTTCCGAGGACGGAATCTACATCAGGAAGGGGGGCATGTTAACCCTCACGGCTCACGGACATCGTATCACCTACGACGAACGTTGTAACCTATGGCAGACGTTGTATTATTTACTTGTAGAGTCAGGTACTGGGCTTGTCAGTCCAATAGGAAAAGGGTAAGAGTGATTGCCGATGAGAGGCGCACTCTAACTGGAACATTCAAGGGATTAGTTGGCTAAGCATAGGCACCCAAGTGTGAATGGGGCGAGCTCATATAAAAGTCAACTAAACCTAAAATTCACTCATTCTCTCATTTGTGCAATGGAAGAGTTCTCTTGCTCCATCTCCATCTTCTTCTTCTTCATCTCCTTGTGTGTGTGTGTGTATGCGTGAGAGAGAGAGAGAGAGAGAGAGAGAGAGAGAGAGAGAGAGAGAGAGAGAGAGAGAGTGCGATCGAGCATTGCGACGACGACACAGTGACGGCGAAGCGGTTGAGCGCGGCGAAGTGGCGGCTCCTTCTTCTTTGCGGCGAGGAATCCTCCACGAAGCAAGCGTAGAGCGGTGAGTGACACACCATCGCCTTCTTTGAGCTTACTAGTTTAGGTTTGTTGTGTGCTTGGAGCCATTTGTGGCTCGCACACGGTGTATCGGCAAGTTCCTTGCATTGACACGTGCGACATACGCGCACAAAACTCAAGCAATATAATGAACCATCTAACAATTCATCCCATATTGCAAGGCTTGTTTATCAAATAGAGGAGCGCTTGATGGTCTGTGAAAAACACTAACTTGTTGGCCAAAAGATAATGCCGGAATTTCTTCACAACATAAATCATTTTTAAACCCTGTCCCTCCGTGGTTGTATAATCTTTTTCTGCACTGTTCAGTTGCCTGCTAACATAACAAATGGGAAAATCCACGGTCCCCTCTCCTGGTTGTGCTAGAATACGTCCTATTGTGAAGGCTGAAGCATCTATATGTACGTGGAAAAGCTTTTCCCAATGAGACGCCTTTAACATTGGTGCAGATATCAAAGCTTCCTTGAGTTTGTTAAATGAAGCTTCACATTCATCAGTCCATACAAACACAACTATGAGCCTATAAAGAGGTTGTGCAAGTTTCATAAATTTTTCTTTATTTTCTTGATTTTTCTCTTTTTTTTCTATTTAATTTCCTTTTTTATTCTTTATTTTCATAAATTTCTTTTACTTTTGCTAATTCCTACTTCATTTTCCTAAATTTTTTGAAATTTTATTTAATTCTCTATTTTTCTTTTAATGGATGTCTTGACACTTGTTGACGGGCCCAGAGATAGATGCTATGCGAGCACCACTGGCACCGCATTTTACTTTTTGACTTGATGATTGCCATACGATCCTCGACCCTTCGAGCTTGCTGCTTCGAGTAGGAGTGCCTCACCTCCTCTAGACATAGTGCCACCACCCACATCACTCAGGAGACCACCGCTAGGTTTATCATCACCTAGACTTGATTTGCCACCAGGCACCTCGAACTACCACGAGGCTAGAGTGATGCATACCTCGGCGAGTGCTAGTACTTCCCGTACCCGTCAGAGTGAGTCACAGATGGAGACCTAGAGCCTTCGAGAGTCGCATTTTATGGTGTCGACACCCTGCACCATCTAGAGACCTATGCCAGCCTCCGACGACACAAATGAGAGAGCATACGAGAGAGGCGATGGCGACCCCAGCACCACCTTTGAGAGCACCGGATATAGGTCACAGTAGATCATACGATGTAGATAATAGTGCTCCTCGATCGTTGACCCCCGCGCTTCATGTATCACATGTGGCTAGAGAGACTTCAGGTAGCACGACACAACCAGAGGGTCAGATTTTGCGTATCATAGGCCAATATCCACGTTGCGTTGCCTTCTATGTCGATTTTACATGACCACTTTTATGTCAAGATGGCAGACCCATCGAGACCATTGTCTAGACCTAGGCAGATTGTGAGAGTCTATCCACAGGCCGAGAGCGTACTTTTTATTGACGAGCTTAGAGAGCATTATCGCTCGATTGAGACCCTTGACTTTGATGAAATTGAGTGAGCACACCCAGACGATAGCCTAGACACGCAGAAAAATTCTAGGCTAGTGGAGCTTTCAGAGAGTTGAGCAGACCATGACATATCTAGACGAGCTTGGGCGTAGGTATAGATGCTTATCGAGTGGTGGATCTCGCGATCCTTCAGTGCACTTTCTTGCATATCTGATAGGAGATCCATGTTAGAGAGTCTATAGGGATACCGACCACGTAGTATACATTTTGACTATAGGTCTACCCTACTCCCCTCGCCTTAGGCATCATGACGTATGTTTATCTATGATGGCCACGCTAGCTCCACTATTACCAAAAGCTCCGAGTCCTCGCGAATGCCACTTGCGAGATCACCTCCTAGGCCTCCTTTATCGCGACATATTTTACCACCTTGGGATAGATTAGATGAGGACGACACCTATCTTGATGAGCGAGTGACTGCATGAGAGAGGATCGCTCAGAACACACCTTGTATAGTGCTTGAGCCTACACTAGAGCCTTTGAGGAGTTTGCCACATGAGATCCATCCAGCACCTAGCCTGCCCCCATAGGTAGAGCCCTCGAGACCAGAGCCTAGTCAGAGTGATTTTACGGAGCCTACACCACCTGTCACCCTTGTCCACGAGACTTCGAACGCGTAGCGAGAGACCTCACAAAGTCACACATTGAGTCACCTCGGCCTAGACGCAGATGAGACCATTTCACAATTT
Organism: Adiantum capillus-veneris; assembly: GCF_014529385.1. Lineage (NCBI taxonomy): Eukaryota > Viridiplantae > Streptophyta > Polypodiopsida > Polypodiales > Pteridaceae > Adiantum > Adiantum capillus-veneris. The sequence continues at coordinate 129,575,231 of NC_140956.1, read as the reverse complement.
TTAGTTGTCTGAGCATTTTTGTTTCGATCTGCCGATCACAAAACGGCCCTTAGGGATAGCTGTCGAGCTAGGGCTACATACAAGACTAGATCCCTCTACAAGAGAGGCTGCAGAGCTGACATCATCGCTACCCCACACTTCTAGCCTGCATAGCAATGTCACTGCCAGTGAGCCACTGAGACAGCAACCACCCCAGGTAGATGTTGCCCTGGTGCCATCTACACATGCCGATTCATGATCATATCACTGGATTGAGCAAAGACTAGCCACGAGCCGTAGATTGCTAGATCAGGTTCCTAGAGACCATGTTAGAGACACCACGGAGATAGAGGTTACACCATAGATACCTGGGTGCACACGGAGTAGAGTGACCTCTACTCACACCCCACATAGGGATATGAGAGATCCTGCTAGGCTTGTTTGGAGACCATGTACACATGCATCCCAGTCATGTGTAGAGCCTTCTCTAGGCTGAGGTTCACAGCGACCAGTAGTGCCGCTGAGGAGAAACCCACGCCAGATCAGGCACATAGCTCTCCACGTAGAGCTTTTCGGATGACCCGACCTGTATTTGTTTCTTGTGATGAGATACATGCTAGATCTTTGCCTTGTGACGACATGACCATTTTTCTACTGAGCTATATGACCGACAACAGACTTTCACATGGTTGGCTCACATCTAGACAGTCACTAGAGGCATAGGATTATTTCGTGGGATAGAGATAGGTTTGGGTTCCTAGGCCACGAGCGATAGCACAACTAGCACATACACGAGCATATCCTAGTGCGAGGACTCCACAAGCCCGATGTCGAGAGACGAGACGCCCCGTAGAGAGGCTGGTACCTCCACAACAGCTAGCATGTCCTAGAGCTAGATGCACACGCATATGTGCTAGGAGATCTCCAAGAGATATCCCTACAAGAGTGCGAGCATTGCAGATCTGGCTACCGAAGAGCCTTCCCTTGAGTTTATCACACGTAAACCCTAGCACGACCTGGAGTCATACTTCCATTGACCATCCTAGAGACATAGAGCTATGTAGGAGTCTACCCGTGATACGTGAGCTTCATAGATTTATGACCAGTGAGGACAGAGAGGCTGATGTCATCCCTAGACTTGATATTTTCACCTTAGAGGAGACCACATGTGTAGATCTAGGTGCTAGTGAGCCTTTGACCATCAGACAGAGAGCTCGCAATTTATAGATTTTATTGTTTGGAGAGAGTTCTCTTGTCCATCCTAGTGCACTAGATCCTTGAGTTCTACGGATTGATCATGGTGCACTAGACACATGCACGTTTACTAGAGGCACTTTTTCCCACTTGATTTTTCCCTCTAGTTATCTAGGTTTTGAGACCTTAGTTTAGGATTTTCATTTTGTTTTCATGAATAATTGCTTCTTCCTGTTGATTTGCATCCGTGATGTATTGTGCTTTGGGTCTTACTTTTGTGCAGGGTAAAGAAGCTTGAGGACTAGCTTGACATTTTCTCTCGGTGACTTGCATTTTCGGCGAGCATCTCCATTGCTTTTGGGGCCTATTGTCACATCCAGATATGAGGATCCACCCCATTATTACAGGTGTGCTACTTCCATTTCTTCGCACTTTCTGCATTGTATTTCATGTTGCATACTTTCTTGTTGATGATGATTATGGCCATTTATGTATCTATAAAGTCACGATTCTCCTTGCCATAAAGTATATGAATGGACGTCACTAGTAACATGTGCTAGTTAATTGACTTAGAGTCTAACTTTATTTTTGTGCCCTCAAGTAGGTCATAGTACTCTTAGGCTCATTCTTGGTACCAATGAACTGACTTAGGCATTCTCTTCGCATTGGTAAACTCTTTAGATGTATCCTATGCTTGTGTGACCGTATAACATCTTAGCACCAAAGCAACATAAATTGTGTGTACATGCACTTAAATGTCTAATGAATGATTGCATAAAAGAAAAAGTAAAGCCAGAGTTCCCTGAGTGTATGTACGCTCACGTTGATCGAGGCTAACTCCCAGCAGTTTGGCGCTTGTAAGTGCACTTGCCTGCGGGGAGAAACATTCCCTGCTATTGTTGGCCTACCTCTTTCTAGAGCCGGCTCAACAAGTAAAAGACCTAAAAGGGTTCACTATTTCTTACTCCCAGACATTCACATAAAGCAAAGGCTCTACTTACTTAACTTGTGCATGTTGATTCCTATACTTTTTAATGGCACGGTTGAATTTTAAGTTTAGCGGTTCACATTTGACCATATTGTGTGCTTCACGCTTTTATTTCATGTTCTTATCATGTATCACAAGCACGGCATGCTTTCACATCTTTTACTTCTATGTAGACACACTTCGGCTCGAGTTTCTTTGTAGGAAAATCATTTTTCCTAAATAACCATAACCTCCTCTCCAAGGAGCCTCACACAAGAGTTTTTCTTGATAGATTAAGAAAACTTTAGCACAAGATAAGCATATATGTTCTCAGTCCAAGTTCGTGAAACACCATCATCCTTTTGCAGGACAATAGAGCAGCTTCTATTGTATTTTATATTCAAACCAGCAGTATGATTACCATGACAAGTTAAAAAACCTTTGATATTCATTATGTACAAAAGAAACCTGAGAACCTTTTACCTGTGGATCAGTAAGTTGTAGTGTAACCATAAATTTTCGTCAGACGAGTATTAGATGGTGCAAAAACTTGACCAACAGCATTTTGTTGACGGTGGTGACTGTAGTGTTTCAAATTGAGGAGGGTCAGAGTATGCCCAACTTACATAGCAAGCTTGGAGAAAGAGGTCTCACAGCTTACATAGAAGTCCTGTAGATGGCAAAAATGGAAGGTCACTATGTGGAGCTTCTATTCAAAGGAGAGACATCTTATGGTCTCTGCATGCCTCCAATTGTAATTTCCTTTTTATTTTTGGAATGCCTCTCTCCCTTCCAGTGAGGCAAGTTTGTAACTCTTTTTCCTTTTAATATTATTCCTGCTTCTTCCAAAAAAAAAGAACTTCAAGAAGATCCTACATTAAATGACCATATGTCTCTAGGCCAATCACATTTTTCTTTTCAATATCAAAATTGTTTTTCAATAGCAAGCATCGATTTTTCATTAGCAAAAAAGGGAGGCATTACTAAGGCCTTAGCCCTCTAGGGCAGGCAAATCTTTTTTTTTCTTTTAATACAATCTTTTTTAAGAACTGCCTTGAAGATTTAACACATAGGATGGGCAGGCCAAAACAAAGTTGCTCAGTGCAAGCAAACTTTGGCATACAACAAGGCCTAACAAGTGATAAAATCACTAGGTCTGCGGCCCCCCCTCTCTCTCTCTCTCTCTCTCTCTCTCTCTCTCTCTCCCCCCCCCGGAAATGTAAGGTGCAGCGGAATGATTGTTTGCGCTTTGCTCAAGATGAGTGCTCCGAACTGTGCTCAAGGTTCCTTTTGTTCTTATGGAAGGTAGAGCCTTCCGTTCTTAATGAGAGAATGCTATGATCACAAACAAAGTGAATGGACATTGTGCGTGCAAGTGTATGAGACTGAGAGATAGAGAGAAAAGAGATACGACACCAGAGACGTTGTAAAACCCTCCTATGAAGGCTTTACTCTCGTTGGCGAGAATGGTCTACTATTGATTGCACAATCTGGTACAAATGAATGCAAATGACTGATGCTCGCTCATTCCTTTGACGGCGGCCGCCATTCTTTCTTGGTGTCTGCGCTCCATTTCTCCTTTTCTTTCTGCTCTTCTTTCTGCGTTTCTTGCTTCGCGTTCTAAATTCCTTTTCATAAACATCTGCTCTAAAGCCTCCATAGGAGTTAGTGCAATCTTTGTCGTAGATGGGAAAGGGGGAGGGTCGGAAAAACCTCTTGGTGGGGAAAATTCTTCTTCGCCTCTCTCATGCTCATCACCTCCAAGCGAAGTATCCATTCCGCTTCGAGTGATGACCATTTTGAAGTCGTGGGTTCTTGTGGGTTCTTAAGTTCACGAGGAACTTGGGTTCTTGTGGGTCTTGGGTTCTTGAGGTTCTTGATGTTTTCTTTCGCTTGCGAACCGCGTTTGAGAAGGATCTTCTCTTCACCCGAGTTCTACTCCTTTCCGTGGGCGCACCCCTTGGCGGCCTTGCGCTCACACGAAGGTTGCTTTCTCCCACCTCACGTCGATTGGCCGGCCGCTAAGTGCACGGTCCGCTCTCAATGAGTGAAAAGAGACACAAGGGGAGGCTGGACAAGCCCTTCTTTCCTGGGATTCTTGTCACTCTTCAAAAACACGATGAGGAATCGACACGTCCAAGCGAACTTGGGTTCGTGCGACCTCAACAAGCAAAAAAAATTCTTGTGATTCTTGTGGTTCTTTCCTTGAGTGATACAGAACACTACCAAAGCTCTGATACCAATGTTAGGTGCAGTGGAATGATTGTTTGCGCTTTGCTCAAGATGAGTGCTCCGAACTGTGCTCAAGGTTCCTTTTGTTCTTATGGAAGGTAGAGCCTTCCGTTCTTAATGAGGGAATGCTATGATCACAAACAAAGTGAATGGACACTGTGCATGCAAGTCTATGAGACTGAGGGATAGAGAGAAGAGAGATACGACAACAGAGACGTTGTAAAACCCTCCTCCAAAGGCCTTCCTCTCGTTGGCGAGAATGGTCTACTATTGATTGCACAATCTGGTACAAATGAATGCAAGTGACTGATGCAAGTCTAGGCTATGTCGACGATGATGACGAAGTCGACCTAAGGGCTGAAATCTGCAATCTTTCTACTACTGTCCAAAAACGCTATGGGTTGAAATCTGCTAATCTTCTATCTGCTGAATGCTGACTCTGCCGATGACGATGTCGATGGCGACGATGCGACGACGACGCGCTGAAAACGCAGATGCTGAAATCTGCGTTTTCTGGGTTGAAACTGTCAACCTTGCGCTAACTGACCGTGCGGCGAGGAACTGCTGTGGGAAGGTGAGATCTGTGAGGTTCGAGACTTGATCTGCGGGTACTAACTGCTGAAAACTGAAAACGCTGATGTTCCTTGACTTTCCGTCGCGGTAAAGGTGCAAAACACCGGGGCTGATCTGCAACCAAAAACGCTAGGGCTGAATTTTGGTCCTGCTGTTGCCGTGGTTCTGCAAAATGCAAAACGCTAGGCTGATCTGCTGATCTCTTGCAAAAACGCTGGGGCTCTTGCTGTCTGCGGTAGCCGAGGCTGATCTGATGGGGAAAAACACTAGGTGATGCTGGATCTGCAAAACGCTAGGTCTCCTGGGGTGTCTGCTGAGAAGTTGCCTGTTGAGCGTAGAGCTTCTGTTGCCTCTTCTGCCATTTAGTGCTAACTTGGGTTTGCTTATATACAAACTTAGCAAAATTGCCCTACCTACTTTTGTTGGAAAGTCACTTAAATTAATAAGTGAAAAATGTCAAAAATAGGGAAAATAAGCTAAAATCACTAGAAAAATCCGCTAACTGATTCTAATGGATTCTGATGGGAATACTGATGATCATGCTATGCGCAACCAGAGGATATGCATCTACCCTAAGTGACTGGGCATGCACGGTCTACGAATAGACTCACAAAAGTGCCATATCACTTCTAATCTAGATCGACTGGATTGATTGAACCTTGATCATGCTGTAGCTTGTCCACGGACACATAGGGTTGGATGTGTCACGTGACAGGAAATATCCTGGTTGTAAGGTAGTCAATCATATATTGGCTCCAGTGTGGTGGTATGGTTACTTGGAATAGCGTGGTGTATTCCATTGGTGGTTTGGCTCTGCACTTGTCACAATTGTTGACATACTCATGAACGTCTGTTCGCACACATGGCCAATACACTCCAAGCCTTTGTAAGCGTTGATAGGTTTTCTCCTTGGAGCAATGGGAATCTAGGTCTTGCACATGTGCCTCTGATAGGTAGGCTTCGTATTCTTTGTCACAAATTGGTGACGTGGCTGCCGAGCGCGCGCACACACACCCTCTCTTGCAGGAACCCCCCCCCTCCCCCGCCAAAAAATGCTGACGTGGCTTGCTGTACGCACGCTGCTGACGTGGCTTGCTATACGGACGCCCGCCATTTGCGGCAACAGCAGTACGGAAAAGCAAATTTTCGCGTGGCAGCTTTTTGGGGCTACTACTTTATTCCATGCAAGAGGAAGAAAGAGAGAGAGAGAGTTTTACTTTTTTTAAGCTTTGCTTTATTTACTCAAGAGAGAGCTTGTGAGAGACAGAGAGCTTTTGCTTTATTTTTGGCAAGGCTTTTGATTTTGAAGCTTTTGGGCTCTGCTTTTGGCATCCCTTGTAACCTCTTTATAAGAGTTGTTGGGCTCTCACTTCTCAGAGCATCTGAGATCAGTCGACTTCCTCTGCATCCGGAGATGTGGGAAGAGATCACATCGAAGATTTACGCAAGGAGTACGGCCCATCTCGACCTACTCGGACGGAGATCGAAGAGATGTAGCGTCGACGTTTGATCAGCGATGCATGTCCATGAAGTTGAAAGCTTCTTGGGCTTGTTCTTACTACCGGCATCTCATCAGAGAGTTTACAGAGGTTGTTTACCCCTTTTCTTATTTGACGTAGAAAGGAGTCTCTTTCTCGTGAGGATCCACAAAGGTGACTACCTTTCAGAAATTGAAACAAAAGTTGACTACAGGACCAATTTTGACTTTGCCGGATTTGCAGAAGTCGTTTAAGTATATTGTAATACTTGTGGTCGTAGTCTGAATGCGGCTTTAATGCAAGAAGGCCAATGTCATTGCCTATGAGAGCCGATTGTTTGCAAGGCTGGAATTGATAGTACAGATATGTGAGAAAGAGCTTTTGGCGGTTATCCATGCTCTTACTCAATGGCGACATTACCTACTCGGAGCCGATTTTACTGTTTTCACAGATAGTTGGACTTTTACGCTACTTCTTGTCACAGAAGTAGCTATCGGAAAAGCAGATGCGGTGGGCAAACATCTTATCATCGTTTTACTTCCAGATTGTCCATGTGCAGGGACAGAAGAAATTGGTGGTAGATACTTTGTTTCGGAAGCCGTAGGTTCTGGCTATTTCCGCGATACATCATAGAAGCTTCGAGGATATGGTCGGTCAGTACGCCACAGATACAAATTTTGCAGATGTATTTAGTTGAATATGGAATGGGGAGATAGTAGCGGGATATTCCATTCGGGATGGCTACTTGATGAGGAAAACACGATGTTGTGCATTACACAACTGTCGAGGGAAAAGGTTCTAACCGAATGCCATTGTCCACCTTTAACGGGTCATCGCGGCATTGCTACCACCTTGAAAGGGGTAGAGACATACTTCTTTTGGTTGAGACTCAAGAAGGATGTGGACGAGTTTGTGCGCAGTTGCTTGGTATGCCAGAAGGTCAAGTTGGACAGGCATAAAGCACAGGGATTGTTACAGCCTTTGCCCATATCCACCTGCCCTTGGGAAAGTATTGCAATGGATTTCTTTTTTATCTCCTGAGTGTTAAGTATGGAGCCTGATTTACCCCTTGTAATTTTCTGTGTTAAAAACGTACATTTATAAGGCCCCCATTATGAGGAGAAGCCATCGTGCGTGAAGAAAAATAACTCGCCGGAAAATAAAATCACTCGCCGGAAACCAAAATTTTAACGCCCAGTCTAGAGCCTAAGCTCGAGACTGGCTTCGCCGAAATATTTCTTTTCGCCGGAATATTATGGCCAGATGGCGGTCGGAAAACGACCAGTCGGTTAGCCGGTGGTCGGAAGTCAATGGCCGGTGGCCGGTGGCCGAATTCAATAGCGGACTTGTCTTTTCAAGGGCGGCCACACTTGTCTTATTTTGAAGTACTAAAGCCATTGAGTGGTTGCTTTCTCGTGGACGTAGCCCACATTGGGTGAACCACGTATATCGTGTGTAGTCTCTCTCTCTCTCTCTACTCTATAATCTCTTGTGTGTGAAAATTATCTCTCTCCATTAAGTAATCTACTCAATTATCTACTTAGCTACGTAATATTTCCTAACACCGAGAACATAGAGTGGTCACGATGATATCTGGACTGTTATTGACAGATTTAGCAAGTAGGCTCATTTCATTCCAGTGAAGAAAACAGTCAAGCCGGATAACTTAGCGAGACTGTTTGTGGCCCAGATCTTCAGATTACATGGCATGCCCGAGACGATCGTCTCCGACAGGGACCCCAGATTTACGAGTTTGTTTTGGAAGGCAATTTGGGAGAACATTGGCACGCGGTTGCAGTTCTCGTCATCTTTCCACCCGCAGACTGACGGGCAATCTGAGATTGCTAATTCAGTGGTTTTAGATTTATTGAAGTCTTACATCTCGGATCAAAAGACTTAATGGGAAAAGTATCTACCTTTGGTGGAACTTGCCTACAACAACACGAAACACTCTTCGACGGGGAAGGTGCGATTTGAGATTATTGAAGGTGCTGCGAAGGTTCCACCCTTTCTAAGTACGAAAAATAAGATTTATGAAGCCGATGAGTACACGTGCGACTTGGACACGGCTTTTGCCAAGGTCCGTGAGGCTTTGGAGAAATCTCAGGAAAGACAGAAAAAGGTAGCAGATCGCCATCGTAGCGATCTGAAAATGAAGGAGAATGATTGGGTGCTCTTACGTTTTGAGAAGGCACGCCTGAGAAAGAAAAAGGGAAAGGAGAGGCTTTTTCCAAAGCTTAGTATGAGATACTACGGACCTTTCCAGATCTCCGAAAAGATAAATGAGCTCTCCTTCCGACTGAAACTGCCCGAAACTTCGACGATTTACAATGCTTTCGTGAGTCTCCTAAAGCCTTTTGAAGGCGATGTGCTTGAAGACGGGGGAGCCTGATGAGCAACCCGAAGTGGAAGAAAATGGGGAGATCCTTGTTCCAGAGTAGATTTTGGCACATAAGGATAGAAAGATTAAGGGTAAAGTGAGAAGGTGGATCTTGGATACATTCAAGAACTATCCTGCATTGGATGCGAAGTGGATGGAGGAGGAGGACCTAGCGGATACTCCTGAGATTGTGAAACTTTACCTTGAAGCTTTTGGTTTAGCATAGTCTATTCCAAATGGAACCCCGAATTCAGCTTGGCCGGATATCTGGTGCACTGGGTTTGCACAAGAGGGGAGTTACTTCGCTTCTTTGTCAACAAATGCCTCGATTTTTGAATACTAGAGTCACTGATGTCTCTTTGAGCTTCAGGGATACTGAGAGCTGATAGTATTCTGCTGTATGACTTTATGAAATGGAATTCCGGAATATATGAAACTGACTCGTTCTTGACTTGTTTAAGTGCAAGAACTGATAGACGAAATGACTGCAGCACTTCGGTCTGAATGATCTCGATAGACATGGTTGCAATAGGGATTAGTCAATCGGGCATCTATGAGGTCCTGAGTGGATCTAGATGCGATTGCTAATTGCATTGTCGATAAATCATGGTTTGAGATTCGAATGAATGTTGAATGCTGCACAGACGCCCGCCATTTGCGGAAGCAACAGTATGGAAAAGCAGATTTTCGCGTGGAAGCTTTTTGGGGCTACTGCTTTATTCCACGCAAGAGGAAGAAAGAGAGAGAGAGAGCTTTACTTTTTTTAAGCTCTGCTTTATTTACTCAAGAGAGAGCTTGTGAGAGACAGAGAGATTTTGCTTTATTTTTGGCAAGGCTTTTGATTTTGAAGCTTTTGGGCTCTGCTTTTGGCATCCCTTGTAACCTCTTTATAAGAGTTGTTGGGCTCTCACTTCTCAGAGCATCTGGACGCAGACTGTGAGAGTGAGTCGCGACTACTCGCTTGTACTTTGAGTTGCAGATTAATACAAAAAGAAATACCGAAAGGGGCGCTAGTGTTTGGGGCCAATATCTCTAGGCACGGAACTCCACCGGGCCAGTGTCGACGAATCAATTGTGAACTGTGAACTATTTGAAGTGAATTCTTGTGGTGTTGCGGTAGAATCTCGACTTGGAGTGTCCAAGTCTGTTACATTCTTCCAGACTTATGCACAAGCTTACGATCCCGTCTGAACCATAGAGATACAGCGTCCCGCAATGATCTAAAAACTTCGTGCTTGCATGATAGTTTGCTGCTTGGTGGATGGTTTCGTTTTGTCGAAAGTGATGCTGTAACATAAAAAAGTTACAATCGTTTGTGACCATTTTGGAACCATCTCCATGTTGAAAAGATGGACGTCAGGTAGATCATCATCTATCCCTATGGGTGCTTCCCCGTTTGTTAACAGTGAAAGGTGATCTGCTCTTAGATGGGTTTTGCCTTTTTTTACCACTACCGTGAAATCAAACTCAAGAAACATAATGAACCATCTAACAATTCTTCCCGTATTGCAAGGCTTGTTACCAAATAGAAAAGGGCTTGTCGGTCTATGAAAAACACAACTTGCTGGCCAAAAGATAATGCCCGAATTTCTTGACAGCAGAGATCATTCCTAAACCTCTCTTTCTGTGGTTGTATAATTGTTTTCTGCGTTGTTCAATTGCCTGCTAGCGTAACAGATGGGAAAATCCATGGTCCCATCTCCTAGGATACACCCTATTGTGAAAGCTGAAGCATCTATATGCACATAAAAGATATTTTCCCAATCGGGTGCCTTCAACACAGGTGCGGAGATCAAAGCTTCCTTGAGTTTTTTGAATGAAGCTTCACATTCATCGGTCCATACAAACACAACTATAAGCCTAAAGAGGCTGTGCGATGATTGCATACATGAAGATGAACCTCCTTAATATCCACAATGCCCCATGAATGATTGTACTTGTCTTGCGTTCCTAGGCCTGGGCAATTCAACTATCACTTGAATCTTTTCAAGATCCGTGGATATCCCGTTTCCTGATACTATGTGCCCTAGAATTCTTCCCTGCCTAACCATGAATATGCATTTCTCTAGAGTAAGGAAAATCCTATAAGTTCTGCACTTCTCGAATACCTTCCGTAGATGCTCAATGTGCTCTTCTCTCAAAAGAGAATAAACAAAAAGGTCATCCATGTAAATTTCCAAGAATATCCGTAGGTATTCTTTGAAGGCGTGGGCCATAAGCCTTTGGAAAGTGGCTGGGGCGTTGGTCAATCCAAATGGCATCACTTGATACGCTTATATCTCCCATTCCGTGGCGACTTCCGTCTTGTACTGATCTTCTTGCGCTATTGCTAACTGGTTGTATCCTGAGAATCCGTCTAAAAATGAATAAGCCTGCTTGCCTGCTACTCTCTCGAGCACATGCTCTATGATTGGTAAGGGGTAGTTTTCCCTTATCATAGCTGCGTTGACCTTTTTGAGGTTGATACACACTCTTAACTTACCATTTTTCTTGGGCACTATCACAATTGGTGATACCCAGTATGTGTGCTCTATTTTGTAGATGAACTCGGCCTCTTTCAGCTTCTCAATCTCCTCTTTGATGCGCTTTGCAAATGTATCGTTATAGGTGTACGGGCATTGTCTACTAGTTTTGGTGTCGAGCTTCAAGGGAATTGTATGTTGACATATTTCCGGATCCACTTCCTTGAGGTCGTCATAAGACAAAGCAAAGATATCCCTATACTCCTTGAGGAGGCTAATGAGCAGTTCTTCCTCTTCTGTGCTCGAGTCCGTAGCGATATACGTTGGCCTTGGATCCTCTCCTGGCCTTGCTAAATCTATCTTTTTCGTGTCCTTCGGTCCATCATAGGACTCGGCCTCTTTTCGTTCTCGCATGGGTTGTGCTACCACAATCTTTCTATCTTGAATGGTGAACTCCTTGAAGTGAGAGGGAACACTAACATCGTTCGTGTCATCTTCTCGCTTTCCATTTCGGTCGTCCATTTGGTGTGCTTTTGAGCTCTTTGTACTTCTTCCGTCTTTCCACCTTTGTCCATTGAGGCTATCCAAATTCATCTAGCTTTGGATCGTCCTTCTTCTTGCTCTTCCTGTTGGTTTCACTGGCCTCTGAAGCCCTTTTCCTTCTCCTTTTTGCGCTCTCTTGTGCGTTTGGGCTTTTGTGTCCTAGGAATCTCCTTGAAACCTAGTCCTTGACACAATCCTAATGCTTTGACAAGCATTAGGAAGTGCGTCTTGCCTTCTTAGGCATCGAATTCTCTCTCATTTGGTTCAAAGATTTCTTGCTTTTGTAGTGGCGTTGGCATCTAGGCTTCTGATTTGGAAAATCATAGAACCGTTCTGCGTTCTTGGCCTCTTCTTTGCCACTTTGACCGTCTGAACATTTGTCATCTGCCTTGTCTTGGGGTTCTGATTGTTCTAGTGAGTCATAGAAAGCTTCCTCCGCATCCTAACTCCTCTCATCATCTGAGTCTTTCGTGGTCTCTGGTGTTCTAGCTGGCTCTGTGATCTCGGACCACGCTTAGCATGTAGTAAGGAACTATGTCATAGCCTTTTGGATCACAAAATTTGGTGGTGAGGCAATCCTTTGTAGCGCACACATCTATGGTAGCTAGGATATGCTCCCATTCTAGCGGTTCTAGGGCATCCTCTGGAAATGGTTCTGTAATGTAGTCTTTGTCCTCTAGGGCCCTCTCTAGAATGCATTCTTCTCGTTTCAAGCTACCGCACTGCGATGCTCCGCACATCCATAGCTTCTTGGGTTGTCCTAGCCATGTCGGAATTCTTGAGTCTGCTATGGTTGTGGATGAATCAGAATCTTCTACAGGAGTCCTCGTGACGTCTCCGTAGCTGTGGTTTTTCACATTGATGCGTGTAGTATTTCCATGTGACGTAGGTAGATATAATCATAATCCCAATCTTGGAATATTTTCAAGTATCGCATGAATGGTCGACTAAAGATGATGTCATAATTATTTTTCTTTCCAAAATCCACCACCGCAAACCTGTGTTCGTACTCGATTCCGCATGACGTGACTACCACTTTCTCTAGAAGTCCTAAGGGCTTTTCTACGTATCCATCTGCGAGTTGCAGCTTCATTCTCATAGCCCTTAATGCCGGTTTTCCCCATTGTTTCAAAATTTCCTTGGTTGCGATAGAAACACCTGCTCCACTATCTAGGATAGCCATAGTTTTGACCCATTTGAATTCTACGAGCAATGTGGTGTTACCGTCCTCACCCTCGCAGTAATCTGCTACCTTGTTCAGGGGCACTAGTTGTGTATTTACGTGTGGCCTTTCCAAGTCTTGAATCCCTTCCTTGAGTCTCAATGTTTTTTTTTTTTTCCGAGAAAAAGATCCTTCTATTAGTTAATGAAAACTGCCCGTAGGGCTACAACCACCTCTACAAGAGAGGGCTACAACAAACATGATGGGGAGACTCTCCCAATGAAAGAACAGCATATATACAATGAGGCTAAATCAAGAGATGGGAGGAGGGAAGAGCCACACAGGTGGTCGGTAGTGCCATCTGAGCACACCTTGGACACTAGTGAAGAAAGGCCCAGGGCTCCAGAGTCGAAGGAAAGCCTCGCGGCGCCCCCGCATGCAGTCGGAGCTGCCCTGTAGTCCCTCTAGCTGTCCCTGAGAGTATGGATCAGCTCTAGCCAAAAGTCACGAACAGTCTCTGCTGGTGGCACAGAGCGAGCCTCAAAAATGAGGAAACAGGGGGCCCGCCAGATGAACCAAAGTGTCAGGCCACTGATGAGCTCCCAACACTCCTCTCTCTCACTGCACCACTCCTGTGGAGTAAGCTCTGTAGCAGGCTGGAGTGTAGGTCGCCCCCCCTGTATCACTATCATCCTGCTGGTGGAACATAGCTCAAACTGAAGTGCCGGGCCCGTGAGAGTGGACCAAGCCGCTGCCCCCAAAGTGTACTGTCTAGTCGTGGAGAGAGTAGGCATCAGCAGAAGAACTCGTAGCCACACCTGCTGGGCCGAGGGACAGTCCCAAAGACAATGACGCTGACTCTCCACCAACTGGTCACAGGCTGCACATGCGGCCGAGAGACCACTATGCACAAGCAAGCTCCCTACTGCTGTAGCTCTGTGTGCAACCAGCCACTGAAACAAAGTGACGCGCCTCGGTTGTCTGGAGTCCCACAGCCTCTGCCAAAAGGCTTCCAAGAACTCGACTGTGAGGCCCTCCTCCTGCCAATGACGTGCTGCAGTTGGGCGGGCCTCTCTCTGTGCTGCAAGTATATGACATCCAAGCCGAACAATGTACTGAAAGAAGGGGACTCCTGGGTGGTCTGCAGAAGAGAAGGGGTCCCTCCATAGCCACTCACCAGGATCCCACTGTACTCGTGCCAATGGACAACACTCCCAAGCCCATAGCCTCCAGTGTCCAGTCTCAAGAGCTGCTGGGTCAGGGTCTATAACGCAAGTCCTCCCACATATGCCCACAACTCGGATCCTCTGGAAACACCACTCTGCTACCTGCGTGGCCTCTACTGCAACTCGCTGTAATCGTCCCCCACCCTGAAGCTCGAAGAACAGGGCTGGGACAATCTCTGAGCAGGCCCTGACTGAAATGAGAACCTCCAGTCGTGTGAAGGCTCCCATCCACCGGGGTGCTACTGGCTAGAGAGGCGTGAGCCATTCTGTTGGAACTGACTCTGAGATGTCCTGACACATGCTCTGTACCCCTCTCATGCCCTGTAGCTGGAAACCCTGCACCTCCTCTGACAAACCTGTGAACTCTAGCCAGTCACCTAAAGAGCGCACTGGACTTGCTGCCATGGGACCCCAGGAAACATGAGGCCGACTACCAACCAAGTGGCCTCTCTGAGTGCTAACCATGGGGTTCCAGACGAGGGGCCGCCGTAGGCGCTCCTCTGTGCACGTCGGCTGTCTCTGCTCCAGGCCACGCCGTAAGAGCTCCCAAGATCGAAGCAAACTCACAGCGAAGCGGTCCTCCAATCTCCTGCTCAAACCAACTCGGCGCATCTCTGTAAAGATCCATCTGGTCGAAGGTTGCCAATGGCCTCCTGACTGAGGCACCCTGGCACGAAGCCTCTGTAGCAAGAACTCGTTCCAGGGCTCCTCACCTTGAAGAAGTCCTCTGACTATGAACTTCCCAAGAAGGGCTCTGCTGTGCTGTGCTGGATCAGTGATCCCAAGCCCTCTTTGAGACCAAGCGTGATGACCGACCAAGCCACCTTGGCTCGGGCTATCTGAGTGTCACGTCCTGACCAAAGGAAGTTCCTGATCAGCCTCTCTACCTGGCTGATACAAGAACTCGAGAAGATCCAACAGGAAGTGATGTACCACATAGTCGCCAACAGCACCTGGTTGGCAACTACTACTCTACCAGCCAGCGAAAGTCGTGCTGAGCTCCAATGTAACAGCTTTCTCCTGATGGATAGGAGAAGAGGAGCGATCTGTTGCTCGGGAGACAAGTCCAAACCAACCTGACAACCCAAGTACCGAATTGCAGTCCCTGGGGGAATCCACCTAAAACCCTCTCCTGGCATCCAATCTGGCACAGGAGCACTACCAACCGAGAAAGCCACTGTCTTTCTCCAGTTGATCAGTGTGCCCGATGCACAACAGAAGGTCTCCAAAGCATGCTCACATCTATGAAGATTGGCCTCCTGGCCATCTAAGTACAAGGCTGAGTCGTCGGCAAACTCAGCGTCCAATAGCTCATCTCCCCGAATAGGGAGTGCTAAGCCCCGTAAACCAACCTGCTGAGACACCAAAAATCTGCTCATCGCCTCCACATAGAACAGAAAGAGAAAGGGGGCAAGAGGACAACCGTGTCTTACCGAGCGTGTGAGCATGAAGCGCTCACCTCTCCCTCCTGCCAAAAGCACCTGACTGTGAACCTGTCTGTACAAAGCTGACACCCCTCTGATCCAAGCATCTGAGAAGCCCATCCTGCGTAGAGTGTCCTCTAGAAAGTCCTAGTCAACTATGTCTTATGCCTTCTCAAAATCGAGAAGAAGAATCACCAGGTCCTCACCACGGAGCCGTTCCAAGGCAGAAGCCTCCCAGAAAGTAAAAATGTTGTCAAGGATACTGCGTTCCTTGACAAAACCTGTCTGAGTCCCTTGTATAAGGCTCTCTAGAAGTGGCTGAATCCTCAAACTCAGAGCCTTCGCAAGAATTTTGTAGGCTGAGTTGAGGATGGTGATGGGGCGCCACTGTCGAATCTCATCCAAGGAGCCATCCTCCTTGGGAATGAGGTAGATCAGGCCCTCACTCATGCTGTCAGGCATCACTCCTGTGTGCAAGATGTACTAAAAAGCACTACAAAGATCTGGGCCAATTAGGTCCCAGTACTCCAAGAAAAAACTGGGAGTCAACCCATCCTCACCTGGACAGCTACCACGAGGGAGGGCCCTAAGAGCCGTGTGCAGCTCCTCAAGCTGAAGTGGCATCTCAAGCCTCTGGTGCATCTCCTCTGTCACAAGACATGGCATCTGTGCCCAAACCTTCTTCCTGCATGCATCCTGTCGCTCTGACTGAGGCTCAGCCGACAGTAACTGTAAAAGTCAGTAGCAACTGCACGCATATCCTCGGGCTCACAAGCAACTGACCCATCGGACCTCCTCAACTGAATGACCTTGGCATGCGAGTGCCGAGGTCCCACTGTCTCAAAAAAAGCACCAATCACTCTGTCACCCACCTGAGTCCACTGAGATGCCTGTCGGTGAAAGGCAAACTCATGATGCCTCTCCTCTGTGCTAGCAAGCTCCTGTCGAGCCTGCTGTAACTGCTCCGCCTCTCTCGCTGCAGCCCGGCGAGCCAGAGACTCCTGAAGAAAAAAGTGGCTAAGCTGAGCTAGGCCTGAGGCCACTCTGTCTGCAGGTGAAACCTGGCTGTCCATGCCCTCTATCCAGAGAGCCTCTACCCTCTCTCTGAGTGCCGAGTCCAACAAGACCCTATCTGGGATGCGAAGCATCGTGCTCCCACTCCTCTGCCTGTCTGCCACTGTGATGATCACTGGTGCATGGTCCGAGAAGGATGTCCCTGCCAGGATGCCCACTGATCCCCCCAAGTCACTGAAGTGATCACTAGTGTAGAAGCGATCTATCCGCGATAGATTCACTCCTCCCACTCTGCGGTCCGATCTAGAGAAGGCAAGACTGTCTGGGGGCCTCACAAAACCAGAGTGCTGCCATGTATCCGAGACCCTCAAAGTCATACACAACCTCTCCCAAGCTGCCAACTCGACTCCATGCACAATAGCATGGCTGCCACCAATCCTGTTAGAAGGGTCCTCCAACATGTTGAAGTCTCCTCCTATACACCAATGATCGGCCTGCGGCAAAGACGAGCACTCGCCACATTGGGTGCATAGATGTTCAGAAAGCCCACAAGGCCACCGTGAACCTGCATAGTAATCCACTGAGCCCTGCCTGGCACAATAATCCCTCTGCCCACAATGGCCTGTTGCAATGAGTCCGCAATAGTCATACATACCCCACCCTGGATGCCTCCAGGTCCAAAAGCAGCTGACCAAAAGGTATCATATCGTCCACGCAAAATCTGACCACATCGCCGAATGTGGCTCTATGCGGCTCTCACACAGATGGTGCTCCTGAAGCATAAGGAGATCAATCTCTCCTCCCACAAGGCAACGCTGAAGCTCCTGACGCAATCGGCCCCGCTGTCGTTGAAACTGGGGCCCACCTAGTCCCTGCAGGTTTCATGAGACGATCCTCATGGGGAGCGAGAGAGAACAGATGCCGCCGCAGCAGCAAGACGGGCTATCTTCGAGGCTGGCTTGGATGGGGAGTAATCCGCATCCGAGCGTCCTCTAGATAGGCGTGACTGCAGTGAGTGCCTAGCCCAAGCCCAAGCAAAGCGAGCCGTGCGTAAAGCAACCTCCTCCGTCCAAGAGTCCTCATGAATGTATACATAGCAAGGCAAACACTGCGTATCAGCAAAGAAGTACACCACAATGTGCCTACATTCTGCTGAGTCTGGGAGTGTCACCGCAAACTTGGCCAATGGCCACAAAGTCTGCAGCATATCTGTAACTCCAAGTTCTCCCATGTGGTGAGAGAACTCTAGGACCTGTGTATGCAACCATCCCACCACTGAGTCGAGGGACCACTCTGTGTCGGCCCTACCATAGAAGGGGAAGGAGAAACCAACTGCTGAGTCCAAGGCCTCTGTCCCCCTAGCGGCGAGGAACAAAACATGGACCCTGAAGCAGGTTGCCTCATGGTCTGCTGCGGAATCGCCGAGAAAACGAGTAAACCTGTAGTCGAAGAAGTCCCAGCGGCGTCGGATGTCAATGCTCGTCAGACCATGAGGGATAGCTGCAAGGGAAGACGTCTGAATCTGCAAAGGGGGCCGCAAGAAGGGCTGACCCTCTGTTGCTAGGCGACTCGTGGCAAAGGCGCTGCCAAGAGATCTCCTAGCTGCCGGAGAGGGACCTGTCCTCTGAGTCGACTGTGAAACTGGAGCAGGAGGGGGGGGGAGAAGGAGCTGGGGGAGGCGAAGGAGAAGAGGGGCGGGATGGGGCGACAGAGGTAGAGGGGCGAGGTGGAGAGGCGACGGGAGCAGAAGGCAGGGGGGAGGATGAGGAAGAGGGGGGAACTCTGGGGGGGGAGCGGCTATCGATGGTGAAGCGGAGGTGGAGGCTGGCGCAGGGATCTCCTCCTGCTCAAGAGGACCAAAGCGGTTTCCCATGGGAACCCACTGCTGCTGAGTAGGCACCTGAGGGCCACTTTGAGTACCAGGCTGACGCTACGGCCCTTGGCGTCGTCGGCCACGGGCCTGCTGCCACTCCTCCTCCGCTGGAGCCCCAGGCTCGGAGGGCGGCTCTGTATGTGTGCGCTGTGCCGTTGTCTGTGGCTGCGGGCCAGCCCTGTCAAGTTGGGGTTGAGGCTGTGGTGCAGGTTGTGGCCTCCTCCGTGGACAGGCCTTCGCTAAATGGCCTATCTGTCTGCAAATGAAGCACTGGTTCGGGAGGCCCGAGTACTCCACACTCTGTCGAAACCAACCCCCACTCACTCGAGGCAGAAGGATAACCTTCGGGAGCGTGTGGGTATCTCTGACCAAAACTCGAACTGAGGGGATGCCTGCCGCCTTGGCAGCTACTGATGTTGCCGTACGAGGTGTCTCCAGGACAGTCCCAATGACGGAGCCGATCCTAGAAAGAAGTGGTAAGTACTCCCTCCGTAAACCCGGAAAGTAGACTGAGATGGGGATGTCTGCCTCCTCTACTAGTACATCTGAAGCCGGGTCAAAACCATCGGGTCAAAACCATGTCGCCACTGTCGAAAGTGGGCGCGTGATGCTCGGATGGCCAATGGACTCATAGCTATGACCTTGGATGCCATCTCGGAGGTCTCAAACTCGATTTGATAGTAACCCCGTCCGAGAATCTGGACATCCAAGATCTTGCCCACCTCCGCGAGAAGGCGGGCCTGGAGAAGGTCTCGCAGCTCTCCTCTGCTAGGTCGGGTGCCGAGAATCTTGCAGATGACCGAAGTCGCCTGCAAGCGCTCTACTCTGCGGCTAGGCTTGCTTGCTCTGCCGGTGAAAGAGCAAGTCGAATGGTGGGCTCAGAGGGGTCGGGCGAGGGGGCTTCGGGCGAGTCCCTCTGTGGCGGAGCTAGAGCCTCCATTTGTGTCTACTGCTGTGTCGGAGAAGCGGATAAAAAGATAACGCTGCAAACGACCTTGACGAGCACTGTCCAAGGAGGAGTATTGCCAATCCTGGTTGAAGGATACCTTCGGGAAGAAAGGCGAAAAAACAAGGAGGCCGGGGGGGGGGCGCAATGCGGATTGGGCCGGAATATGGCGGTGGGCGGGGCAAGGCGGGACAGCGCGCTGGAGGGGCTGCGGGCTGGGATTGGGCGCGGCAGCAGGCGGGGGGTGGGCAGCGCACGGGGCGGACAGGGGGGGAGGTTGCGCAGGAAGGCAGGCAGTGCGGGCTGCGCAGGGGCGGGAAGGGCAGGCTGTGCAAGGGGGGCAGGGACGGATGTGCAACACATGGGCAGGGAGGAGGAAAGGCGATGGTGAGGAAGGGGGGGGGGGGGGGGGAATCGAGCGGCAACAGTAGCGAGCAGCAGTTCGAATAGCTTGAATTTTGTCCATGAGTCTCAATGTTGGATCCTTTACCCCAATCTTTTCTAGGCACTCGTCTATTTCTGACCACATACTTGGTCGGATCTTCAACAACTCTGCTAATGTGATGGTGCAAGCCACAAGTATTGACAAGATATCAACTAGCCCCTTGGAATCTATGACCTTGGGAGCCAGGAGTCTGTATGAGGGCATGACCTTGATGTCTGATTTGGCCTCGTACTCACCCATGTAGAATGGTAATGTCTGATTTTGCCTCGTACTTACCCATGTAGGATGGTAATGTCCTTAAGGATTTTGGTTGGCTCTCTATAGACACCATTGAACCTTTGTCCCCATAATATGATTACAATTCTAGGTTCACTTGTGACCTTGCCTCAAATTCCTCTATGGGAGCAGAAGGAAACGTTTCACTTCCGTCCTTAGCTTCTCGTACTGCTCTCCATAACTCCTTTGGCCACCGATCCTCAACTACTGGTACGTATGGTGGGATTCTCCTAAAAGATTAATCTGTCGTATTTGGGATAATCCTAGGATCCTCTGGCTCTACTCTTGGCTTTCTGCATTTGTCTTGTCCTTTCTTGGTTCATTCTCGTGGGTTTTCTCCTCTTCTAGGCTTACTTCCTCTGGTTGATTAGGCTTCTGGACTGATGTGCGGGTGCTACTTGTGCTGGAGGTGCATATTGCCGCTCTCTCACGTATCCCTTGTTGTAGTAGCAGTCTTTCGTTGTATGGTTGGTCAATTTTTGCTCAACTGCACACCACTTTGGTGGTCTCAATTGCTGCTGCAGCTAAGGAAGCACAGGGCATTCGGTGTGATAAGTGATCTCCTCCGCATGTGTAGCATCTCTTTGGTTGTCTCGGGGGATTGATTCTCCTGACCACTTCCTCTATGAGCTGCTGCTTGTCAATAGGTGGCTCTGTCCTAGGCGATGCTCTTGTCGATCTTGGACCACTATTTTGTGATGAGGTGTTGTCATCTAGATCCTTGTGATTACCTTCCTTGTAGACCGCACAATTGTCCACGAGGTAGAAAGCCTCTTTGACTAGCTCATTGAGCATTGTCATTCTCTTCGTGTGCTGGTCCTTTTGCAAGTCTACGTTTCTTAGCCCTTGCGTGAATATCAGCATCAGCCTTGATTGTGTCGGAAGCTCATCTACAAGAAAAACTTTTACATAGCGTTTGAGCCTCAAGGCTGCTTTCCTAACGGACTTTCCTTCCTTTTGTTTGAACTTATGAATCTGGGAGACTGTATTGTGGGCAATTCCCCATTGGGAGAATTCCTCTATGAATTCATCGATCGTATCGAACTCCGTGCTCTCTACTGAATCAAACCATGTAGCAGTGTCATCCTTGAGGGTAAGCCCAAATCCTGCATATTGCGTGATGAAATTGTGGACTTCCTCGGCTCTAATCACTCTTACAAATGCCGCTACGTGATCTCTTGGATCCCCTTCTCCTGAATATTTCTTACTCATGCATTTTTGAACTTGAGATGGCCTAATTCGTCTTTGGTTCACTAGTCTTAGCATTTGCTCTCCTAGTCCCCCTCTCATGGGCGCTCCTAGCCTTAGTCCAAAGATAGGGTCTCCCTCTCATCTTCCAATCCGTAGTCTCTTTCTGGCCTTGCAATGGGTCGTTCATGTCTCGTCGTTCTTTCTGTGCGTGCTCTCTCCGCATATGGCGTACCCATTGTTACCCGATTTGAGATGCTCCTCCAAGGACTAGTGTCACGTGCACATCTAAACCTACGTGTACATGGACAAGCTACTTCATGACAGGAGTTCAGTTAGCCTAGCTTAGGAAGTGTTCTGGTCATCAGCATTACCATCAGATTCCATCAGGAGCATTTTGTAGTGCAGAAAACCTATTTTCCCTATTTTAGCCATTTTTCACTATATATTTTTAAGTGACTTTTGTTGGGAAACTGGGTAGGGCAATTTAGCCAAGCAAGTATATAAGAAACCCTAGCGCTAGCATTGTCTGGCAGAAGAGGCAACAGGAACCCAATGTTCAACAGGCACCTTCTCGGCAAGACCCCCCCGGGCATGATCACTTAGAGTTTTCAGCCACGAACTGGGCCAGCGTTTCTTCAAGTGCACATCAGCCCAACATTTTGTAGATGCAGTAGCCTGGTGATAGCAGACACATCAGACCACAAGCGTTTTTACATCAACAGCCATAGCGTTTTCAGCCTTGCTGTCCAGTGTTTGCAGTAGATCAAATCAGTGTTTTTGCAGTAGGCGAAATCAATGTTTTTGTAGCAGATCAAACCAGCGTTTTCGGCATTGCTATCCAGCGTTTTTAGCAGGTGAAACCAATGTTTTCAGCACGTCGTCGTCATCGACATAGAGGCATAATTCAGCAGATAAAGGTTTGCAGATTCCAGCCATTAGCGTTTTCAGTTTTCAGCCCGTCTCGTCGTCGTCCTCATCGTTGGCAAGTCCATTGCATTGTAGAGATTTGTGCAATCAATAGTAGACCACTCCCGCCATAGAGAGTGGGGCCTTCGGAGGAGGGTTTGACAACATTCTGGCGTTGTATTCTTCTCTCTTTATCTCTCAGTCTAAGCACCTTCATTCACAGTGTTTATCCACTTTGTTTGTGATCACTTGCACTCTCTCACTAAAGGAACGGAAGGCTCTCCCTTTCCTAAGTAAAAGGAACCTTGAGCACAGTTTGGAGCACTCACCTTACATTGGTATCAGAGCTTTGGCAGTGTTCTGTATCACTCAAGGAAAGAACCACATATTTTTTTTTGCTTGTTGCGGTCGCACGTAACCCAAGTCCACTTGGGCGTGTCGATTCCTAATCGTGTTTTTCAAGAGTGAGAGGAAACCCAAGAAAGAAGGGCTTGTCCAGCCTCCCCTTGTTTCTCTTTTCACTCATTGAGAGCGGACCGTGCACTTAGTGGCCGGCCAATCGACTTGAGGTGGGCAAAAGCAACCTTGGTGTGAGCGCAAGGCCGCCAAGGGGTGCTCCCGCAGGAAAGAGAAGAGCTTGGGTAAGAGAAGATCCTTCTCTAACACAGATTGCTGAAACCGGCCTGTTCAATCCAAAAAGGGCGGTAGACTTTACTTTAAACCTTGATTTAGCTTTCACCCATTATTAGCCGTCTATTTTACTTGTACTTTCAAAACACAACAAAGGGGAGAGGGATACAGGCTGCTAGATTGCACCTGTATGAGTAGACGGCGGACACCAGATTGGCCCCTAACTTAGGTGCCCCTTTCGGTATTTCTTTATTGTTCAAAAGAGGGAATAAATGCTGTGGTTCCCTACAAGCTGCCCCGCACAAACTCGGCTGAATTTCCACTGTTCCAGCCCGATTTCGGCAGCATAACTGTACCAGAACCCTTCACGGTCAGTATTCCCACGCATTAAATGACTTTCCCGACGCATACGGGCACTTTGCAAAACCTGGCAAGAATCTGCAGCACGCTGAATTCTCTGTTTTCAGCCCCGAAAATGCGCCAGATCACCTGTACAGCGGTCCCCTTGCGTCCCCGAACCTCCTGGGGGTATCAGGGTCCGTCTAGGGCCAAAACCCTAAACCTGCAAAAATACACAGTAGGCTGTAATTCACTGTTTCGGGCTCTGTTTCGCGTGCTGGTCGCATCCGTAGCAAGTCCTCGAGCTCCCGCACCTGTAGGGCTACTTGCCCTTTGAATTGGACGAGATTTCTGGCGTGAAACCTCTCCGAATTCACCTGTACCTGCGGGGGGATTAGCCGCTAGCTAATCCAGTACCTGTGCAAGAGGCTCTTGCCTCGGCAATCGCGCATGAACCCACACAACTGTACATTGGTCAAATGAAGAGCCCACTAGAGGGGCATAACATACTGCCAAAGGGGAGAGAGAGGGCAGTGCGTAGCGTGCAGGGCATCACTCCTGGCACCGCACTGTGCATAAGAGGGAAAGCAAGCACTCCATAGCTCTTAACCTGTGACAAAAAACTGAAAATGAGGCTCTCCCCCTCCTAAATTCAGCGCCACTTCTTGTTGCATGAGGCAAGTGCACCAGAAGGTGCCACTTGGCACATTTATAAGCATTTTCCCGTTTCGGGGTTGCCGCCAAAAAATCTCCCAACCGGTTGCCCAGTTGACTTCACGGCAGAGTAAGAAAATGTTCCCCTTGTCATTCTGGAGGTAATGACGCCAACACCTTTTCAGGTCCCAAAATAGCAGTTCCCTAAAATTTAGGAGATGCTGCCATTGTATCTTTCTAGGTCATCCGACCCTCTTTGTACACTGCGGCCACATCCAGAACTGAAATGTAGCCTCTGTAGCAAAGGATTCCACTTTGGCTAGTCAATGACCCCACTTGGCTAACCATAGTCCTTGTCCAACCTTAGTGCTCTCTTGCCCTCAGGCTTGGACTCCCTCTGGACAGTTCCACACTATCTATGCAATGCAGGGCAGTTAGATTTCCCGAGGGGTGTTTCCAAAAAGTGAAAGTAAATAGATAATAAGAAAGAAATCAACAAAAAGGATAGATAGTAGTCACACGCTGGTGACATACCCCCCTCTTGAAATTTCAAACGTCCTCGTTTGCATCTATGTCGCACATGCTTACTGTCAACACTGATGTATTCAACACCTGTCGACACATATACGACACATACATGCTCATTGTCAACCCTGGTGTATTCAACACCTCGTCGACTCATGTATTGCCTGCGTGTGAACCCTGTCCCAATGACATAGTGGTAGCTTCGCACTCTGCCATTGCTTTGAGTCACTAACTGTCCAATGACAAAATGGTAGCTGCACATTTTGCCACTGTCTTATAGTACACGTTGGATCCCGTAACACTTTCGAGCATACCCAAACCGCAGTTTAAGAATGCAGTTACACATGTACTCTTCAATAGAAGCAATCACTGTATCCTTGACAAACTGACAAGAAATACTCACTTCTATAGCACTAACCAACTTTTGGACATTCCATAAGAGCAATTGCCAAACTGACAATCTGTACAGCTCTAACATTCATGTAACAGGTATTTCATTTGAGCTCACTTTAAATACCATGTACATCATTTGTTTCAGAAGCCATTGTCACACTGACAATCCATGTAGCTTTGAAACTCAAGGGGTCAAGGTAGGTTGCAAATCGAAAGCTTCCAGGTAAAGTGATAACACAGTTGGTGACTCTGCAAGTTCACCTTCTTCCATCCACTTAGCATCCATTGGTGGATAGTTTCTGAACTTTACCAAGTAACGCCTAGCAACCTTGCCTTTCACTTTCCTTTCTTTGTGTGCCAAAATCTGTTCCGGGACCAAGATCTCGTCAAGTTCCTCGACTTCCGGCTGATCTTCAGCTGGCATATCTTCTGGCACATCACCCACATAGGGTCTGAGAAGACTCACATGAAACGCATTGTGAATCTTCCAACTGTCAGGCAATTTCAGCCTATATGCAACATCACTGATTATGTCGCATACTTGAAAAGGCCCATAGTAACGCATGCTGAGCTTTGGAAACAGTCTTTCCTTGCCCTTCATCTTCTTTAACCTTGCCTTTTCAAAGCGTAAAAGCACCCAATCACCAAGTGAATATACCACTTCACGACGGTGACGATCAGCTGCTTTCTTTTGCTTTGCCTGAGTCCTTTCTAAGGCCACTTTGACCTTCTTGTACATTTCATCCATGTCCTGAACATACTTATCTGCTTCAAATATCTTGTCCTTTGTATGCAGTATGGGAGGAACTTTCTTGCCACCTTCAACTATCTCAAAGGGTGCCTTGCCAGTTGATGAATGCACTGTATTATTGTATGCATACTCCACCAATGGCAAATACTGCTCCCACTTTCCTTTATGCTTTGACACATAACACTTCAGCAGATCTAGGACAGTAGAATTTGCCTCTTCTGACTGCCCATCTGTTTGAGGATGAAATGACGAAGAGAATTTGAGCGTTGTGCCCATATTCTCAAACAAGCCTCTCCAGAACAAACTTGTCATGCGTGGATCACGGTCGCTAACAATCGACTGTGGCATGCCATGATACTTGAAAATATTGCTCATAAACAAGCGTGCCATCTGATCTGGCTTTATCTTCTTCCTGACAGGAATAAAATGAGCCTGTTTGCTGAATCTGCAAATAATGGTCCAAATACCATCGTTTCCTGTCTGCGTTCTCGGAAGATCAAAGATAAAATCCATAGCAATACTTTCCCATGGTTTATCTGGAATAGGTAGTGGTTGCAATAACCCTGGTGCCTTTTGCCTGTCAAACTTGACCTTTTGGCATATTAGGCATTCTCGCACAAAGGCATCCACCTCTCTTCTCAATGTAGGCCAATAGAAGAATGTCTCAACCGCTTTAGCTGTAGCATCGATACCATGATGCCCTGCATACGGTGGGACATGACTCTCTTCCATAACTTTGCGTCGCAATGGCTTTGTGACACACAATCTGCCATGCATCATCATGAACCCATCTTTAAGGAGATAGTGTTCATGACGTTGTCCATCCATTAGTTGCTCGAAGACCCTTGCAAAATCTTCATCATTTGCATACTGTTCTCTCATATCATCAAGTTCATGATGATAAGGAATCGACACAGCTGAAATTTGTGGCTTCCTTGACAAGGCATCAGCCACAACGTTCTTCTTGCCTTCCACATGCACAATCTGAAAATGGAACATGGACAAGATATTTGCCCATCGCATATGCTTCTCAGATAACTTTGTTTGTGTCAAGAAGTATCGCAAGGTCTGATGATCCGTTTGGACAACGAAATCTGCACCTAGCAGGTAGTGTTTCCAACTTAAGAGCGCATGAATCACAGCCAGTAACTCTTTCTCATAGACCTGCATGGTCATCTCTGGCCCTTGCAAAATTCTGCTCTCATAGGCTACTACCCTGCCATCTTGCATTAGCACTGCACCAATGCTACTACCGCAGGCGTCACATTGGACCACAAATGACTTCCTAAGATCTGGCAACACAATGACTGGATCTGAAGTCATCTTTTCCTTTAAGAGATTAAAAGCTGAAATCTCTTTTTGTGTCCATCTAAAGGTAACTGCCTCTTTTGAAGAGCATGTAAAGGTGAAGCAATCTCAGCGAAATTTCGGATAAACCTTCTGTAATAGGAGCATAGTCCCAAAAAGCTTCGGACATCATGCACCGTCTTCAAATTTGGCCATGACTTGATCGCTTCAACTTTTGCAAGATCCATTCTGACACCATCCTTTGAGACAATGTGTCCCAGAAAGTGAATCTCTTCCAGAAAAAACTCACTTTTCTTTGCATTGATGAGCAACCTATGACTGTGTATCTCTTTGAACACAATGGCCAAGTGATGCCTATGCTCCTCTTCATTCTTTGAGTAGACTATCATGTCATCAAAGAATGTACCAACAAACTGCTGGTGTGGACGGAAAATTCTGTCCATCATCCTATTGAACGTAGCAGGAGCATTTGTGAGACCAAAGGGCATCACTAAAAATTCGTAAAGGCCAAACGTCGTTCTAAAAGCAGTCTTGTGCACATCCTCTTATCTAATGCGGATCTGATGGTACCCACTCTTTAGATCTATCCTGCTAAACATAGCTGCTCCTTCTAATTTGTCCATAATATCATCAATTCTAGGTATAGGGAACCTATTCTTGATGGTATTCTTGTTCAGTGCACGGTAGTCGATGCACATACGCCATGAGCCATCCTTTTTCTGCACCAACAACACTGGAGAACAGAATGGAGATGAACTGGGCTGAATCAGTCCCTTTTCTAACAACTCCTGTACTTGGCCCATTATCTCTGAGCCGCACTAACCTTGTACGGAGGCTTATTTGGTGGGCTACTGCCTGGCACCAAATCTATCGCATGGTCCTCGGGTCTCTCTGGCGGTAATTGAGACGGTAATGAATCGGAAAAACAGTCACTATACTGTTGTAAAAACATTGACCTTTCTTTATCTAGCACAGATAAATTTGATTCATCACAATCTGACACTTCACGTGCAAAAACCAAGTACGTAGAAAGATGCTTTTTCATTACAGAAGTAATAGCAGAAGCTGATACAGTAGGAATAGACTCCCCTTTAAGCTTTACATCCAGAATGTGAGTCTTTCCCCTGCTCTGTACAGTGATCTTTTTGTTGTAGGCATCCATGATTCCCTGTACACGAAACAACCAAGGAATACCTAACAACACATCACATCCGTCCAGTGGCATGATGTAAAATTCTTCAGCATCTACATAGGACTGGATATGTAGACGCAACTTTCCAATGATGGGTGTCACAGCTTCTGTATGGCCAGGACATGCCAAACCTGCCTCTGCTGTATACCCCATCTCTTCAGGTCTGATTCCCAACTTTGAAGCCAATTCTGGGGAAATAAAGCTGGCTTTGGTACCTGGATCAAAGAAGATAAGCACTGTTTGATCCCTGACCTTTCCCCAAGCTCTGCAAAGCTCACTTGCATCTGAATTTGGCTTGTCGCCCACCATATCTAGCACTAGACCAGCCATGGGCTTCTTTCCTTTCCTGTCTTCCTTGTCATCAGAATCAGCTAGCCTTTTCTTTGTAGGACAATTGTAAGCAATGTGGCCAGGCTGCTCACATATAAAGCATTTGTTCTCTGTCCTCAGGACCTTCTTTTGCTCTTCTGACTTGCGAGGAAAACGTCTTTTCCATTTCTTTGCTGGTCCTTTTTCTGATTCAGCCGTAGCTTTGTCTTTCCCTGCGTTGGCTGACTCCTGAGTCCCTTTAAGAGCCTCATTGGGAACGTGCTTCTTGGCTGAATTTTTCTTGCTTGATCCTGCCTTGACGCCAGTGTTAAATTCACAATCTTCTCCCTTGAGCAAACCATTGCCAGTGTTTGCTACCTCGATGAGCTGTGTCAAAGTAGTGACTTTTGTCTTTGTACAGTACTTTCTCAATCCTTTAGGTAGGCCACAACAGTATTTTTCAATCTGTTTTGTCAATTGCACAAACCTATAGGAAGTTACTGGAAGTAGAGCTTTCCAAAACTTCCGATTGTAATCATCCAGATTCTTGCAAGTAGCAGCATTAAGTTGGTGCCATTCTGTCATGACATCTGCTTCGAAATCATCAGATAACCATGCTGCTGCAAAAATCTACTTAAAGTAAATCCATGTGGACGGAGCTTGCCCTTGAAGCAATAAAGTTGTCCACCATTGTCCCGCATTCCCTGTCAAGAAAGTGGCTGCCTTGCGGACCTTTGAAGCCTCTGTAAAGTTTCCCCCTGCATAGGCCTTGTCAAACTGCTGGAGGAATGAAAGAGCCTTCTTCCTGTCATCAAACCCTGTAAAGGTCGTGAATGACACACCTTTGCCACCTTCTTTGTACGGAGTTGGCCTCTCCAGCGGCATTAAATTGTCATATGGAAGTGACTGAAACATGGGAACACTATTAGGGTTCATCTGTGTTCCTTGGCCGCTATTGACTTGACCTGGAAATGCTATATTTGGCTGCTGATTTGTAATTCCAGCCATACCAAAATTTGCCTGTGGTATCCCAAATTGGCCCTGAGTTCTCTGAAACCCTGGTTGCATACCCATGGCACTGTACATGGGGTTAGGCATCATCGTTTGAGCACCCCTAAACACTGTTCCTGGCGTGTAAAACTGATTTCCAGGTGCATGACCAGCCATGCTCTGGAATACGGATCCACCTCCAAAATAGCCAGGGTGTACTGAAGGTGGTGGGAAGACCTGTTGCATAGCCTGTAGGTTGCTTCCCTGCCCATTAGAACCAGCTATAGACTGCTGAAAGGTGGCGTGCTGAATTGGTACAGCTTGAAAAACTGGCATCTCAGCCACCTGTTCTTGCACCTTAGGCACAGGTTGTGGAGACTGCATGTTCTCCGTCAAGTGTACAGGTGTTTCCATTGACTGTGCGGTATGAATCACCTGTGCTCGAGCCTTAACAGGCTTTTGAATATGATCGAGTGACCCAACTTGCTGAGACGGAACAGGAGGTTGCAGAAAGGCTAAAAACCTCGGGTTCTGCATTACTTGTGTGAACATAGCCACAGCAGTAGCCAACTGGGTCCTGAATATATCGTCATCTGTCTGTGGTGGTCTTGACGACTCACCCACTTCATGTGTCTGTTGACCCTGTGAAGAGGAAACCTCTTCAGTCACATCATCTGGTCTGTCAGCCATAATTGCAATTCCCTGTGTCTGGTCTATGATCCCTTGTGTCTTCAAGCCCAAAACTGACCAAGGCTCACTTCTATGGGAAAAAGGGATTTAATCCCGTCGATGGAACCATGAAACCGGCCTGTTCAATCCAAAAAGGGCGGTAGACTTTACTTTAAACCTTGATTTAGCTTTCACCCATTATTAGCCGTCTATTTTACCTGTACTTTCAAGACACAACAAAGGGGAGAGGGATACAGGCTGCTAGATTGCACCTGTATGAGTAGACGGACACCAGATTGGCCCCTAACTTAGGCGCCCCTTTCGGTATTTCTTTATTGTTCAAAAGAGGGAATAAATGCTGTGGTTTCCTACAAGCTGCCCCGCACAAACTCGGCTGAATTTCCACTGTTCCAGCCCGATTTCGGCAGCATAACTGTATCAGAACCCTTCACGGTCAGTATTCCCACGCATTAAATGACTTTCCCGACGCATACGGACACTTTGCAAAACCTGGCGAGAATCTGCAGCACGCTGAATTCTCTGTTTTCAGCCCCGAAAATGCGCCAGATCACCTGTACAGCGGTCCCCTTGCGTCCCCGAACCTTCTGGGGGTATTAGGGTCCGTTTAGGGCCAAAACCCTAAACCTGCAAAAATACACAGCAGGCTGTAATTCACTGTTTCGGGCTCCGTTTCGCGTGCTGGTCGCATCCGTAGCAAGTCCTCGAGCTCCCGCACCTGTAGGCTACTTGCCCTTTGAATCGGACGAGATTTCTGGCGTGAAACCTCTCCGAATTCACCTGTACTTGCGGGGGGATTAGCCGCTAGCTAATCCAGTACCTGTGCAAGAGGCTCTTGCCTCGGCAATCGCGCATGAACCCACACAACTGTACATTGGTCAAATGAAGAGCCCACTAGAGGGGCATAACATACTGCCAAAGGGGAGAGAGAGGGCAGTGCGTAGCGTGCAGGGCATCACTCCTGGCACCGCACTGTGCATAAGAGGGAAAGCAAGCACTCCATAGCTCTTAACCTGTGACAAAAAACTGAAAATGAGGTTCTCCCCCTCTTAAATTCAGCACCACTTCTTGTTGCATGAGGCAAGTGCACCAGAAGGTGCCACTTGGCACATTTATAAGCATTTTTCCGTTTCGGGGTTGTCGCCTAAAAATCTCCCAACCGGTTGCCCAGTTGACTTCACGGCAGAGTAAGAAAATGTTCCCCTTGTCATTCCGGAGGTAATGACGCCAACACCTTTTCAGGTCCCAAAATAGCAGTTCCCTAAAATTTAGGAGATGCTGCCATTGTATCTTTCTAGGTCATCCGACCCTCTTTGTACACTGCGGCCATATCCAGAACTGAAATGTAGCCTCTGTAGCAAAGGATTCCACTTTGGCTAGTCAATGACCCCACTTGGCTAACCATAGTCCTTGTCCAACCTTAGTGCTCTCTTGCCCTCAGGCCTGGACTCCCTCTGGACAGTTCCACACTATCTATGCAATGCAGGGCAGTTAGATTTCCCGAGGGGTGTTTCCAAAAAGTGAAAGTAAATAGATAATAAGAAAGAAATCAACAAAAAGGATAGATAGTAGTCACACACTGGTGACAAATTGCAAGCAAAAGAAGAACCTCAAGACTCCAGAACCTCAAGAACCCAAGAACCCAAGACCCACAAGAACCCAAGTTTCTCGTGAACTTAAGAACCCAAGACTTCAGTGTATGGTCATTACTAGAAGCGGAATGGATACTTCGCATGGAGGTGATGAGCATATCAGTGGTGAAGAAGAATTTTCTCCACCAGGAGATTTTGGTCAAGACGATGATGGACATGATGACACAACAAGAAGCGTTGCACGAAGAAAGAATGGCAGTCTTAGCGCGTGAGCGGGAGCAAGCATGCTTGGCAGACGAAGAAAGCATTGCAGCCTTAGAGCGTGAGCTTGAGCAGTTACGCTTGGCGGCCGCAGAAAGAAAAACAGAATTGGATCGCGAGCAAGTTGTTCATTCTTCATATCTCATTTCTAATGTGCAGGCGAACATTGAAAAGAATCAGGAGAAGGAGACTCTCTCAGTCTCTTCTTTTTCAAAGCATGACATACATGATTTGCATGATAATGATAAGCATGATCAAGATGTGATTATTCACGAGCATGATGATTTGCATGATCAAGATGTGATTATTTACGAGCATAATGATTTGCATGATAATGATGTGATTATTCACAAGGATGATGGTCTAGTTGATACTTTGTCTAGTGAAGCTAACCCCATTGCAGATTCGATCAATCACGAAGAACCGATCTTGGCTCTCGAGTCGAGGTCCAAAGAACCCCCACAGGAAGTATTCTGTGTTCGAATGATTAGTTAGCATGCATTGTTCAAGAGTTCCATTCGTGATGCTTTCCTGTATTTTAATGACCGTCATTATGTGATTCCTTTTCATAGGCATGACATATTGTCACAAGACGGGCACCACGTGCCAATAGAAAAGAACAGGTTGAACAGACTTTTAGCACTTCAATAACAACTGAACTGAAATAGAGAGAGACGACACGCGACACGGAGTGGCGGAATTCCACCCTAGAGAGAATTGGCTCCAAACCTTGGCGCCCCTTTCAGTATTTCTTTATATTGCATCAACCCAGTACAAGTCGGTACTCCAGACTCTGCACCTTCTCCAGGAAGCATGTCAGAGAATGAGCCCTAGCCTCATATTTAAAGGCCCTTGGCTTGAAAAGCAGTTACAGTAAAAAGCTTTTAAAACTCAAAAGCTTTTGGTCCAAAAAGCAATGCCAAAAGCTGCCAGCGTAATTTACGGAAATCCGTACAGCCTGCCACGTCATCAGCCAGCGCAAAACGCGAAAATCGATACAGCCTGCCACGTCATCATCCCAGTGCAATTTTCAAAAATCTGTCATGTCATCAGTTTTTGGCGTGTATCCGGATCCTGTTTTATTTTCTTCCTTTATGTCACTTGGGGCCCCATCGAACGGGGTTCCCATAAGTTGGTAGGACTTCTTTTGTTACTTGTTCTTCTTAGGGTTTAGGCCCCTCGGCCGACATCTGCAAGTTGGCTCCATTATTTAGGCTTTGACACGTAACAATGAGAGAGAGAGAGAGAGAGAAATGAAATGAAATGAAATGTTATATTAACGTCTTCAAAAGGCCAAAGTGACCTATGAGACCAAAAAGTTAAATGCGGTGTATCTGATACAAAGTCAGATTAACAAAATAAATTAAACTAGGATAACAAAATATGAATATTGCGGAATCCTAAACTAAGCTGATAGGTGTGAAAGGTGAAAGGCGTGAAATGTGTGAACTAAGCAGTACAGTGTGTAGACAATATGGGAGGGAAGTAGAGATCCATCTTCATAGGATCCATCTTCATCTGCACTCTGGACGACGAAAAAGTATGGCTCGAATCCTTTGCTGTAGCCTCCTTCGAAACTGTGTAGCTCCTCTTCTCCATCGGGGTCGTCTAGATCTCCCTAGCTCCAATGCTCGGTCTATGAGAATGCCAATAGTGCGGGCAGACCTCTCCACAGTTGGCTGCTCCTCTATCTGTTCTTCTGGGTGTTACATCTCCCCTTCTTGAAAGAGAGTAATCGTCCGCGATGACAACATATCTGCAAAACAACTCAAGTTAGCTCAAAAATTTCCGAGGGTCATTCACATTCTGAGGGACAATCAGTTTGCACTTTTTATTAAGGAGTTAGCTTCTCCTTTTTGCTCTTTTGATCAAGGAGTTAGATTCTCCTTTCAGCTCTTTTGATCAAGGAGTTAGCTTCTCCTTTCGTCTAGATCGGAACTCTTGATATTCCGGTGTAGTAGAATTAGCCATCACACACAGACCGTACTGATCTTCCACGGATGTCTTGATGCACCAAAAAATTACATACCCAGACAATCTCATCCAATTAGGAATATTTTGTAATTGGAACATCACAATGCAACACAAATGCTCACATATGCATGTTACAAAGACATAGAAACATAAAGCCGCTGATGAACACTCCCCCCGCAAATAACCATCCAGGTCCGAGCCATGAGTTGTTCAACGACTCCCTCATCACTCCTCCCGCAAATAACCTAAAAAGTTTCGGGCCATGAGATATAGAGGCCTTTTACAACCAAACGCCCCCCAGACCGCAATGTGCGTTGTTTGGAGGTGCTGAGAGTAATCACTGGTCAGAGACTTCTTAATACTCCCCTCGTAAATAACCATGCAGGTCCGGGCCATGAGTAACAACAACAATACTTCCCCCGTAAATAACCACAAGGGTCCGGGCCATGAGTAGAAACAACACTTTTCAATCATTCAATACTCCACCTGCAAATCACCACAAGGGTCCGGGCCATGAGTATGAACAAGCATTCTCAAACATCTTTTCTCACTACTCCACCTGGAGTAAAATCACCAATCATTGAAACCGGTATTAAAACCAGAGTCAAACAATTCAAATCGGCACCAAGACAGGTTCAAAACAGATACCATCCATTTCAAACAAATTCCAAACAGGATCACCAAAGAAGATCAAACAGATTTCAAACTTAAAAAGCAATCTCGACATCAGTCGAGCTCGAAAAGTCGACCGACCGACTTTCCATCCTAGAACCTGCACCAAAAATTAGGGTTAGGTTCATTCTGTAAGGTCGTAGCCGAGTACAACATGGTCCATCAGCTCTTGGGCAGACAGTGTTTCTTTGGCGGCGATGGTAGT
Source organism: Adiantum capillus-veneris (assembly GCF_014529385.1). Lineage (NCBI taxonomy): Eukaryota > Viridiplantae > Streptophyta > Polypodiopsida > Polypodiales > Pteridaceae > Adiantum > Adiantum capillus-veneris. Next base: position 129,540,478 of record NC_140956.1, on the reverse strand, counting down.
CCCAAGATAGCAATCACACTGGATCTCCAAGTTCATCTGCTCGTGAAGAGACATCTACTGGGAGATGTCGAGAATCTTCAAGTTATAATCTGCTAGGGTTTCCATGGCAAGCATTTTAGGATACCCCACTCTGCCAGAAGTTGCACTACGAAGGAAGATGTCAGAAACCATATAACTTTGGGCAAATTTTTTTTTTCTTGAAAGCTTGCCAAGTACTTGGAGTATGTTGCTTGGTAGCTGTAGACATCAACATCTGCATGGCACTGCTTCCTAGAAAAACAGTGACTTGAAACAAATCTGGATCCTTCTCTTGCAAGTGATCTTAATTGGCTTATGCTTTGTAAGACATGAGCGGTGAAGACGGGAGCGCGCCCGATGCGCGATGAAGTAAGGGTGGGAGTCGCTAATATGTCCGGGTTGAAAGGCGAAAAAATCTGTCTGCTCTTTTGTAGGACCGGTATGCTTTCAGAAAAGCACACGCCTGATGCTCTGATACCACTGTCACAAGACGGGCACCGCGTGCCAATAGAAAAAAACAGACTGAACAAACTTTTAGCACTTCAATAACAATTGAAGTGAAATAGAGAGAGACTGAACACGCGACACGGAGTGGCGGAATTCCACCCCAGAGAGTATTGGCCCCAAACCTTGGCGCCCCTTTTGGTATTTCTTTATATTGCATCAACCCAGTACAAGCCGGTACTCCAGACTCTGCACCTTCTCTAGAAAGCATGCCAGAGAATGGGCCCTAGCCTCATATTTAAAGGCCCTTGGCCTGAAAATCAGTTACAGTAAAAAGCTTTTAAAACTCAAAAGCTTCGACTGCTTGATCAAGTGATCATTAGCTTCGACTACTACTCGCTACTGCTGAACGCCCCCCCCCCCCCCTTGCTGCGCCATCGTTGTTCCCCCCCCCCGCCTGCCCTTGCGCGCGGCAGCCCAGCCCGCCCGCCCCCCCCCCCCCCCCCCCCCCCCCCCCCCCCCCCCTCCTGCTGCGCGTACCTGCCCGCTGCCCCCATCTCGCGCTGCCCCCCAGCCCGTCCGCTGCCCCCCTCTCGTGCCGCCATTCCCCCCCTCCCTCCCCGGCTGCCTCTTGAAATCCCGCACTGCCAGCCTTATCCGATCTCCCCCCCCCCGTCTTCTTCTTTCTCGAAGCCTCCTCGACACTTGGCTCTGGCAGCACTGTTTCTTCGGACAGTGCTCGGCACGCTTGGTTGCAGCGTCTCTTCATCGTCCGCTTCTTCGCCACAGCAGTAGACACAGATGGAGGTTCCAACTCTGCCATAGAGGGACTCGTCCGAAGCCCCCTCGCCCGACCCCGCTGAGCCCACCATTCGACTTGCTCTTTCGCCGACAGAGCAAGTGAGCCTAGTCGCAGAGGTAGAGCGCTTGCAGGCGACTTCTGTCATCTGCAAGATTCTTGGTATCCGACCTAGCAGAGGAGAGCTGTGTGACCTTCTCCAGGCCCGCCTTCTCGCAGAGGTGGGCAAGATCTTGGACGTACTGGACGCTGAGTTTGCTGACGACTCAGACTTGTCCTTAGATGACTAGGAGGCCAACCTTCACAGGTGTGAGCAGGCTCTAGAGACCTTTTGTTGTGCATCGGGCGCACTGATCAACTGGAGAAAGACAGTGGCTTTCTCGGTTGGTAGTGCTCTTGTGCCCGATTGGATGCTAGGAGAGGATTTTAGGTGGATTCCCCCAAGGACTGCAGTTCGGTACTTGGGCTGTCAGGTTGGTTTGGACTTGTCTCCCGAGCAGTAGATTGCTCCCCTTCTCTTGTCTATCAGGAGAAAGTTGTTACATTGGAGCTCAGCACGATTTTCTTTGGCTGGCAGAGTATTAGTGGCCAACCAGGTGTTGTTGGCGACTATGTGGTACATCACTTCTTGCTGGATCTTCTCGAGTTCTTGTATCAGCCAGGTAGAGAGGCTGATCAGGAACTTCGTTTGGTCAAGACGTGACACTCAGATAGCCCGAGCCAAAGTGGCTTGGCACGTCATCACTCTTCCTTGTTCACAGGGAGGGCTTGGGATCATTGACCCAGCACAGCAGAGCAGAGCCCTTCTTGGGAAGTTCATCGTCAGAGGACTTTTTCCAGGTGAGGATCCCTGGAAGGAATTCTTGCTACAGCGGCTTCGTGCTAGGGTGCCTCAGACAGGATGCCCCTGGCAACCTTCGACCAGATGGATCTTCACAGAGATGCACAGAGTTGGTTTGAGCAAGAGATTGGAGGACCGCTTCGTTGTGAGTTTGCTTCGATCTTGGGAGCTCTTGCGGCGAGGCCTGGAGCAGAGACACCCTACTTGCACGGAGGAGCGCCTACGGCAGCCCCTTGTCTGGAACCCCATGGTTAGCACTCAGAGACGCCACTTGGTTGGTAGTCTGCCTCATGTTTCCTGGGGTCCCATGGCAGCGGGTCCAACGCGCTCTTTAGGTGACTGGTTAGAGTTCACAGGCTTGTCAGAGGAGGTGCAGGGTTTCCAGACAGGGCATGAGAGGGGTGCAGAGCATGTGCAAGGACATCTCAGAGGCAGTTCCAGTTGAGTGGCTCACGCCTCTCGAGCCAGTAGCACCCAGGTGGATGGGAGCCTTCGCACGACTCGAGGTTCTCATCTCAGTTAGGGCCTGCTCAGAGACTGTTCCATCCCTTTTCTTCGAGCTTCAGGATGGGGGACGCCTACAACGAGTTGCAGTAGAGGCCCCGCAGGTGGCAGAGTGCTGTTTTCAGAGGATCCGAGTAGTGGGCATTTGTGGGAGGACTTGTGTCATAGATCCTGACCCAGCAGCTCTTGAGACTGGACACTGGAGGCTGTGGGATTGCGAGTGGTGTCCACTGACACGAGTACAGTGGGATCCTGGTGAGTGGCTCTGGAGGGACTCCTTCTCTTCTGCAGACCACCCACGAGTCCCGTTCTTTTAGTACACTGTTCGACTAGGACGTCATATACTAGCAGCACAGAGAGGCCCGCCCTACTGCAACACCTCATTGGAAGGAGGAGGGTCTCACAGCTGAGTTCTTGGCAGCCTTCTGGGAGAGGTTGTGGGACTCCAGACAGCTGAGGCGAGTCACCTTGTTTCAGTGGCTGGTCGCACACAGAGCTACAGTAGTTGGGAGTTGTGGCTAGTACATAGTGGTCTCTCGGCCGCATGTGCAGCTTGTGACCATCTTGTGGAGAGTCAGCGTCACTGTCTTTGGGACTGTCCCTCGGCCCAGCAGGTGTGGCTACGAGTTCTTCGGCTGATGCCTGCTCTCACCACGGCTCGACAGTACACATGGGGAGCAGCGGCTTGGTCCACTCTCATGGGCCCGGCACTTCAGTTTGAGCTATCTTCCACCAGCAGGATGATAGTGATGCAGGAGGGGCGACCTACACTCCAGCCTGCTAACTACAGAGCTTACTCCACAGGAGTGCTGCAGTGAGAGAGAGGAGTGTTGGGAGCTCATCTGGCGGGCCCATTCCTTCCGCATCTTTGAGGCTCGCCCTATGCCACCAACAGAGACTGTTCGCGATTTTTGGGTAGAGCTGATCCATACTCTCAGAGGACAGCTTGAGGGACTACAAGGCAGCTTCGACCGCATGCGGGAGCGCAGAGAGGCTTTCCTTCGACTCTTGCGTCCTGGGCCTTTTTACACCATGGTCCAGGGTGTACTCCGGTGGCATTACCGACCACCTGTGTGGCTTTTCCCTCTCCCCATTTCTTGATTTAGCCCCATTGTACATATGCTGGTTTTTTCATTGGGAGAGTCTCCCATCATGGTTGTTGTAGCCCTCTCTTGAAGAGGTGATTGTAGCCCTATGGGCAGTTTCAGTAACTAATAGAAGGATCTTTTTCTCAAAAAAAAAAAACTCAAAAGCTTCTAGTCTAAAAAGCAATGCCAAAAGCTGCCAACGTAATTTACGAAAATTCGTACAGCCTGCCACGTCATCAGCCAGCACAAAACGCGGAAATCCGTACAGCCTGCCATGTCATCATCCCAGCGTAATTTTCAAAAATTTGCCAGGTCATCAGTTTTTCGCGTGTGTCCGGATCCTGCTTTATTTTCTTCCTTTATGTCACTTGGGGCTCCATCGAACGGGGTTCCCATAAGTTGGTAGGACTTCTTCTGTTACTTGTTCTTCTTAGGGTTTAGGCCCCTCGGCCGACATCTGCAAGTTGGCTCCATTCTTTAGGCTTTGACACGTCAACAATTTGTTACACATATTGTACGATGAACACGTCTCACTCATGAATGAGCACGGATGTATGCGGATTACGCATGAAAAGATGAAATTTTTGCACCCAAGGAATTCACATTCCATGTCTCTTCCTTGGCCGCATGACACAGTATCTGAAAGAGCACAAGAAGGATTGAGCATCAAGCATCGGCATTTTCATTGTGATTTGCCACAATTGATTGATTTAGATAAGAAAGTCAAGATTCGACCCCATTGTTTGCGTGTGTTTGATGAACGGTTTGGAACTCCGTCTCTATGTTCATCTCCATTGCATGCACAGTCTTTTCGAAAGACTAGAATTTTTCCAGTCACTTTACATGGAATGGGTATGTTTATGTTTTTGTGTTGGAAGTGGTTTCAAGAATTTTCATCCTCGGAGATTCTTGAAGAAGGTAGACGCATGACTATAGACGAAGTTGAAGCATTGAAGGAGCCACAGATGACTTTGTGTCGCTTCCGGCCCGGCCCAAAGAAGAAGCGTTGCAGACCTTTATGAAGTTCAAGTATCGCACGACCCACGCATCAGAGTGGGCCGGTGAAGAGTCCTTTCCAAGATTCCAGATACTGTTGGCGATCTCCCTCGACGCCATATAGTTCTGTCACGTGCACATCTAACCCTGCGTGTACCTGGACAAGCTACTTCACGACATGGGTTCAGTTCAGTCAGTTACCCTAGCTTAGGAAGTGATCTGGCACTTTTGTGAGTCTGTTCGCAGACCGTGCATGTCAAGACACTTAAAATAGATGCATATCCTCTGGTTGCTGGCACAAGACGGGCACTACGTGCCAATAGAAAAGAACAGATTGAACAGACTTTTAACACTTCAATAACAACTGAACTGAAAGAGAGAGACGACATGCGACACGGGGTGGCGGAATTCCACCCCAGAGAGTATTGGCCCCAAACCTTGGCGCCTCTTCGGTATTCCTATATATTGCATCAACACAGTACAAGCCGGTACTCCAGACTGTGCACCTTCTCCAGGAAGCATGCCAAAGAATGAGCCCTAACCTCATATTTAAAGGCCCTTGGTCTAAAAAGCAATTACAGTGAAAAGCCTTCAAAACTCAAAAGCATCTGGTCCAAAAGCAATGCTCAAAAGCTGTCAGCATAAAATCTGGAATTCCGTACAGCTGCCACGTTAGCAGTCAAAGCAAAATGCGAAAATCCGTATAGCATGCCATGTCATCTGCCAGCGTGATTTTTGAAAATCTGCCACGTCATCAACAGCTACGTAATCTTGTGTGTGTCTGTGGATCCTGTTTATTTCCTTTGTGTCACTTGGGGCCCCATCAGACGGGGTTCCCATAAGTTGGGAGGACTTCTTCTTCCGTTACTTGTTCTTCTTAGGGTTTAGGCCCCTCGGCGAGCATCTGCAAGTTGGCTCCCTTCTTTAGGGCTTTGACACGTCAGCAGTTTGTGACAGTTGCACACAGCATGATCATCAGATTTCCATCAGAATCCATCAGGAGCATTTTTACAATGCATAGACCTATTTTTCCTATTTTTGACATTTTCCACTTATTATTTTTAAGTGACTTTTGTTGGGAACTGGGTAGGGCAATTTTAGAAAACAAGTACATGAAGAAACCTAGCGCTAGCACTTTCTGGCATAAGAGGCAGCACGAGCGCTTGCTCACAGGCAACTTCTTAGCAGGACCCCAAGATTCTCTAGCGTTTTTGCATCAAAGCAGATGAGCTAGCATTTTTGGATCAAGAACCCAGATCAGCCAGCATTTTTGCATCTGCATCAGCCTGGCGACAGCAGAGGACAGATCAGCCCTAGCGTTAGTGGTTTGCACCAACAGATTCACAGCGTTTTTGCAACAAGACCCATTTTCAATCCTAGCGTTTTTGGATCAGCATACCATCCTAGAGTTTTGCAGATCCTTCGTGATAGAACAGTTAGAAGCACCAGTGTTTTTAGTTTTCAGCACTTAGGCACAACAGAACGGTCCCCGAACCTCGCAGATCTCACCTTCCCGCAGCAGATCTTCGCCGCACAATCAGATCCTGTGAAGTTTACAATTTCAGCCCGGAAAACGAAGATTTCAGCATCTGCGTTTTCAGCGCGTCGTCGTCGCATCGTCGCCATCGACATCGTCATCAACATAGAGTCATAATTCAGCAGATAAAGATTTGCAGATTTCAGCCATTAACATTTTCATATTTCAGCCCGTCTTGTCATCATTCTCATCGTCATCGACATCGTCGGCAAGTCCAAGCATTATAGAGATTTGTGCAATTAATAGTAGACCGCTCTCGCCATAGAGAGTGGGGCCTTCGGAGGAGGGTTTGACAACATTCTGGTGTCGTATTCTTATCTCTCTATCTCTCAATCTCAGCACCTTCATTCACAGTGTTTATCCACTTTGTTTGTGACTACTTGCAGTCTCTCACTAAAGGAACGGAAGGCTCTCCCTTCTGTAAGTAAAAGGAACCCTTGAGCACAGTTCGGAGCACTCATCTTGAGCAAAGTTCAACATTCACTTGCGCTGCACCTTACAAGTTAGGTACCAGTACCTCAATTTGAAAAGGAGCGGATGTCACGTGCACATCTAACCCTATGTGTACGTGGACAAGCTACTTCATGACAGGGGTTCACTTAGCCTAGCTTAGGAAGTGTTCTGGCACTTTTGTAAGTCTGTTTGCAGACCGTGTATGTCCAGATACTAGTAGATGCATATCCTTTGGTTGCACAAAGCATGATCATCAACATAACCATCAGATTCCATCAGGAGCATTTTGCAGTGCAGAAAACCTATTTTCCCTATTTTAGCCATTTTTCACTTAATATTTTTGAGTGACTTTTGTTGGGAAACTAGGTAGGGCAATTTAGCTAAGCAAGTATATAAGAAACCCTAGTGCTAGCATTCTCTGGCAGAAGAGGCAACAGGAACCCAGTGTTCAACAAGCACCTTCTCGGCAAGACCCCCCGGGCATGATCACCTAGCGTTTTCAGCCATGAACAGGCTAGCATTTCTTCAAGTGCAGATCAGCCCAGCGTTTTGTAGTTGCAGCAGCCTGGCGAGAGAAAACACATCAGATTTCCGTAAGTAAAAGGAACCTTGAGCACAGTTCGGAGCACTCATCTTGAGCAAAGTTCAACATTCACTTCCGTTGCACCTTACATTGGTATCAGAGCTTTGGCAGTGTTCTGTATCACTCAAGGAAAGAACCACAATAAATTTTTTTGCTTGCTGCAGTCGCACGTAACCCAAGTCCTCTTGGGCATGTCGATTCCTATTCGTGTTTTTGAAGAGTGACATGAAACCCAAGAAAGAAGGGCTTGTCCAGCCTCCCCTTGTGCCTCTTTTCACTCATTGAGAGCGAACTGTGCACTTAGCAGCCGGCCAATCGACGTGAGGTGGGAGGTGGGAAAAAACAACCTTGGTGTGAGCGCAAGGCTGCCAAGGGGTGCACCCGCGGAAAAGAGAAGAGCTCGGGTAAAGAGAAGATCCTTCTATAACAGAGATTGCAAGCTAAAGAAGAATCTCAAGACCCTCAAGAACCTCAAGACTCCAGAACCCCAAGAACCCAAGAACCACAAGAACCCAATCGTGAACTTAAGAACCCAAGACTTCAATGTATGGTCATTACCGGAAGCGGAATGGATACTGCGCATGGAGGTGATGAGCATGGCAGTGGCGAAGAAGAATTTCCCCACCAAGAGGTTTTTTTGACCCTCCCCCTTTCCCATTTACGCCAAGGATTGCACCAAATCCTATGGAGGCTTTGGTCAAGTCGATGATGGACATGATGTTACAACAAGAAGCGAATCGCATTGCCTTGGAGCCCGAGCGCGAAGCACGCGAAGAAAGAAAGGCAGCTATTGAGCGTGAGCGTGAGCAAGCGCGCTTGGCGGCCGAAGCACGAAAGGAAGCGGCTCAAGAAAGACGAGCGGCCTTGGCGGTAGAGCGAGAGGTACAGAGAGACCTACGTATGCAAGAATTGGTCCGACAAGTTCACAGCTCGAAACCCGAGCCGACCAAAGATGTTGGTAGTAGCCGTCTCACACTTGTACATGATTAGATTTTGGCCATCTGGCATAACCCACCCTAGTTTCATAAGTCAAAATCCTCTCATTTTGAAGATGTACACAGCACTTAGACTATTTCTGGGAGCTCTTGAGCTTTTGTGGAGAATCGGCCTACACTCGCGCGCTCATATCTCTTTTTACACGTATTTGAATGAGATAAGACTTCATGTGTTGCTTCTATATGCTCTTGGCACCGTGTACACGTGCTTGTCACTGTGTTTGAGTGTGCGTCGATGTCGCGTCGAGTGATTTTAGCTTGAGGTCGCGTCGTGCTTTCTACTTGTCTTTTGGTGGTTGTTTGAGGTTTCTATGCATATGTGGGCTTGGACAGAGGTAGCTAGAGCCTAGGACTTAGGAGGATCCATTTGACCCCTCAATCGACTTTTGGGGTGGTGGCACCAGATGCGGTAGGTGGCACCAATCACGGTTGGTCATTTCAGCACTTTTTTAGAACTGAGATTTGACTTCGCAGATGGGTTCCCTATGGTCTAAACAGCCTAGGTTTCAAGTTTCATTGAGTTTGGAGCTCGTTTGAGCCCTCTACGACCACTTTGAGTGCAGGTTTGCTTGCACGAAGGTTCTCGCTGTTTTCAGATCTACCGCGTATTTGGGATATTACACTACCCTCCTCAGTGCATTGTTGTACATGATAGTGTATTCGACATTTCCATGCCCTAGTCGAGTCAGCTACGCCCTCGGATTGAGATTTTTATGTTGGTCGAGTTCTCGCTATACTTGTCACGTGACACATCCAACCCTATGTGTCCGTGGACAAGCTACAACATGACAAGGGTTCAGTTCAGTCAAGTCAGTCTAGAATAGAAAGTGATTTGACACTTTTGTGAGTCTGTTCGCAGACCGTGCATGCCAAGACACGTAGAGTAGATGTATATCCTCCGGTTGCACACAGCATGACCATCGGATTCCCATCAGATCCCATCAAGAGCATTTTTACAATGCATAGACCTATTTTTTCTATTTTTGATATTTTTCACTTATTTATTAAGTGACTTTTGTTGGAAAGTAGGTAGGGCAAATTTGCTAAGTTTGTATACAAGCAACCCAAGGCTAGCACTATCTGGCAGAAGGAGGAAGGAGAGCAACAGGCACGCAGTGCAGCAGGCCCTCTGGAGCACCTTCTCAAGCAAGATTCCCCCATAGAACCACAACATTTCCAGCCTTGAAGACTCATTGTTTTCAGCATTAGAACCCCCAACTCCCCAGCGTTGTGAAGGCCATCACTTCAGCGTCTGTAGCTCAACAAAGCCAGTGTTGTTAGCCCCATAAACCTGGCGTTTTTCAGGACTAGCAAGCCAGCGTTTGCAGGATCAGTAGACCAGCGTTTTCAGCTTCAAAAAACCAACGTTTTCAGCTTGAGTAGACCAGTGTTTTCAGCTTTAGGAAACCAGCGTTTTCAGCCTCAGCATACCAACGTTTCAGCAATCCGTAATCAACGTTTTCCGCAACCATTAGCCAGCGTTTCCAGCCCCATTTGGACAGCGATTTCAGCCATCGATAGCCGACCAAAACAGCCATCAAATCCATCGATTTTCAGCCGTCAGACTCAGTTTTCAGCCATAATCATTGTCCTCGTCGTGCACCCGTCGACATCGACATAGCCATTAGACTTGCATCAGTATCATTGTATCAGATTGTGTAATCAATAGTAGACCACTCTCGCCATGGAGAGGGGGGCCCTTGGAGGAGGGTTTTACGTCTTCTCTGGTGTCGTATTCTCTTCTCTATCTCTCAGTCTCATGCACTTCCATTCACAGTGTCCATTCACTTTGTTTGTGTCCATTGCACTCTCTCACTAAAGGAACGGAAGGCTCTCCCTTCCGTAAGTAAAAGGAACCCTTGAGCACAGTTTGGAGCACTCATCTTGAGCAAAGTTCAACATTCATTCCGTTGCACCTTACAATACCGCTTCGTCCGATTGCGGTGATCCGCCAACATTGGCGCCGTTGCCGGGGACGTAGGATCTACAATAGTGGAGAAGGTCGCAGTGAGGTTCTTTTACCCATCTCTCGAGTGTTACAGTTTTAGTTGGTGTTGTTTGTCCATAGTTTAGACAGAGAGGCAGGACAACTTCTTGTCTTCTCTTGGTCGGTTCGAGAGTTCGGTGCACTCTTCGACCTTCCAGCTAGGTTAGGAGACTTAGGTAGTGGTTTTGCTGCTCGGCATTGTGTCCACGCTCAAGGGATAGACTTAGGATAGACTAGGTGACCAGAGAGTGAGCGGATTTTGGCTAGGTTCGACCACCCACCTCTGTCACCTTCTTTTGCATTTTCTTTGTTCCTAGTTCGCATTTTGTTTTTGTTTAGGAGTAGTATAGTTAGCTTATGGTTTTGGTGATGTCTCATGCTTACATTCAGGTTGCAGTTGCGAGCTATGTATGTCTATATGCCTTGTTATGCGGCTTGCTTTTTAGGGACAGTTTCAGCCTAGAGCAGATAACAGGTCAGAGGTTGCGATTCGAGAAGTGGAACTTGAGAAATCTTGCTTCCATACTTCCGTCATCACGAGTGGGTTGACTTGTGCTCATTTGGTTACCATTTGGTTATCATATTGACCATATCCTCATTTTTAGCATTTTTTGCGTTTTTTGCAGAAAACCGCCTAGAGCACACACAGAGCTTCAAGAGTGATTGGAAGTGCGAAAGTTGGGAATCCCGGTTCTCACACTTGCAGTAGTATCTGGGGATTGAGCCCTACTCATTTGGTTGCCAACAAATGACCATCGCAATGTCCATAGCGTTTTGATGCCAGAAATCACCTACGAGAAAATTTCACCAAATCGAGAGATTCAGAGCAGGAAATTCAAGAATTTTGCTTTGTGCACTTGCATATACATTAGGAAAGATCATCTGAAGATTTTGGTTGCATTTGGAGTGGAAATTTTTGAGCTTGGCCATTGTTTGCATTTTTGGACAAAGTAAAGGCGGAAAGCTTGGTTTTGTGTGAAAGAAGTGTCCAAACAAGCTTTGCAGGGTGTCATTGGAGAGCCAGAGAGTAGGGGGAATCAACAGAGACTGGCCATTCAATGAAGACTAACAGGTGGCACCAATCGCGGTTGGTGCCAACAACTCCATTGTCAGGGTCAAACCATCCCCACCGCTTACACTAGGTGCCTAGAGTACTTATCTACCTGCAATAAGCTAGAAAAATAAAAAAAAAGTGAAGAAAACCTTGAATTAGAGCCAGAAAGAGTGTTTTTTGGCTTGTTCACAGGTCAACACACATCCAAACAAGGTGTGAAACAGGACCAAAAGACTCCACAGAGGGTGGAGAAGCTCAGGGAATCAACCAGGCTCAAAAATCACCGAGTGGCACCAACCACGGTTGGTGGCAAAGTGCTCAAATTGAGCTCAAAGTGGTGTCCAGGATTCCAAATATGCCTAGAAAAATCCACTTTAACAGGCGAAGGAGCCACAAACCACTTAAAGATCCACTTTCAGGGGAAAATTTTTTAGACAAGTCCTAAAGAAGTCAAATCACTTCATACAAGGTACCATTGGACTCTAGAGACCTAGAGGAGTCAAAAGAAATTGGCTAGACCCAAAACAGAGACAGGTGTCACCAACCGCGGTTGGTGCCACTTTGTCAGATTGAGACCAAAGTGCTGTCAAAAGGATCCCAGCAGCCTGAGGACCTCAAATTTGCCTGTAACAAGTGATTTTGATAGGTAGAAAGGCCAAAAAAACCACCCAAGGACCACTTTTTAGGGTGAAATTTGCCAAACAGATTCAAAAGAGGTCAAAGCAAGTGGAAACAGGTGCCATTAGACTCAAAAGATATAGGGGAGTGATTTAGAAATTGACTAGGCTCAAAACAGAGCAAGTGGCACCAATCACGGTCACTGTGGCACCAACTGCATTTGGTGGCAAAGTGCTCAGATTGAGCTCAAAGTGGTGCCAAAAGATTGCTAGCAGGTTCAGGCTTCCAAATATGCCTGTGGAAATTCATTTTGATAGGTAGATTTTCCAAAAACTACGCAAAGATACACTTTCGGGGGCAAAATTGTCAGATAGGGCCAAGAAGAGTCAAAATATTTTACATAAGGGGCCATTGGAATCTAAAGACCTAGGGAAATGATTTAGAAATTGACTAGACCAAAATTAGGAATTGGCTAGACAAAAAAAAGGTGGTGGCACCAACCGCGGTTACTGCTACTTTGATATTTTTTGACTGTTTTGGTTTCATCTCCTAGTACACAGTGAGAGGGTCCCAGGGGTATATTGGAATTTTCAAACGGACACCGGAATCTATTACTTCATGAAAATTATGACACTTGATTCAAAAAGGCTAATTGCAATTTTTATTATCCAGTATGTATTTGACAGGGACATGTTTAAAGCTTATGATAAGATGGGCGATACTGAGATAGACCTTCGTACTTTGGTAGCTGCAACTAAGCTCAAAGCTGATTGCAGTTCCAAGAAGGCATGAATATCCGCAAGATTGTGGCAAACAAAGACAACCATCTCATGACAGATAGCGTGATCAAGTTCAAGGATGGACATATTGTGCAAGAATATGTGTTAAGCTACAGAACGTGGTTAAGGGTCAAATTGAATTGGAGTTAAGGTGGCAACCCTGTGACCCATGCCCGGACAAAATACTTATGCTTAATTTCCTCTTAACCGCCATATTACTTCTCGGTACATAGGTTAAGAGGTTTTGTGTTCCTGCATTGAGGCTCTTGAGTCCATGCATGGCTGTAATTATGGATCATGGTTGTGGTCCTATTTTAGGAGCTGTATTATATCATGTTAGTGTGAGGGTTCTTGGCTCATTGATTTGAAAGGTCATGGACACAGTGTTTTGCATGCTTTGTAACTTGAGATGTGTCACGTGACACATCCAACCCTATGTGTCCGTGGACAAGCTACAACATGACTAGGGTTCAGTTCAATCAAGTCAGTCTAGAATAGGAAGTGATCTCGCACTTTTGTGAGTCTGTTTGCAGACCGTGCATGTCCAGACACTTAGATTAGATGCATATCCTCTGGTTGCACACAGCATGACCATTAGATTTCCATCAAAACCAATCAAGAGCATTTTTACAGTGCATAGAGCTATTTTCCCTATTTTAGTCAATTTTCACTTATTATTTTTAAGTGACTTTTGTTGGGAAACTAGGTAGGGCAATTTAGCTAAGCAAGTATATAAGAAACCCTAGCACTAGCATTCTCTGGCAAAAGAGGCAACAGGAACCCAGTATTCAACAGGCACCTTCTCGGCAAGACCGCCCGGGCATGATCACCTAGTGTTTTCAGCCATGAACAGGGCCAGCATTTCTTCAAGTGCAGATCAGCCCAGCGTTTTGTAGTTGCAGTAGTCTGGCGACAGCAGACACATCAGATTTCTGTAAGTAAAAGGAACCTTGAGCATAGTTCGGAGCACTCATCTTGAGCAAAGTTCAACATTCCCTTTCGCTGCGCCTTACATTGGTATCAGAGCTTTGGCAGTGTTCTCTATCACTCAAGGAAAGAACAACAATAAATTTTTTTGCCTTTTGCGGTATCACGTAACCCAAGTCCTCTTGGGCGTGTCGATTCCTATTCGTATTTTTGAAGAGTGACAGGAAACCCAAGAAAGAAGGGCTTGTCCAGCCTCCCCTTGTGCCTCTTTTCACTCATTGAGAGTGGACTGTGCACTTAGCGGCCGGCCAATCGATGTGAGGTGGGAAAAAACAACATTGGTGTGAGTGCAAGGCTACCAAGGGGTGCACCCGCGGAAAAGAGAAGAGCTCGGGTAAAGAGAAGATCCTTCTCTAACAGAGATTGCAAGGTAAAGAAGAATCTCAAGACCCTCAAGAACCTCAAGACTCCAGAACCCCAAGAACGCAAGAACCACAAGAATCCACTCGTGAACTTAAGAACCCAAGACTTCAGTGTATGGTCATTACCGGAAGCGGAATGGATACTTCGCATGGAGGTGATGAGCATGGCAGTGGCGAAGAAGAATTTCCCCCACCAAGAGGTTTTTTTGACCCTCCCTCTTTCCCATTTACGCCAAGGATTGCACCAAATCCTATGGAGGCTTTGGTCAAGTCGATGATGGACATGATGTTACAACAAGAAGCGAATCGCGTTGCCTTGGAGCGCGAGCGCGAAGCACCCGAAGAAAGAAAGGCAGCTATTGAGCGTGAGCGTGAGCAAGTGTGCTTGGCGGCCGAAGCACGAAAGGAAGCGGCCGAGGAAAGACGAGCGGCCTTGGTGGCAGAGCGAGAGGTATAGAGAGACCTACGTATGCAAGAATTGGTCCGACAGGTTCTCAGCTCGAAACCCGAGTCGACCAAAGATGTTGGTAGTTCATCACGTGGCGCAAGCCGTCTCACACTTGTATATGATTAGATTTTGGCCATCTGGCATAACCCACCCTAGGTTCATAAGTCAAAATCCTCTCATTTTGAAGATATACACAACACTTAGACTATTTCTGGGAGCTCTTGAGCTTTTGTGGAGAATTGGCCTACGCGCGTGCGCTCATATCTCCTTGTACAGGTATTTGAATGAGATAAGACTTCATGTGTTGCTTCTATATGCTCTTGACACCGTGTACATGTGCTTGTCACTGTGTTTGAGTGTGTGTCGGTGTCGCATCGAGTGATTTTAGTTTGAGGTCGCGTCGTGCTTTCTACTTGTCTTTTGGTGGTTGTTTGAGGTTTCTAAGCATGTGGGCTTGGACAGAGGTAGCTAGAGCCTAGGACTTAGGAGGATCCATTTGACCCCTCAATCGACTTTTGGGGTGGTGGCACCAGATGCGGTAAGTGGCACCAATCACGGTTGGTCATTTCAGCACTTTTTCAGAACTGAGATTTGACTTTGCAGATCGGTTCCCTATAGTCTAAACAGCCTAGGTTTCAAGTTTCATTGAGTTTGGAGCTCGTTTGAGCCCTCTACGACCACTTTGAGTGCAGGTTTGCTCGCATGAAGGTTCTCACTGTTTTCTCAGATCTACCGCGTATTTGGGATATTACACTTCCCTCCTCAGTGCATTGTTGTACATCATAGTGCATTCGACATTTCCATGCCCTAGTCGAGTCAGCTACGCCCTCGGATTGATATTTTTATGTTGGTCGAGTTCTCGCTATACTTGTCACGTGACACATCCAACCCTAAGTGTCCGTGGACAAGCTAAAACATGACAAGGGTTCAGTTCAGTCAAGTCAGTCTAGAATAGAAAGTGATCTGACACTTTTGTGAGTCTGTTCGCAGACCGTGCATGCCCAGACACGTAGAGTAGATACATATCCTCCGGTTGCACACAGCATGACCATCAGATTCCCATCAGATCCCATCAAGAGAATTGTTACAGTGCATAGACCTATTTTTCCTGTTTTTGACATTTTTCACTTATTTATTAAGTGACTTTTGTTGGAAAGCAGGTAGGGCAAATTTGCTAAGTTTGTATACAAGCAACCCAAGGCTAGCACTATCTGGCAGAAGGAGGAAGGAGAGCAACAGGCACCCAGTGTAGCAGGCCCTCTGGAGCACCTTCTCAAGCAAGATTCCCCCATAGAACCACAGCATTTCCAGCCTTGAAGACTCAACGTTTTCAGCATTAGAACCCCCAGCACCCGAGCGTTTTGAAGGCCATCACTTCAGCGTTTGTAGCTCAACAAAGCCAGCGTTTCAGCCCCATAAACCTGGCATTTTTCAGGACCAGCAAGCCAGCATTTTCAGGATCAGTAGACCAGCGTTTCTAGCTTCAGTAGACCAGTGTTTTCAGCTTTAGGAAACCAGCGTTTTCAGGCTCAGCATACCAACGTTTCAGCAACCCGTAATCAACGTTTTCAGCAACCCTTAGCCATCGTTTCCAGCCTCATTTGGACAGCGATTTCAGCCATCGATAGCCGACCAAAACAGCCATTAAATCCATCGATTTTCAGCCGTCAGACTCAGTTTTCAGCCATAATCATTGTCCTCGTCGTGCACCCGTCGACATCGACATAGCCATTAGACTTGCATCAACATCATTGTATCAGATTGTGCAATCAATAGTAGACCACTCTCGCCATCGATAGTGGGGCCCTTGGAGGAGGGTTTTACAACGTCTCTGGTGTCGTATTCTCTTCTCGATCTCTCAGTCTCATGCACTTCCATTCACAGTGTCCATTCACTTTGTTTGTGTCCATTGCACTCTCTCACTAAAGGAACGGAAGGCTCTCCCTTCCGTAAGTAATAGGAACCCTTGAGCACAGTTTGGAGCACTCATCTTGAGCAAAGTTCAACATTCATTCCACTGCACCTTACAATACCGCTTCGTCCGATTGCGGTGATCCGCCAACATTGGCGCCGTTGCCAGGGACGTAGGACCTACACTAGTGGAGAAGGTCGCAGTGAGGTTCTTTTACCCATCTCTCGAGTGTTACAGTTTTAGTTGGTGTTGTTTGTCCATACTTTAGATAGAGAGGCAGAATGGCTTCTTGTCTTCTCTTGGTCGGTTCGAGAGTTCGGTGCACTCTTCGACCTTCCAGCTAGGTTAGGAGACTCAGGTAGTGGTTTTGCTGCTCGGCATTGTGTCCACGCTCAAGGGATAGACTTAGGATAGACTAGGTGACCAGAGAGTGAGCGGATTTTGGCTAGGTTCGACCACCCACCTCTGTCACCTTCTTTTGCGTTTTCTTTGTTCCTAGTTCGCATTTTGTTTTTGTTTAGGAGTAGTATAGTTAGCTTATAGTTCTGGTGATGTCTCATGCTTACGTTCAGGTTGCAGTTGCGAGCTATGTATGTCCATATGCCTTGTTATGCGGCTTGCTTTTCAGGGACATGTTCAACCTAGAGCAGATTACAGGTCAGAGGTTGCGATTCGAGAAGTGGAACTTGAGAAATCTTGCTTCCATACTTCCGTCATCACGAGTGGGTTGACTTGTGCTCATTTGGTTACCATTTGGTTATCATATTGACCATATCCGCATTTTTTGCGTTTTTTGCGTTTTTTGCGTTTTTTGCAAAAAACCGTCTAGAGCACACACAGAGCTTCAAGAGTGATTGAAAGTGCGAAAGTTGGGAATCCGGTTCTCACACTTGCAGTAGTATCTGGGGATTGAGCCCTACTCATTTGGTTGCCAGCAAATGACCATCGCAATGTCCATAGCGTTTTGATGCCAAAAATCGCCTACGACACAATTTCACCAAATCGAGAGATTCGGAGCGGGAAATTCAAGAATTTTTCTTTGTGCACTTGCATATACATTAGGAAAGATCATCTGAAGATTTTGGTTGCATTTGGAGTGGAAATTTTTGAGCTAGGCCATCGTTTGCATTTTTGGACAAAGTAAAGGCGGAAAGCTTGGTTTTGTGTGAAAGAAGTGCCCAAACAAGCTTTGAAGGGTGTCATTGGAGAGCCAGAGAGTAGGGGAATCATCAGAGACTAGCCATTCAATGAAGACTAACAGGTGGCACCAATCGCGGTTGGTGCCAACAACTCCATTGTCAGGGTCAGACTATCCCCACCGCTTACACTAGGTGCCTAGAGTACTTATCTACCTGCAATAACCTAGAAAAATAAAAAAGTTCATTTCACTATCACCAGTGGAAGAGGGTCGAGTCAGCCATTAATTCCCTCTGAAGACCTCCGCCATGCCCTCTGTGCTTGATAACCTGTATGCTCTTGGTATTCAGTGTGAAAACAGACTCTTTGCTTTTGTAGCTGGTCGAGGTTGCAATTGTGGTTGTATATAGAGATAAGGGTATTCATGTAGATGGGCTGGACTCCTTTCACAATATCACTTGTGCACTCACTTTTTTTTTTTCCCGAGAAAAAGATCCTTCTATTAGTTAATGAAACTGCCCATAGGGCTACAACCACCTCTACAAGAGAGGGCTACAACAATCTTGATGGGGAGGCTCTCTCAATGAAAAAAACAGCATATGTAATGAGGCTAAATCAAGAGATGGGAGGAGGGAAAAGCCACACAGGTGGACAGTAGTGCCATCTGAGCACACCCTGGACCATGGTGAAAAAAGGCCTAGGACGCCAGAGTCGAAGGAAAGCCTCTCTCCGCTCCCGCATGCGGTCGGAGCTGCCCTAGAGTCTCTCAAACTGTCCTCTGAGAGTATGGATCAACTCTAGCCAAAGAACCCGAACAGTCTCTGCTGGTGTTACAGGGCAAGCCTCGAAGACGTGGAAGCAGTGGGCCCGCCAGATGAACCAGAGTGTCAAGCCGCTGATGAGCTCCCAACACTCCTCTCTCTCATTGCACCACTCCTGTGGAGTAACCTCTGTGCAGGCTGGAGTGTAGAACGACCACCCTGCATCACTATCATCCTGCTGGTGGAGGATAGCTCAAACTGAAGAGCCGGGCTTGTAGAGTGGACCAAGCAGCTACCCCCCAAGTGTACTGCCGAGCTGTAGAAAGAGCTGACATCAGCCGAAGAACACGAAGCCACACCTGCTGTGTCAAAGGACAGTCCCAAAGACAGTGATGTTGACTCTCCACAAGATGGTCACAAGCTGCACATGCGGCCGAGAGACCACTATGTACAAGCCAACTTGCAACTGCTGTAGCTCGGTGTGCAACCAACCACTTGAACAAAGTGACTCGCCTTGGCTGTCTGGAGTCCCACAACCTCTCCCAAAAAAGCTGCCAAGAACTCAGTTGTGAGACCCTCCTCCTGCCAATGAGGTGCTGCAGTAGGACGAGCCTCTCTCTGCGCTGCCAGTATGTGAAGTCCCAGTCAAACAGTGTACTGAAAGAAAGGGACACCTGGATGGTTTGCTGAGGAGAAAGGGTCCCTCCAAAGCCACTCTCCTGGATCCCATTGCACTCATGCCAGTGGATAGCTCTCCCAAGCCCACAGTCTCCAGTGGCCAGTCTCAAGCGCTGCTGGGTCGGGATCTATGACACAAGTCCTCCCACAGATACCCACCACACGGATCCTCTGAAAACAGCACTCTGCCACTTGTGGGGCCTCTATTGTAACTCGGTGTAAGCGTCCCTCACTCTGTAGCTGGAAAAACAGGGTCGGAGCAAGCCGGAATTGAGATGAGAACCTCTAGTCGCATGAAGGCCCCCATTCATCTAGGCGTTGTTGACTCGAGAGGTGTGAGCCACTCAGCTAGTACTACATCTGCAACGTCCTGACACATGCTCTGCACCCCTCTCATGCCCTGTAGTAGCTGAGTGCCCTGAAACTCCTCTGACAAGCCTGGAAACTGTAGCCAGTCACCTAAAGTGCGTGCTGGACCCTCTGCCATGGGACCCTAGGAAACATGAGGCCGACTACCAACCAAGTGGCCTCTTTGAGTGCTAACCATGGGGTTCCAAACAAGGGGCTGTCTCAGCAAGCGCTCCTCCATGCAAGGAGGCTGACGCTGCTCTAGGCCTTGCAGCAGTTGCTCCCAAGATCGGAGTAGACTCACAGCGAAGCGGTCCTCCAGCCTCTCCTGCTCAAGCCAACTCTGCGCATCTTTGTGAAAATCCATCTAGTCGAGAGTCGCCAGGGGCCTCCAGCCTGAGGCACCCTAGTACTAAGCCTGAGGACTCCTCTCTTGGAAGAAGTCCTCTGACTATAAACTTCCCAAGAAGGGCTCTGCTCTGTTGTGCTGGGTCTATGATCCCCAATCCTCCTTGAGAATAAGGAAGAATGATGGCTTGCCATGCCACTTTGGCCCGGGCTATCTGAGTGTCATGCCTTGACCAAAGGCAGTTCCTGATCAGCCTCTCTACCTGGCTGATACAAGAACTCGAAAAGATCCAACAAGAAGTGATGTACCACATAGTAGCCAACAACACCTGGTTGGCCACTACAACTCTGCCTGCTACAGAAAGTAGTGCGGAGCTCCAATGTAACAAATTCCTCTTGATAGATAGAAGGAGGGGAGCAATCTGCTATTCGGGAACAAGTCCAAATCAACCTGACAGCCCAAGTACCGAACTGCAGTCCTAGGGGGAATCCACCTGAAACCCTCACTTGGAATCCAATCAGGCGTAGGAGCACTACCAACCGAGAAAGCCACTGTCTTTCTACAGTTGGTCAGTGTTCCTGATGCACAACAAAAGGTCTCCAGAGCCTGCTCACACCTGTGAAGGTTGGCCTCCTGTCCATCCAAGTACAAGGCTCAGTCGTTTGTAAACTCAACGTCCAGTAGCTCATTTCCCGTACCTGACTATGCGCTCGTCCGTACAAAGCTGACACCCCTATGATCCAAGTATCTGAGAAGCCCATCCTGCGTAGAGTGCCCTCCAAAAAAGTCCCAGTCAACTCTGTCGTAGGCCTTCTCAAAATCAAAAAGAAGAATCATCAGATGCTCACCACGGAGCCGCGCGAGGACAGAAGCCTTTCAAAAAGTAAAGATGTTGTCAAGGATACTACGCTCCTTCACAAAACGTGTCTGTGTCCCATGTATAATGCTCTCTAGAAGTGGCTGAATCCTCAAACTCAGAGCCTTGGCAAGAATTTTGTAGGTTGAGTTGAGGATGGTGATGGGGCGCCACTATCGAATCTCATCCAAGGAGCCACTCTCCTTGGGAATGAGGTAGATTAGGCCCTCACTCATGCTGTCAGGCATCTTTCCTGTATGCACCACTGAGCCGCGCGAGGATAGAAGCCCCTCAAAAAGTAAAGATGTTGTCAAGGATACTACGCTCCTTCACAAAACTTGTATGTGTTCCATGTATAATGCTCTCTAGAAGTGGCTGAATCCTCAAACTCAGAGCCTTGGCAAGAATTATGTAGACTAAGTTGAGGATGGTGATGGGGCGTATTGAATCTCATCCAAGGAGCTACCTTCCTTGGGAATGAGGTAGATTAGGCCCTCACTCATGCTGTCAGGCATCTCTCCTATGTGCAAGATGAACTGAAAAGCACTGCAGAGATCTGTGCCAAGCAAGTCCCAATACTCCAAGAAAAAGCTGGGACTCAAGCCATCATCACCTATACAGCTACCACGGGAGAGTGCTCTAAGAGCCGTGTGAAGATCCTCTAGCTGAAAAGGTAGCTCAAGCCTCTGGTGCATCTCCTCAGTCACAAAACAAGGCATCTGTGCACACGCCAGCTCTCTGCATGCATCCTGACGCTCTGGCTGAGGCTCTGCAGACAGTAGATCACGGTAGAAGTTAGTAGCAACAACTGCACGCATGTCCTCTGGCTCTAAAGCAGCCGATCCATCGGGCCTCCTCAACTGGCTGACCTTGGCATGTGTATGCTGGGTCCCACTGCCTCAAAGAAAGTGCCTGTCACTCTGTCACCCACCTGGGTCCACTGAGATGCCTGTCGATGGAAAGAAAACTCATGGCGCCTATCCTCTATGCTGACGAGCTCCTGGCGAGCTTGCTGTAACTGTTCCTCCAACCAAGGACTGTCTGGATGATGCTCCTGCATCCTCTGCAAGGAAGGAACGCCCCGTCGGAGACCAACCTCTTGAAGATGTTAATATATCATTTCATTTCATTTCTCTCTCTCTCTCTCTCTCTCTCTCACACACACACACACACACACACACACACACACACACACACACACACACACACACATATACACACCCACACACACACACACAAATTCATTATAGATTATTCATCTCTCTCTCTCTCTCTCTCTCTCTCTCTCTCTCTCTCTCTCTCTCTTTGAGAGATCCCCCTTCCCCGGGGTCTATGCAATAAATAACAATTTCAACATTTCAACAATATCACATTACATCAGAGTGCGGAAGTGTGTAACAACATGGGGAAGGTGGGCTCTCACGCCTCACGTATCATGGAGTTTAAGCTATGCGCCAGACTGCACCCAAGGGTACCTAGCGTCTAGTGCTACCCTTGAATGTTTATGCGCGAAAGTGGACACAAAGTTGTCAAGTGTATGGTGAATATAAATTTTCCGGGTCCCGTCGGGAGCAGCGCAAGAGATTGAGAGTAAGGGGAGTGCACAGTGAATACCAAGAGTGCCCAGGGAGACGTGAGAGATAGACAAGAGAAATGTTATGCCCAACTAAATCAAAAGGCAGCCATGTATTAATGCCACTTCAACCAAACTTGAAATAAACTGTACATCAAAACCAGTAACAGAAAGTAGAACCAATAACAGAAAATGATTTTGGATCAAAAAACCTTTTGAACAAAAACTTTTATACAAAAATACCATGCACAACTATTTTTGTAACTTCCAAACTCAAAGCAAGTAATGAAGAACCTCAACAGAAATGCTATATTCAAGAAATTAACTATAAAAAACTAATAAGTCAAATTAGCTAAAAAATAAAAGTACTTAAAAACTTTCAATGGTGTAAATAGGCAAATAATTATAGGCCTTGTATTTTGTGCAGAGCTTGGTTTCTCACTCTATGCAAGGCATTTTTATAAGAATCACTTGCCATGTGCTCAATTAACTGACACTTGGGAGTGAAGTAGTCATCTAATTTAGGATATTACGAATGTATGCAAAGTGTTCTTTGATATGAGGTAATTAGTTTGAAAAACATAAGATAATAGAATTTAATCTTACTTAGTTTAGTGTTCAAGTTTGATGTGCAGAGATTTACTCTCATTTCAAAGTGAACATAGGTATATAGACATTTTTGCGTCCATGTGTAGAGTCATTAATGTGTAGAGTCATTAACATTATGCTCTCACTGGAATAAAAATTTAGGAATAGCATGTCTAAAGATAGTTATCTTTATTTGGATTGGAAGATATATTGTATTATGTGAGAGCATACCCATGCTTGCACTATAGATAGATAATCGTTTAAAGGCCTATGGTGGACTATAAGAACTTCATGTTCTCACTTCAGAGAGATATCGTAATCATTGAGTATTCCAAATGATTATCTTTTAGTAATGTCACTTGTAGCTTGTGCATTTCATCAAAGACTTGACTTGATTTAGATTATTGATTACTGTAATGTGTGAAAACTGCAAGCTTGCACTTTAGATAAATCACTGTGCCACAGCGTTGATCTGTGTTATGCGCAAGGCTTGTCTTGTGGCACTGAATTGCTGCCAGCAACAGGGCTGTGTGTTCATGTGCCACGCTGCTGGTGAGTGTTATACGCAGGGCTGTGCAGGCCTCTTTTGTGGTTGTGTTGGGATTGTATGTTGGTTTGTGTACCACAGCGCTGGTCTGTGTGTTATGCGTTGTGTTGCTACCAACTGTTGTTGTTGAGAAGCATGTTTCGGCTGTCTGCAATAAGTGAGGATTCGGCCTTTGGGGCAGCGGTGCAGCGCTGCTGTGTGTCATGTGCAAGTCTGGTTTTTGGGGCTGTCTCCGGTGAGTGACGACTCGGCCGTTGGCACTCAATCGCTTCCAACGTGTTTGTTGTGCTATGCTAAGCTTTTTTTGAAAAAAAAAATGTGCTAAGCTTTTTTCACTCTTGACTTCAGAGATTAAATATGCGGTAAAGTTTTTCTTAATTTTCTCAGAGCTCCAATCAGAGTGTGCCAAGTGGCACGCTTCTCCACTCAGATAGACGATTTTCAGTCTTAGACAATCAAGTGTAAAGAAATGAGGCATATCAACGGGTGATTTAAGGACAGACATTAGACTACATGTGTGGCAATTTAGTGGTATGTAAGACTAAATAGTTATAGAAATTTTTTACTCCAAACTATATTTGAAATACTCACTGCCCATCATCATTATGTTGTTGGCATCAGCTTTGCGATTCGCGACTATTTCTTTCTCACCTCCCATTGCGCGGTGCCTCCCGTCTTCTCTGACGGCCTTGTTAATGCATGGAGTAATGATGTGCCCGTGTTGAGACCACTCTATTTAATCACACAAAATTCCTTGAGGTTGAACTACAAAGAGCCTCTAATGTCCTTTTTTTAACATTCCCTAGGCTGTGCTATGGACTTCATCACGAGGTAACCTTTCTTATCTTTGACTAATGAGTTGCCTTAGCAATCTTCGTTGTGTGATTTATTGCTTTTCACTCTACTTTTTATAATGCTACATTTTAAGACCTAGCACTTGGTATTTTTAGGACTCTCTCTCTCTCTCTCTCTCTCTCTCTCTCTCATACCTTGGAATTTTGATATTCAAAGGAAAGTAGCATGTTCGCATGAATTCTGTATTGTCAACTGCATGTAATGCTTGTCGCAAATTACAGAAAAGACCACTAAAGCATCCTTTGGCCAAAAATATTAATCCACGACTACTAGTGATTATGTTCTTGAGTTGCAACGAATAACCCAAACCGAAGCAATCTTTTTTCTCCTCTGGACATGCGAGAATGTCATATGGACATACCTCCCAACGCAAGAATGGTGTTACTGTTCACCTTCATCCATTGACTCTACAAAATATATTGTGGGGATTGGAAACTTGAAAGCATCGTAACTACTGGACCAAAGAAGCTATCGATGGACAACTGGCCTAGCTATTTCCTTTTTCCGTGTATATGTATAATATGTGAGTGCACAAAAATTAAGTATGGTGTCCTTGGAGCAAGACGCCCGCTCGCTGCTGCTGCCACACCTCCCCCTCTCGCCATCATTGCCCCCCCCCCCCCCCCCCCCCCCCCCCCTTTGCGTGCAGTCCCCCTCTCGCTGTAACCTACCCCGCCCGTTGCCTAGCCTACCGCTGCCTCTCTGCCCCACCCGCTGTCCGCTACACTACCCCGCCTGTCACCCTACCCACTGCCCGCCTGCCTGCCCACTGCCTCGCCCGCTTGCACGCTACCCTTATTCTCCGCCTCTTCTTCACAGCATCAGACACAAATGGACCCAAGGTCATCGTGATGAGCCCCTTGACCAGCGGAGCAGTTCGAGTCTACTTCCGACAGTGGAGACACGGTTTTGACCTAGCTTCGGATGTTTTGGTAGAGGAGGCAGACCTTCCCATGTCCGTCTGCTTCCCTGGTTTGAGGAGGTAGTACCTACCACTTTTGTCCAGGATAGGTTCAGAGATTGGAACTGTCTTGGAGACACCTCGCACGACAGCCTCAGTAGCTGCCAAGGCGGTCGGCATTCCTTCGGTACGAGTTTTGGTTAGGGACACACACTCTCCTGAAGGTCATACTACTTCCTCGGGTGAGTGGGGGTTGGTTCCGACAGAGCGTGGAGTATTCGGGTCTCCCGAATTAGTGTTTCATCTGTCAACAGATGGGCCATCTTGCGAAGGCCTGTCCACGGAGAAGACCCCGACCTACACCTTAGGCCTAGCTCCCAGCCCTAAAGGGCTGGCCAGCAGCAGCAAGCAGAGTCACAGAGTACACAGGCAGAGCCACCCTCCAAGCCTGGGGCTCAAGCGGAGGAGGGCTGGCAGCAGGTTCGTGGTCGACGTCTGCAGGGGCTACCGCGCCAGCCTGGTACTCAGGTTCCTGCCCAGTAGCAGTGGGTTTCCACGGGGAATTAGTTTCGACCCTCTTCAGCATGAGGAGGTCCCTACTCCAGCCTCCACCTCAGCCTCACCCTCGACAGCTCCCCTCCCCCACCCAAGTTTCCCCCCTCTTCCACCCTGCCTTTTCCTCCTTCTCCCACTGCCTCTCCATCTTGCCCTCCCACCTTTGTCGATCCCCCTCGCCCCCCCTCTTCCCCTTCCCCCCTGCTCCCTCACCTCCTTTCGCTCCAATGCCGCAGCCGTCCCAGGGGACAGGGCCCTCCTCGGCTGCTAGGAGATCTCTTGGCAACGCCTTTGCCACAAGTCGCTTGGCGAGAGAGGGACAGCCTTTCTTGCGACCCCCTCTTCTGGTACAGACATCTCCCTTTGCAACAATTCCTCGTGGTCTGACGAGCTTTGACATTTGTCATTGTTGGGATTTCTTTGTCTACGACTTTACGCGATTTCTCAGCGACCCCTCCCCAGACCTAGAGGCAGCCTGCTTTAGAGTTCATGTGTAAATGTTCCTTGCAGCTAGGGGGATAGAGGCCTTGGACTCGGCAGTTGGCTTCTCTTTTCCCTATGCGGCAAGGACCAAGCCGAGTGGACTATAGACTCAATGTTGGAGTGGTTGCAGACACAGGACCTAGAGTTCTCTCATCACTGGGAGACCTACGGGCTACAAACTTGCTTCAGACTCTTTGGCCATTGGCCAAGTTTGTCGTGACACCTCCAGACGCAGCAGGATGTAGACACATTGTGGTTCACTTTTTTATTGCCACGCAGAGCCCGCCATGCTATGTACACATACATGAGGACTCCTGGATAGAGGAGGTTTCTTTACGTACGGCTCGGTTTACTTGGGCTTGGGCTAGACACTCTATTTAGTCACGCCTATCTTGAGGATGCTCGGATGCAGATTACTCCCCATCCAAGCCTCGAAGATAGCATGGTTAGCTGATGCGGTAGCATCAGTTCTATCTCGCTCCTCATGAGGATCGTCTTATGGAACGTACAGAGATTAGGTGGGCCCCAGTTTCAGCGTCAGAGGGGCCGGCTTCGTTAGGAGCTTCAGCGATGCCTTGTGGGAAGAGATATTGACCTTCTTATGCTACATGAGCATCATCTGTGTGAGAGCCACACTAGACATCGTGGTCTGCTTTTGCATGGACGATATGAGACTTTTTGGTCAGTTGCATTTGGACCTGGAGGCATCCAGGGCGGGGTATCTATGACTATTGCGGATTCTTTGCTAGCAGGCCATTGTGGGCAGAGGGATTATTGTGCCAGGCAGGGCTCAATGGATCACTATGTAGGTTCAGGGTTGTCTCGTGGGCTTCCTGAACGTCTATGCGTCCAATGTGGCGAGTGCACGTGCAAAATTTTGGTCTCAAATTGTTGAGTCTCTGCCGCATGCAGAGCAATGGTGCATAGGAGGTGACTTCAACATGTTGGAGGAACCCTCTGACAGGATTGGTGGCAGCCATACTACTTTGCATGGAGTTGAGCTAGCAGCTTGGGAGAGGTTTTTTTATGACGGCGGGTTTCAGATGTGTGGCGGCATTCTAGCTTTGTGAGGCCCCTAGACAACCTGGCCTTCTCTCGTTCGGACCGCAGAGTGGGAGGCGTGAATCTATCTCGGATAGATCGCTTCTACACTAGTGACCACTTCTGTGACTTGGGTGGGACAGTTGGCATTTTGGCAGGGACTAGTGATCCTTATAGTGACTGATAGGTAGAGGAGGGAGAGCATGATGCTACATATCCCTGAGAGGGTCTTGCTGGACTCAGCGCTCAGAGAGCGAGTGGAGGCTCTTTGGACAAAGAGCTTAGATATGCAAGATTCTCTTGCTGACAGAGTGGCCTCTGGACTTGCTCAGCTCACTTCATTCTTTCTCCAGGAGTCTTTGGCTCGCCTGGCTACAGCGAGAGAGGAGGAGCAACTGTAATGATCTATGAGACCAAGAAGTTACATTGAGGTGTATTTGATACAATCTCTGTGTAAGAAACTAGAAAGGAAAATTATATTGCTAGAAAGTTAAAAAATGTGTAGTAACCTAGAACAGAGATGTGAGTAGCTAAATCAAAACATGTGTATGAGAACTGTTGTACAGATATAGTACATGAAAAATGTGGGGGAGAGATAATACCCTACAGTGGCAGTGAAGTTTTCTGTATCAGCAGCCGTCAATTACACATACATATACCTGGTCTGATCATCCCTCGTCAAGATGTGTACTAGAGACTGTAACTTCTCTCTAAAGAGACCTTGCTGCGTAAATTTAGTTGTAAGGTGCAGCGAAATGAATGTTTGAACTTTGCTCAAGATGAGTGCTCCGAAATGTGCTCAAGGGTTCCTTTTACTTATGGAAGGGAGAGCCTTCTGTTCTTAATGAGAGTGCAATGATCACAAACAAGTGAATGGACACTGTGCGTGAAAGTGTATGAGACAGAGAGATAGAGAGAGAAGAGAATACGACACCAGAGACGTTGTAAAACCCTCCTCTGAAGGCTCCACTCTTGTTGGCGAGAATGGTCTACTATTGATTGCACAAACTGGTACAAAGTGGATGCATGTGATTGATGCAAGTCTAGGCTAGGTCGATGTCGACGATGGGGGTGACGAGATCGACGTTGTGGCTGAAATCTGATGCTTTCTATCTGTTGAAAACGCAAATGGCTGAAATCTGCTGCTGCGGAAAACGCAAGAGAAAACGCTGATTTTTTTGGTCTTTATTGCTGAATTTCTGTTGGTTCTTACTCTTGTCAAAGGCTGAAATCCGTTGATGCTTATCTGCGAGGGCGATTTGGGGATCCTGGAAACGCTAGGGGCTGAGGTTGTCTTGTGGGGAAGTCTTGAGGGAAAACGCCAATGCTAGTGAGGCTATGGAAATGTTGATGCCTGTTGAAAATGCCAATGCTTGGGAGGCTATGGACGATGGGTACTTGATGGAAAACGCTAGGGCTAGGGGAGTCTTTGCTTGGAGGGAAAACGCCACCAAGGGGGTTCTTGTTGAGAAGTTGCCTATTGAGCTTGTGCTCCTGCTGCCTCTTCTGCCAATTAGTGCTAGCCTAGGTTTGCTTATATACAAACTTACTCAATTTGCCCTACCTACTTTCCAACAAAAGTCACTTAAAAATAATAAGTGAAAAATGTCAAAAATAGGGAAAATAGGTCTATGCACTGTAAAAATGCTACTGATGGGATCTGATGGTCATACTGTGTGCAACCTGAGGATATGCATCTAATCTAAGTGTCTGTACATGCACGGTCTGCGAACAGACTCACAAAAGTGTCAGATCACTTCCTATTCTAGACTGACTTGACTGAACTGAACCCTGGTCATGTTGTAGCTTGTCCACGGACACATAGGGTTGGATGTGTCACGTGACATCCTCTCATTTTCAAAGTGAGGTACTGGTACCAAACTGTATGGCGTCGAGGGAGATCGCCAATAGCATGGAAGGGACTCTTCGCCGACCCACTCTGATGTGTGGGTCGTGCAATACTTGAACCTTTTTAAAGGTCTGCAACGCTTGCTTATTTGGGCCGTGCCGAAAGCGACACAAAGTCTTCTATGGCTCCTTCGATGCTTCAACTTCGTCTAGATTCATGCTTCTTCCATCTTCAAGAATCTCCACGGCTGAAAATTCCTGAAACCATTTCCAACACAAAACCATGAACATGACTATTCCATGTAAAGTGAGTGGAAAAAATCTCGTCTTCCTCAAAGACTGTGCATGCAATGTAGATGAACAAAGAGACGGAGTGCTAACCCGTTCACCACACACACGCAAACAATGAGATCGAATCTTGTCGTACTGATCTAAATCAATCAACTGTGGCAAAACACAATGGAAATGCCCACGCTTGGTGCTCATACTTTCATGTGCTCTTTCTACAATTGTGTCGTGCCAAGGAAGAGACATGCAGTGTGACTTCCTTGAATGCATACTTTTCAGCTTTTCATGAACAATCCTCATACAATTGTGCTCATTCATGAGTGAACCCTGCTCAACGTACACTATGTCATGCCTAGGAAAAGGGATCACATAAGACGCTGACGAAAATACAGGAAATGATTACAAATGAAACACTCGAACAATGTGTGTGTACTAATCATGCGAACACATAATACTTCCTGTGAGGGTTCCTTGGACCGAGGCTCGAGACACAAGATTGGTTCTTCTTGAAGGGGTGCTTTGGACCTATGCTCGAGAGTCAAGATCGGTTCTTCGTGATTGATGGAATCTGCAATGAGGTTAGCTTCAATAGAGAAAGTATCAACTAACACATCATCCTTGTGAACAATCATATCATCTTCATGCAAATCATCATGCTTGTGAGAAATCACATCTTGATCATCCAATTCATCATGCTTGTCATTGTTATGCAATTCATCATGCTTATCTTTATCATTCAAATCATCATCATGCAAATCATGTGTGTCATGCTTTGGAAAAATAGAGAGTGAGAGAGTCTCCTTTTCTTGATTCTGTGCAAAGTGCGCGTGCACTTGAGAAAAAAGTCACCACAACTCTTTCATGTGTTGATTGCTCTTCTCTTGTCTTGCTTTGTTTTCGCGGTCATATTTTGCTTGTCTTTCATTGTTCTCGTGATCAAATTTGGCTTGTCTTTCTTTGGCTTTCAAGCTTGCTTGCTTGCTCACGCGCTATGGCTGCCATTCTTTCTTCATATTTGCGGTCGATGGTTGCTATTCTTTCTTCGCTTTCTAACTTCCTGTCCATCATCCTCTTGTCGCAAGCCTCCATAGGAGTTAGTGCAATCCTTAGCGTAGATGGGGAAGGGGGAGGGTTGGAAAAACCTCCTGGTGGGAAAAATTCTTCTTCGTCTCTCTCATGCTCATCACCTCCAAGCGAAGTATCCATTCTGCTTTGAGTGATGACCATCCACTGAAGTCGTGGGTTCTTGTGGTCTTGGGTTCTTAAGTTCACGAGGAACTTGGGTTCTTGAGGGTCTTCTTTCGCTTGCAATCTTTATTAGAGAAGGATCTTCTCTTCACCCGCGTTCTGCTCTTTTCTGCGGGCGCACCCTTTGGCGGCCTTGCGCTCACACCAAGGTTGTTTTTTTCCACCTCACGTCGATTGGCCGGCCGCTAAGTACACGGTCCGCTTTCAATGAGTGAAAAGAGGCACAAGGGGAGGTTGGACAAGCCCTTCTTTTCCTGTCACTCTTCAAAAACACGATTAGGAATCGACACGCCCAAGAAATCTTGGGTTACGCGCGATCGCAACAAGAAAAAAAATTATGTGGTTCTTGTGGTTCTTTTCTTGAGTGATACAGAACACTACCAAAGCTCTGATACCAATGTAAGGTGCAGCGGAATGAATGTTTGAACTTTGCTCAAGATGAGTGCTCCGAACTGTGCTCAAGGGTTCCTTTTACTTATAGAAGGGAGAGCCTTCCATTCTTAATGAGAGAGTGCAATGATCACAAACAAGTGAATGGACACTGTGCGTGAAAGTGTATGAGACTGAGAGATAGAGAGAGAAGAGAATATGACACCAGAGACGTTGTAAAACCCTCCTCTCGTTGGCGAGAGTGGTCTATTATTGATTGCACAAACTGGTACAAAGTGGATGCATGTGACTGATGCAAGTTTATGTTAGGTTGATGTCGACCCGACGGGACTGACGAGATCAACGTTGTGGCTGAAATCTGATGCTTTCCATCTACTGTCAAAAACGCAATGGCTGAAATCTGCTGCTGCGGAAAACGCAAGAGAAAACGCTGATTTTTTTGGTCTTTATTGCTGAATTTCTGCTAGTTCTTAGGCTTGTCAAAGGCTGAAATCCGCTGATGCTTTTCTGCTGAAAAACGCCATGCAAAGGGAGGGCAATTTGGGGATTCTGGAAACGCTAGGGCTGAGGTTGTCTTGTGGGGAAGTCTTGAGGGAAAACGCCAATGCTAGTGAGGCTATGGAAATGTTGATGCCTGTTGAAAATGCCAATGCTTGGGAGGCTATGGACGATGGATACTTGATGGAAAACGCTAGGGCTAGGGGAGTCTTTGCTTGAAGGGAAACACCACCAAGGGTGTTCTTGTTGAGAAGTTGCCTGTTGGGCTTGTGCTCCTGCTGCCTCTTCTACCAATTAGTGCTAGCCTAGGTTTGCTTATATACAAACTTACTCAATTTGCCCTACTTACTTTCCAACAAAAGTCACTTAAAAATAATAAGTGAAAAATGTCAAAAATAGGGAAAATAGGTCTATGCACTATAAAAATGCTACTGATGGAATCTGATGGTCATGCTGTGTGCAACCAGAGGATATGCATCTAATCTAAGTTTCTGGACATGCGCGGTATGCGAACAGACTCACAAAAGCGCCTGATCACTTCCTATTTTAGATTGACTTGACTGAACTGAACCTTGGTCATGATGTAGCTTGTCCACGGACACATAGGGTTGGATGTGTCACGTGACATTAGTGCTGACACAGAGGGTCGACATTTGGGGAAGAGGAATCATATGATTGGGCTATGTGGGATGTAGGATCAACTTCTTTGATGGTGCATGGGCGGATGGGGGACTGATTTTGGCAGAGATTCTTGCAGAGATACATCAGATTGACAGAGATGTCATAGCCAGGAGTTAGGAGATTGAGTCTGCTATACCATCTTTATGGGATAGAGTGATTAGAGGCACTAAGGCCTTGCATGAACATGGAGGATGGTGGTGTTTCTTTGAGGGCTCGGTGTGCTCAGAATTTCATTCTGAGGTCATCTCGGTCACCGTTCGGCTTCGACAAAGTTCTGCGCAGGCCATTTTCGAGTACGTGGTCTCAGCGGGTGCAGATCCGACTCTGCAAATTTGGGGTTTTCGGCCTACGACTGCAGGTGCTGAGGATATCGACACTCCCAGAGTGTTGATTTGTGGCTGTCTACACATCGAAGGACGGCTCACAGTTCTTGGAGGCGTGTCATATACGACACGGACGCATCTACACACAGACTGTAGGCGACATCCACTAGTTCATCAGGTAGCTTGTGTTTGCTGCTTGATATTCCAGATTTCATCCTGACATTGCAGGTACTTCCACATGGGATGTATTGTCAGAGATGATGTATGTCTGTTGAGGGTTTGCTGGCTGTGAGTCACGCAGCAAACAACCGCCGCAACGGTTACAGCATACAGTGGGAAATTTGTGGATGTATGACTTTGTGGGAAGTCTATGTACTGTCAGATTTACTGCAGCCTTTGTTGAGGGTCGAGTGAGGTTTTATTGAGCTGGAGGATTCTCGAATGTTGAGATCCTTTCGGTGATACAGGTCTTGGAGCGATCCCTCGAGCACCCTTAGATAGGCAGCTAGGATGTATTGACTGTGAGTTAGACAGTTGGGATTGCATCTTTGCTTTACTGCCGTTGAGGCATTGTCGCAGTCTATGCTTACAGGACTGATAGGATAGTCAGAGACAGTACAGGTGCAGGACAGGTTTACCCACAGCTTACAGTGTTAGAGAGACAATGGTTTTTGGAGCTGTTTTTTGGTCTGTTTTTAGTACACCAGAGCCATTTTACAAAGGAGATTCTGCCAAAATTTCTGCAGAATCTCAAGCTTTCTTGGTTCATTTGACAGCTTGATATTGGTTCAGAGGTCAATTTACAGGGGAAACTCTGCCGAACTTTTCCCAGGAAAGTAAACTACTGTGAAGCGTAGCTATGGCTGGATCACAAGACACTGCTCTTTACAATATCAAGAAGCTGGATGGAACCAATTTCCCATTGTGGAAGAAGAAGATTTGGCATGTGTTGGTACAAAAGAAGAAGATAAAACCTATAAAGCTCAAAGGGATAAAACCAGAAGATATGGACGAAGATGAATGGAGCGAAATGGATGAATTGGCACTTTCTACCATTATGCTGACTTTGGCAGAAAGCATTTACTTCAATGTAGCAAACGAGATGTCGGCTTATCAAGCATGGTTAAAGCTGAGTGATCTTTATGAGAAGCAGAGTGCAGCTTCACAGGTATACTGGCTTACGAAGCTTGTTGACTTGAAGATGAAAGAAGGGACACCTATGTCCAATCATCTGAATGAATTCAACACAATCTATAGTCAGTTGTCAGCTCAAGGTGTCAAGTTTGATGAACCTGTTAGAGCTATGTTCCTGTTGATCACATTGCCGGAAAGTTGGGACACTTTTCGCACAACTTTGAGTAATTCTGCACCTCCAGATGGTTTGAACATAGCAGGTGTAGAAGGAAGTCTGCTTACTGAAGAAACCAATAGAAAGACAATGGACAAAGGCAAAGGAACAGCCTTAGTTGTCAGGGGAAGGACCAAAGAAAAGTACAAAGGTGGAAAGAGGAATCAGTCTCGTAGCAAGTCCCGCAGTGCTAAAGGCAAGAGTGACATAGAATGCTACCATTGTGGCAAGAAGGGTCACATGAAAAGAGACTGCAGAGAATGGAAAGCAGAAAAATGCAAAGACAAAGCTGAAGACCGTGGTGAGAAGAACAAGTCCTCAGTGAAGATTCAAAAAATAAATGTGACAAACACTGTTGCAGAGGATGACAGTCTAGTGTCAGGAGACATCTACTTCTTGAAGAATACAATGGACTCAGCTCTTCTT
The DNA here is from genome assembly GCF_014529385.1 of Adiantum capillus-veneris. Classification (NCBI taxonomy): domain Eukaryota; kingdom Viridiplantae; phylum Streptophyta; class Polypodiopsida; order Polypodiales; family Pteridaceae; genus Adiantum; species Adiantum capillus-veneris. Next base: position 129,506,351 of record NC_140956.1, on the reverse strand, counting down.
ACAACATCTGATGGAAATGCACTGAGTGACTGGATTATAGACTCAGGGGCATCACTTCATGTGTCTCCAAACAAGGAGTGGTTTACCTCTTATGTGACCACTAAAGATCATGTTCGGCTAGGCAATGGGCAGACATGTGAGATCTTAGGTGTTGGAGATGTTCAATTGAAGTTTCAGAATGGATCTTCTTTCACGCTGAAGAATGTGAGACCTGTTCCCGCAATTACAAAGAGCTTGATCAGCACAGGTTTACTTGATGATGCTGGCTACGTCACCACTTTTGGACAGAACATGTGGAAGATATCCAAGGGTTCTATGACAGTAGCACATGGAGTAAAGTCTGGAGGACTTTACATGATTTATGTATCAAATGTCTCTAAAAATGTAATCAATGTAACCGAGCAGCCGAACGTTTCTTTGTGGCATAGCCGGTTAGGACATATGTCCAAGAAGGGAATGGAAATCTTGTCTCGTTCTGGTTATTTGCCTGGCTTTTCATTTAAAGATTTTGAATTCTGTGAACATTGTCTGTATGGTAAGCAAACACAGTAGCCACATAAGCATAGAAGCACTAGAAGAGATACACAGTTGGCACTTGTTCATAGTGATTTGTGTGGACCTATGCCTAACCTATCTCTAGGGGGAGCTTCTTACTTTATGACATTTATAGATGATTACTCGAGGAAAGTATGGGTTTACTTTCTCAAGCACAAGGATGAAGCGTTTAGTGTTTTCAAAACATTTGTGACACTTGTGGAGAATCAGAGTCGCAAGAAGCTTAAATGCTTACGCACTGACAATGGTGGAGAGTATGTTTCAAAGGCCTTTTGGGACTTTTGTGAGTCAAAAGGTATAAAACATGAACTTACTGCTCCTTACAATCCTTCTCAAAATGGTGTTGCTGAGAGGATGAATAGGACCATACAAGAGAAGGTCAGAAGTATGTTGTCTAATGCACAGATGCCAAATGGGTTTTGGGTTGAAGTTGTATCAACAGCTGTTCATCTTGTAAATAGATCTCCTAGCAAGGTTTTGCAGAAGGATTCAGTGCCAGAGATGGTATGGTCAGGCAAAATTCCCTCATACAAGCATCTCAGAGTCTTTGGCTGTGAGGCATATACTCACGTTCCAAAGGAATTTAGGAACAAACTTGAGCCAAAGAGTAGAAAGTGCATCTTTCTAGGCTATGGTAATTCTGGTGAGATGGGGTACAGACTTTGGGATCCCGAATCCAGAAAGGTTGTCCGCAGCAATGATGTTCACTTTAATGAATCCAAATATCATTCTAAACTAGAGAGGGTTGAGGAGATTAGAAGAGTTGTCTTCCAAGAAGATGGACCTGCACGTGCAAGACAAAATGCCAGGGCTCAAGAGGAGCAAGGACAGGATAGAGTGGAACCACAGGTTGTGGCTGAGCCTGAGCCACCTATTGTGCGTAGATCTGGATGTTTCACGCGACCTCCTGATAGGTTTGTTCCATCTATGAACTATGTCATGTTGACCGATTGCAATGAGCCTTCATGTTACAAGGAAGCAGTGCAAATGAAGGACTCCGGGAATTGGCAATTGGCCATGCAGTTAGAGATGATAGCTGTGCATAAAAACAAGACATGGAAGCTAGTTAAATTACCACAGGGCAGAAAGGCTCTACCTTGTAAATGGGTTTACAGGTATAAGATCACCGCTCATGATAGTCAGCCAAAGTACAAAGCAAGGCTTGTTGCCAAGGGCTTTAAGCAAGAACAAGGCATTGACTTTGATGAAGTCTTCTCTCCGGTGGTCAAGATGACTACATTGAGATGCTTTCTTGCATTGGTTGCCATATTAGATTTGGTGTTGCACCAAATGGATGTCAAGACAACGTTCTTGCATGGTGATTTAGATGTGGAAATTTACATGCAGCAGCCAGAAGGGTTTGTTGAGAAAGGCAAGGAAGATTGGGTATGCCAGTTGTTAAAGAGTCTTTATGGCTTAAAACAATCACCGAGGGCATGGTACCATAAATTCCACAAGTTTATGCTTTCTCAGGGCTACAAACGTAGTGAGTTCGATCACTGTCTATATACAAAGAAGGCTAAGGATGGTAGTTGGTTGATCCTTATTTTGTATGTGGATGACATGTTGATTGCTGGCAAGCACTTGGAAGAAATTTCAGCTTTGAAGTCAAAGATGGCAAAATCGTTTGACATGAAAGACATGGGTGAGGCAAGTCATATACTTGGTATGCGCATTGAGAGAGACAGATCAAAGAAGTTGATTTGGTTATCTCAAACATAGTATATTGACAAGGTTTTGCAATGTTTCAATATGGAGAAGGGAAAGGCACTGAGTGTTCCATTGCCACCATATGTGAAACTTAGCAAACAAGATTGTCCTGTGTCTGAAGAAGAACAGGCTGAAATAGAGAAGATTCCATATGCATCTGCAGTGGGTAGTTTGATGTATGCAATGATTGCTACTCGCCCAGACATTGCATTTGCAGTGGGAGTAGTAAGTCGATACATGTCAAACACAGGCAAGAAACATTGGGAGGCAGTGAAAGGAATATTGAGATACCTGAAAGCTACAAAGAGTATGCGTATATGCTATGGGAGTCAGGAGCTAAGTGTAAAGGGTTTTACAGACTCAGATTATGCAGGTGACTTAGACAACCGAAGGTCTACGTCAGGGTATGTCTTTACATTGGCTGGTGGAGCAGTATCATGGCGTTCTAGATTACAAGATTGTGTTACTCAGTCTACTACAGAGGATGAATATGTTGCAGCATCAGAGGCATGCAAAGAATCAATTTGGCTTAATCGACTAGTAACAGATTTGGGAATCAAAGAAGAGATGCCTGTGTTATATTGTGATAGTCAAAGTGCTATACAATTGGCTCGCAATCCAGTTTATCACTCAAAGACAAAGCATGTGGATGTGAAGTATCATTTCATCAGGGAAATGCTCGAGGATAAGCAACTTCAGCTTGTCAAAGTTCACACCACAGAAAATCCTCCTGATCTACTTACAAAAGGACTTCCCTCAGAGAGCTTTGCGCATTTTCGCAAGCAGTTAGGTGTAGGGTAGTACATGACTTCTCTACATCTCTTGTATATTAGCTTGTATAGTAGCTTCTCTCACACTTAAAGTACCACATTGGACTTTAAGTGGGAGGTTGTTGGGGTATAAATCCCAATGTGGTCGCCCAGGTAAGTGGGCGGGCCGTCAGGTATGTACACATATTCTTTTGTTAAAACCTAATAAGAACTCACTATGCTCTACACATTACAGTAGAGCGAGTGAGTTCTTATTAGGTTTTAACAAAACAATATGTGTACATACCTGGCGGCCCGCCCACTTACCTGGGCGACCACATTGGGCTTTATGCCTGTCGAATTTCACTCCAATCTGAGCTGGTGACTCTAGCCTCCTGCAGTGCTGCCCCCCGCCAGGTATGTACACATATTCTTTTGTTAAAACCTAATAAGAACTCACTATGCTCTACACATTACAGTAGAGCGAGTTCACCATATCATCGTGCTCTTCTTCTCGCACTCTCTCTCGCGTCGCACTTTTGCTCGTACTCCTTCAGGTAGAGCCTTGTTAGAATTGCGCTGGGATTCAGCTAAGTGGGAGTGGCATACACGTCTTGGTTTCATGCCTTTCTTCAAGTACACTGTCAGGATTGAGAGGACGCTCTTAGTACAATGCTAGCTGGATAGGCCGACTCAATTGTAGATGTGGTTGCATGAGAGTCTTCAACACACTTTTCTTAGTTAGTTCTAGAGAATCTTATGGGGTTTGTGTATTGCGATGAGGATGATTTATTTTCTATGGCTTGTGGTACACGTGGGAGTGCTGTTGGGTACATGGGCTGGTTCTAATGATCATGGTCCTTCATGCCTCAGATGTATTTAGCATGTACCGTCTCTAGGGTTGCTTGGCTTTCCATGCAGTATGGTGATCAGTGACACTTGTGATCAATAGAGCAGGCTGCAGTTTGGTTTCATGACATGGGGTTCCATTGTCATGTGATAGCAGGACAAGGAAATGCTAAACACAGAGATGAAATATTTTTAGTAGTAGGTTGGTATCTCATTATGGAACATTTGAAAATCATGTTGCCTTCATGTTCTCAGAGATTCACCGAGAGCTACGCAGACGGTTTTGGCGACGATTCACCTTTCTTTACCTTAGATAAGGGGGCCTTGAGATGGCACTACCAGCCACCTACATTGTTGTTTCCTCCTCGCATCTCATGATACTCATTGTTGTGCGTATGTAGCTTACTTTGGCCATGTGTATCAAAAGAGCTAGAAAGAAAAAGATTCTCTTTCTATCATAGGAAAAAGTAGCTTCAAAAGGTACTTGACAGGTTTAATATGTTTGATGCTAAGCCTTTGGGAGTTCCCCCTCCATCTTAGCAAAAAGGATTGCCCAAATGATGACTCAGCCATACATGCTATGGGAGATGTTCCTTATGCATCAACTTGTGGTTCATTGATGTATGCCATGGTTGCTACACGCCCAGATATTGCTTATGCAGTGGGAGTTGTAAGTAGGTATATGGCAAAGCCTGGAAAGTCACATTGGAAAGCAGTGAAATGTATTTTTCTCTATTTGAGAGGCACGTGAGTAAATGTTTATGTTTTGGACAAGGCTCTATACAGCTAGTGGGATTTTGTGATTCGAACATGGCAGGTGATATTGATACTCGTAAATCTACAAGCGGATACATCTTTTTTTGGGCTAGTGTTGCAGTTTTGATGGTGCTCTAGATTGCAAAAGATAGTTGCACTATCTACTATAGAGGCTGAATATATCTCAACTACGGAGACTTCTAAGGAAGCCATATGGCTTAGCAGACTTGCTACAGATTTGGGATGCAGCATCAGATACTTGTTATACATTGTGATAGTCACAGTGCTATATATCTGGCTAAAAATGCCATGTTTCATGCACGCACAAATGATATAGATGTGCGATATCACTTTATCAGGCAAGTGATCAAGGGTGGTCTAGTCACCCTGACTAAGATCAACAAGACACAAGATAATCCTGTGGATATGCTTACACAGAGTTTGTCAAAAGCTCAGCATGAGCATTGTTATACACTAGTCGGGGTTGGATGACATTGCATCATCCCTACTTCTACTTACAGGTCACCACACTTGGTCTTTAATTGGGAAGTTGTTGGGGTTAAAGGCCAGATGGTTCCCAGATGGCTTACCTGTATAAAACCCTGTGAATAGGCTAGTGTATAAGTGATTTTTTACATTTCTAAAAAAATTGTTTGGCCATTTTATTGGCCGGCCACCATGTGAATGGGTTAAAATTCCCAAACCTTAAAAAACTCAACATAAGCAAAAAACGAGCTGGTAGAGTGAGATTAAGCCAGTGAAACCTCTCTCTCTCTCTCTCTCTGTGCTTTCCTACGACACACCTTTACACATCTTCTCCTTTGTGCACTACAAGCTTTGCTCAATCTGCTACACACATGATTCACTTCTTTCCTCGCTCTCTGTGAGATCTATGATCTCTCTGGCCATTACGAGCTTCTGCTTCCCAAGAACAACAACATGAGATGGCACAGATAGTAAAACATGTTATCCAATGGAATGCATTATTAGCATGCAAGGGAGGTCGCTTGCAGTATTTCAAGAGGAGGCATGTCACCAAGAGGTGCATTTTAATGTTTCCTTTTTCTAATCACTTACTATATGATTTTCTTCATTTTATGTTTTTTTGTATCCCCTAGAACTCTTGAAAAGGTGCATATGGACATTACGAGCTTCTGCTTCCCAGGAACAACAACATGAGATGGCACAAATAGTAAAACATGTTATCCAATGGAATGCATTATTAGCATGCAAGGGAGGTCGCTTGCAGTATTTCAAGAGGAGGCATGTCACCAAGAGGTGCATTTTAATGTTGCCTTTTTCTAATCACTTACTATATGATTTTCTTCATTTTATGTTTTGTTGTATCCCCTAGAACTCTTGAAAAGGTGCATATGGACATTGCATGGCCAGTGTGAAACGGCTCAGGATCATAGCATCTTTTGCTGCTACAAGTCTTGGGCAGTCAGCCACGGGCTGATCAGGTCAGCTTGCACTGAATTTTGATAGGTAAGGAAGTGTGTACACGCCAAAATGGAATTTGGGCCATGCGGCAAGTCACTCACAACTTTATAAGTTGGAAGGGGCTAGGAATTAACCCAAAGACCATAGTGGACACATGGCACCATCTGGTGCACTTGCTTAATGCAAGCAGGGGAGGTAGCTTGATGGTTGCGTAAAATTGATGAGGGGGACTCAATTTGGAGCCATTCTACTACAGTGTGAAGTGTGTGTGAGTGGTAGGTGCAGGTTTCCAAGCTCACATCTTTATTGGAAAGTTTGCCTTCTCCAATCAACACTTTACCGCTGCAATAGGATGGAAACCAAAGTGCTTGATGATGGGTCAGCATAGGCTAGGATTAGGAGCAAAGATGGAAAGACGGCAATACAATTTTCGATAGTTTGTGTGAACCACGGAAGAGATAGGGAAAACCTTAGGGACTATCCGCTTCCAAGGGCTATCAAAGAGTTCAAAGAGTGTAGAGGGTTTCGAGATTTCCTAGGGGCACTATTGTAAAGCGGGACTATAGTGGTGCAAAGGAAGAAGAGATCTTGCCAACCTATGAAGGGCAAGAGACTCTTTCTTCAGGATTTTTGGGGTAATCTATAGAAGGTTGAATTTCATGCAAGAAATTCAATGAGTTGTGCAAGTGGAAGAAGAAATATATATATAGTGTTCAAAGTGAATTACAAGGATGTGATGTTATTGAACCTGAGAGGTTGATCATAGGAGTTTTGGAGGAGGTTTCTTTTGTTGATATTATGAATTTCAAAGTTCCAGAGAAATTTCAAGGATACAGTTGAAGCATAGGTGGACACTAATTTACAAAACTTTGGCAAAGAAAGTGAAGCCTGTAGCTGCACCTCTTCCAAACGAAAGTGACCAAATTTTTGAGAAGGTTTTAAAAGAACGGAGTCTTAGAGATTTGATTAAAGTTGGACATAAATTTACATAAGAAACATTGGATGAGTTGAAGATTGGAGAAGGATTTCTTACAAATGCAAAGATCAAGTGCTTTTGAGAGATGATAGCAAAACATGGGATGATAGCAAAATATGGATACAGGTCCAATCTAATATTGTAAAAGTATTTTCCATCTTAAATTGGCCATTTAAGTTTCAAGGAAATAAAAAGAGAACAAGTGAGATCAAGTAAGTGCTTATAGACTTAATTTGGCCAAGGCTTGGGGCCAAAGGAAAGAAGTCTATAAAAGAACAAGGATAACTGCTAACTAGTTTACCCTAGTCAAAGATGCTGGTCAAGGGAGGATAATCTTATCTCGAGTAACCTTGACTAAGGGAGCAGGACAAAGGGGGTGAGTAGAGAAATTATAAGAGTCTAAAAATAGTAGCTAGATATGTAAATTCTAAGTGTAGAGTTTTTTTCTTTAGATTCCAAACATGAATCCTCAAAGTCCTAAGTTAAATTTGAAATTTCCCAAAATAGTCTAAATTTAGCAGATTCTAAGTTTAGTAGATTTTAAGTCCAGCTCCTCTAGGGAATCTCTAAAGGTTGTGCTATAGGTTTAGCATAAGAGATGAGAGTTTTAAAATGCCAAAGGGTGAATTTTATAATTTCCAAAGTCTATCCTTATTTAGCAAGTCTTAAATTAGTAGATTCACTCTAGCCCAGGGCAGTTTCATAAGCGTCCAAAGGATAGTGCAAAGTTCTTGCACATTTAGCTAGGACACATGTCTTAATTAGCTCACATGAGCTTAATTAGTAAAGGCCAAGTGTGTGAGTGGTATTTAGGTTACTCTTAAGTCCAAGGAAGAGGAGAGCATGAGTTTTGCAAATGGGGAAAGGTCTCCAAGTGTCCAAGCATGCATAAAGTTGAGTGAGAAAATCAATTGGTTAAAAAGGCATTGAAAAATTTTGCCAAAAAGGTGGTAAAACATAAGTAATCACATTTTTTGCATAGCTGGAAAAACTATGTATTGTCATTTTCTATTGGGTGATGACTGATTTGAGAACCAACTTTTGACCACAACATTTCCATAATTGAGAGGCTTTGAGATGAAAAGGTCATAGACAAATTTGGTGATTTGATTAGCCCCCAGGTCAGTAAATTGAAAATCTGCCAGACAGAAAAGATTGATTGTAGTCACTAAAGCTTGGAAATCAAGACCAAAAACCTTAAGCTTTAGAGCTTGAGCATTGCAAATGAAGGTTAGACCCTAGGACCTTCAAGAATTAGGGTTAGAGACCTCTCTTAGAAAATTGCAAAATTTCACACAGAAAATCAAGAAAATTAGGATAAACCCTAATATACAAGGCCAAAACCTATGAGACTTGAAGGGTAAATGCCATAGAAGGTTTTGAGTCAAGTTAAGCTAAGAAGCTCTAAAAAAGCACGATTATTGTTGAGACTCTACCATATTTGAGAAACACCTTGTCAAAGCTGCTTGAAAGATTGAGCCTTGCAAGAGAAACCCCACCATTCAATCAAAGTCAATTTTGGCCATTAGAGTCACACTTAAAGTGGAACTATTTGCCTTTGGAAAATAGACACAAAGGACAGCCAATGCTACCGCATGGAGATCCACCTTTGGTACCAATGGTGGAATATGTCAAGGTTCATGAAGAGGTGATTTTAGGGCTGAAGAATTAAATAAATTCCTGGAAAAATTTAGGAAATGGCTCAAGTGTACCACAGTATTATAGACCCATGATAGGTTATAGGCACAAGGTAATTGAAGAGCTTGGAAAACCAATCATATCAGAGAAAGTCTTGTATGGAATGTTTTGGCCAAAAACTCAAGAAATTGGTAACCTACAAAGCACTACAAGGAGTTTACAACAAGGAACGTAAAAATTCCTAGGCCTTGAGGAGTTGAATGACCATTTTTGTGGGCCTCAACGAGATAGACCAAGGGAAGAGTTTGACCCTATGTGGCATGTGCATCAAGGTGACTTTGTTATGCTAGTTCCAAATGAAATAGAAATCTATCCAGTTTGACTTGCAATGGCTCTATCTGACATTGATAATGAGCCTACATCACCAAACTACAAAAAAGTATTCATCCAATATTGGGCACCTTGTGCAAGAAAGAGTGGGATGATAGATGCTCAAGCTTACAACAATTGTTGGAAGGGTTTTTGGGTTGTCAAGTATAAAGATCCACAAGTGTGGGAAACTGTAGATGCAATTGTTTGGTCTTGGTGGAGACCCAACAAAGAAGGACCATTTTCTAGAATTAAGATTCCAGAAAGGCATGCTCAAAAAGCGAAAGAAGGGCTCATGCGTGCACATCAACCACTCTTGGATCAAAGTGTAGATGTGGTATCAAACTACAATAAATTTATTTGGAGCTTTTATTGGTGACTATACAAGTGAATTCTCTAAACAGAATCTTTATTTGTATCTTCATTTGTTTTATGTAATTTGGAATATTCATAAGAGTTCATGTGTAGTACATCCTCTTGACTTTTGGTATTTACCAACACCAATCCTTTATGATTTGCACTCTATATACCAACCATAAGTCAACACGTTTGTCTCATATTTTTCCACTTTAAGTGGATAACTCCCAAATTACATGAATGTGGTCAATTTGGAAATTCCCATATTGTGATATTCTTATAAAAATACCTAATATGGTCTTAAAAATAATTGAGATCCCTTGTTAGGCTAAAAATTTGCCTTATATACCCCATCCCTTGGATGTCCTAATGCCAAAATTCACCTACTTTACTCTAATGTCAGAAATATTTACAATTTGGAAGCTCTTAGAGCCCCAAAATAATGTACAAGGTGAAATGTATCCCATAATGAATGATGTAATCCTCAGTTTACATGTCCGGAGTTAACTCCACTAACAAGGATCAATTGGTTCTTGAGATTAAGACTACTTAGTAAGTATCATGGTAAGTGGGATACGACTTCTATTCATTCATTTTTGCAACTCTCTCTCTCTCTCTCTCTCTCTCTCTCTATCTATCTCTCTCTCTCTTGGGGGTGGGGGGGATCATCCTGTATATATCCATCGTGGTCGCCATAGTTGTAGGAGGACCTCCTTGTGCTCTTTCATGCGATCAAAGCTACTTAGAAATCGCTGATACTGACCTCTGAGTGAATGAATGAAGCAGCGAGCTCAAAGATACAGAAGCAGCGAGCTCTCTAATCCAAATAAATCAAAGTGTCAAGCTACCAATGTAGACCGACCATCATGGATCAATCATCATGCTGACAGAGGTCATCTCGTACCTAAGTGCGGGATCCATGAGAATGGACCAAGCAGCAGCTTCCAAGTGAAATGTAGTCGACGAAAGTGTAGGCATCATTTTGAGAGTCCGTAGCCAAACCTACTACGCCACGGGCCAATCCCACAGACAATGTCTCTGTGTACCAAGTGGATGATCACAAGCAATACAAGTGACAATGTGACCGCTATGAACCAACCAACTCCCTACTGCAACAACTCAATGGGCAACAAGCCACTAAAACATCGTGAATCTCATTGGCTGCATTTTCAGCCTCTCGGAGTTGTGTTTCTTTGGGTAGACAGCAGCCTAAAAGGCTTATGTTTTTGCACATACATCGACAACGACAGTATAATATGAGATCAAATCATTTGTTCTAGAATAACTCTAGATGTAGTTCTAGAAAACTCTATAATACATATATACGCCAAATGCAAGAGTTTAGATGGGACTAAAAAAGTATTTGATGGATTGAAAGACAGAGATATTATTTCATAGAAAGCGATGCTTATGGCATATATTGTGGATGAAAGATGAAAAAAAACGCATAAAACATAATAAGGTTGTATTTCTAAGCTACCTAAAAACATGTGATGCCATAAGAAGCTTGCTTTGGAGAAGAATGATTCATGATCAAATCATAAGGGCCGAACTAGACTCAGATACAACTATAGGAAACACTCTAGTTGATACTTATGGGAAGCTTGGTAGCTCAAGTGAGGCACAGAGGGTGCTAGATGGAATGCCAAGTCAAGACATTGTTTCATGGGCATCGATAATATCAAGCCTATCTCATGATAACAAGTTTGTCTTGACTAAAGAATACGTGGAGGTGATGCAGAAGCATGGGTTGAAGTCTATTGATACCAATTTGATTGGTGTGATTTCTTCTTGTACACATGCTGGAATGTTGAAGCAAGATATAGATTGTTTTGAGAATATGAGTGAAGACCACATCATCTTTCCTAATTGTTGAGCTATTCAGCTTTATGATTAATCTCGTCAATGCACAGGATGTCAAAGAGAGACAAAATATTTGATACAAACAATGCGCAACTTACCTGACAATATTTCTTGGACATCATTGCTTACAAGTTGCAAGACATTTGGCTGCGTGTTCCAGTTTTGACTGAGGTTCTTTGGTGTAATGTCGTGAAACTTGAGGAAGAGAGATACTCAGAGCCAAGGCCTTGAAAGTTTTGTATTTAAATAGCTTGACCTTAAATCTCTGCATAGGGAATGCATAGGTCATCTATTTTTTGTCAGAGGATAGACCAGCATTGTGCAATATGTCTTACGTCTACAATAAGATTCTTGTATCCTTCTGAAGGTGTGAATAAGGTGCCTTCTTGAAGAATATTAACGGCCAAGGAAGTAAAAAATCTCAAGCATTCAATACAAATTAGGAATTGCTATAAATTTCTAGACAACTCCACCACGTATTTCTACACATGCCACTAAGGCACCAACGATCAACCACTTAATAATATCATGGTCCAATAAGCATTAATAGTAAAAACCCATTTCAATGCTTTTTTGGAAACACCAGGTAGTCAACAAACAAAAAGCTATGAAAGTATGTACAGATAGTCAATACTCTGTACATACCTCCACGTTCAACAAGTGAGACAATTAGACTATTTTTCAAAGACTTATGCTTGAAAAAGCCAGTTGAAAAGGGTCTGCAACCATCATCATTCTTTTCACAAACCTTAACCTCTCCACAGACAAGAAACAATTGTGGAATAAAATTAACGTCAAATCAACAAAGCAAAAATACCACTTAAGAAAATTCTCAAGTGCTAACAAACACACAAGAACATAAATATCCACATAGAAGTACTTCAGCATGGCAAAGGACATCACCTCTCACAGTTTGCAAATATAAAAATCTGATATGAGAACTTGCTCGATCAAGGCTTTGCTGATAATTCTTACAGAATGCCACGAGATACAAGCATGCTTCCATTCTGCAAAAGAGATTCAACGAAACAACCTGAACTCGTTGACAACACCCCATGCACTTGTATAAAGATGAAAATCTAGGAGGAAATTTGAGAAGAGAAACACTTTATACGATTACAAATGTGTCACATGAAATATATCACATAAAACTAAGGATTGGTAGAACTAAAGCATGCTACTTGCAAAAAGATTTGAGGTGAAAGTACGAACCTTCACCTCCTTCATGTGCATCTATAAGCACGCTGCAGAGCAGCCCTCAATGCAGCGGAAAAACTATCCCTTATAGGCTGTGACAACACCTCCCAGTAGAGAAAAACGGCAAACAACTTATAGCTACAAGCAATTGCAGCAGTAGCGGCCATTGCAGAGCCCATTATTAGATAGCAGTTACGAGACTAAGTACACCGGAAGTCGCTGGGTAATATGGACGTCTGAGGGAGAGACAGAGGAGAAGAGAAGAGAGAAATATACTAGACAGAGGAAAAGGGGGAGATGAAGAGGAAAAATAATGTTGACAAGCCCACCTCTGCATCAACAGCCTCTCCAATCCTATCTTTTTACAGAGGCATGTGTGCACAAAGTAGAGAGGAAGGGCGAAAACTCACAGTTTGCAAATATAGAACTCTGAAATACAAAGTTACTCAATCAAAGCTTGCTATTGATTCTGATAGAATACGATGAGACAGTGCTTGCATTCTGCAAAAAGAAATTAAACAACAAAAAAGACAAACTGCACCATCACTTTTTACATGCTTGACCACCAAGAAAAATAGAAAGTGTGTACATGTCCTCCACATTTAAAAATGGTCTTGAAATGGCCAATTCTCATTGGCTAAGCCCCCTATGGCTATGGTTTCAAATTTCTCCCCAATAGACCCTGCCGTAACGGCAGTGCCAACAAAGGACATGTCATAAAAGACTCGATGCATAGCTTTCACATAAACTAGACACCATTTCTTTACTTCATTTCATTTAAAACATAATGCAGACAATATAGAACACTGACTACACCCGCTTGAGCCGTTCATCAAGCCTCGATGATCCAACCGCCAGAGCTCAAGTCCAAGAATCCTTGAAGCATATACCTGGGATATCATTTCTTGGCCTACCTCAGAATCAACCCCTCCTATGTTTAAACCAAAACTCAAAACAATTGTGGACCGTATAAGAGTTGGTTGAAAGTAAATGCTAGCACAATAAAACTGGGTAAGCCACATCGTGGTTATTACAATCAGTACAAGTAAACTCAAGTGGGCAATAACAGCAAAATCATAGGAACAAGAAATTTGCATTATAAGCTGGAATCAGAGTCAAGCACTCACTTTACTTTGGCCCAATGTCCTTGAGTGCCCAACACCCATTGCAGTTACCACAAGTCTTTCCCACATAACCCCATGTGGATAAAAAGAGCCAACTTTTTTTAACATTGTCTGAACTTGAAGTTTGGAAGTTTTGGGTGCCACCCTAACACTAGGTTGGTAATGGGACACTTTTATGTCTTGTTAAGTGACCATTTTCCTTGAATTATGTCAAGAGTTTCAAAATGGATTTTGAGGTGCTATCTATCTAGAAAGTTGTCTCATGAGCTGAAAAAAACTCCACATTTTTTTGGAATATCAATTCCATCTTTAACATTGTCCTTGCACAACATTTCACAACCTAAACTATGTAAAAAAACGGGTCCTATTTTTGCCTTTTTTCAACTTTTTGCAACTATACCACTCTAGAATTTATGTTTGTGAGGTCTATAATGCTAGAGAACTATCTTTAGTAGTCCTCAACATGTCTTGATGCTTCTAGGGAGAAATAAATATTAAAGTTGTAAGTTATGACCAAATTACAAAAATTGTCAAATCCTGTTTTTTAGCCAATTTTAGCTCTTCTATGATTTTTTTGGTGGATTTCATGATATCCAAATGCATTTTTGATTTTCTATGTCGCATATTGTAACATAAAGCTAATATTCCTTGAGTTTTGGGGCACCTAATACCCTATTTTGCATACTACAGAATGATGGTTGATTTTTTCAATTATAGAAGAAAATGAAACATTCTAGTATATCAAGTATAGTTTTTTCAATATTGTTAGTTTCTTGTGACAACTACATGCATTTTGTAGGTAGTAACCATATCCAGTCATAAGGATCAAATTTGGCTAGATATTCAATAGTTTCTATGGGATTCTACAACTCATAATATTGAACCCAGTTTTTTCATGTTTTCTGTATTTAGCACTTCATCTTTGTCCCCAAGATTCCCCTTGGTAAGAGATGTATTATTCTTTTGACATGCTCCATGGCTCCTTATGAACATAAAGGACAATAGGGAACTAAGAAAACATGCATATATTATTTGTATTGAGCGTGGCTATAGAAACTTTGATGATAGGTTTGCAGAATGGTAAAAATTCAACTTTTTTATACCTATTTATTTTGGCAAAACAAAAAATAGTGAGTGAGAAGCAATCATATGTTATGATCACCAACCCATTGAAGTTAACTAGGGAATTTATATCAAGTCCTACAAAAATCCCTAATCTTATTTTTATGCAACAAAGCATAATAAATGACTGTTTTGATAAAAATGCACTGGTCCATCAACTTTGGAGGCTTGGTGTGACCAAAAGATGATAAATTTTACAAGTTTCTTATTTTTTCCATGTGTAGTAGGCCTTGAACTATAACCTCATGAAAGGATTTTACAAAATAAGTGGATCTACTATGGTTTTGGAGGTTTTTTTCAAAACCCTGAAAGGACACTTTTATGTCCTGTTAGGTTACCAACCTAGTGCTAAGGCTAACCTACACTTTGAGCCCCAATTGTTACGAGGCAAGTTAACAAAATTGGCTCAACAACATACGGCTATCTACCGTCTAAGCTTAAACCTAGATTTACAGGTATCAAAATTTTTACGCTGAATAAAAACAGCCATATCAAAAATTAAAGTAGCAGCTGTTACACACTATCCAGATCATCTTTGAAGTAGCAGCCATTACACAACGTCCAGATCATCTTCAAAATTAAGGGTCTCAACTGAGGCTCCAAAAACAAAAACGAAGACATTCAACAAGCAGTCTCTCTTCAACCAGTCATCTTGCACACAATGGAGGCGTACACACCAAGATCTTTAGAGATATCATGTGCAGCTCGCAATCCTTGGTACTGCGGCATGTTCACTCCGTACTTTGTGGAGGTCAAGCCTGTGAAGAGACCATTTGCCTCTAGCACTGATATCATGGCTGAATTCTGGCAAAACCATGTTCCAATCAGTCGAGGCCTGCATTCTTGACGCCACAAGAATCTCTCTGCATTTCTTTCTGCACTCATCTAGCATCTTCCTAATCAAAACGCTCTCCCAACCAACAAGCTTTGTGATCTTCTTGTTCAGATTAGTAGTCTGCCTCTTCGAATTAGCAACCTGCCTCTTCAAATTAACAACCTTCCTCTTCAAATCAGTAACCTCCCTCTCCAAGAAGGCCACCCGTTTTGTCAGGTCATTGTTCTCGACTTTTAGGGCCTCGTTCTCCGCTTTCAACACTTCATTATGTGATAGCAGAGATGTCTTCTCTGCCTTGAGCTGGAAAATGTCGAGTTGAAGTTGCTACACCCGTTTTGCTGAAATGTTATTTTTCAAGTTCTGATGTTCTTCTTGCAAGTTGAATATGCGCAACTTTAGTGCAGAGTTCTCCTCCTTTAAGGCGCCGTTCTCTTGCTTCACGTCATTTCTAAGAGCAACATTTGGTGCGCATAATGACACATCCTTAACCCCCTGCATCCTCAATTGATAAATCATGCATCTTGGGCCTTGCATCTTGTGATTAGTCTTCCAGTGGGTTTGGCTTCGACGACTACCATGTAGTCGTTCACCCATTCTTCCACCGGGAGTGGGGAACTATCCTTTTTCTCAAGAGGCCCTATTGGGCGAGCATGGAGGAGTTTCTTGGGCAGGCGGAGCTCATTTGATGCTTCTTTCATGCCATGGGCCGCGATAGCCTTGAGCGAGCCAGAGAGATCGCCCACACGAACAAGAGAAGAATAAACAAAGTCGCTCTCCATGTATGCAACCATCATAGCAGCAGCAGTAGCAGCCACATCCAAATATATGCCTGCAAAGCTGAGAGACAGATGGCTTGACTCGCAAATATATCTTAGAGAGAATACACATAGCCACAAAAAATCACAAAATGGTATGTCTCTTGATTCCTTTGAAAAGACAATCTAGAAAATTGTGGGGTCCCTACACGTGGGGTCTCTCCTGGTGCCCTATTGTGTTTGGTGCCCTACGATGTTAAAATTCTACGCCTTCTTCTTCTTCTTCTTCTTCTTCTTCTTCTTCTTCTTCTCTCTCTCTCTCTCTCTCTCTCTCTCTCTCTATCTTCTACTAACGTAGTAACGCCTCCCTTTTCCCCCCCACTTCTCTCTCTCTCTCTCTCGCTGTCTTCCAGCCAGAGCACGGACCTCCCATCTTTGTTGTGAACGAGATAGAGTCTCCCTCGTGCCACTGTTCTAGCAACCCGCTACATTGTCCAAGGTATGTCTGCAGAACCAGACAAGCTAAGTAGTAACTCAAAGTTTTTGACACCGCGGCGACCCCGCCCGAGCTTTGCCACCGGCCTTGCGGCACCGAGCAAAGTGGATCGCATCGGGCGACTCCAGGCAACCCTTCTCAGGGTGATGGAAGAAAACCGTGACCTCAAAGCACGTCTCAGTGTGCTTGAGGGGCGTTTTGACACCATGGTTGGGCTCGCCACTAGCAAAGTGAAGGAAGTTGAGGCCAAGGTTACCCAAGCTCACACAGTGGCATTGACCAAGGTCGAAACCTGTGTGAAGGCAGAGCTCCGAGAACGACACCTTAAAGAAGAAAACACACTCAAGGTTCGCATTGGGGGCCTACTCCAAGCATGGGACAAGTGTGAAGACGATTTCTTTGAACGCATCAACTTCCTCAATGAAACCCTCAAGCCAATCCATGTGGACTACGACATGATTGAAAGCATCACCAACAAGCTCAACCACAAAAATACACCAAGCGGACATACCATCCTCGAGTTTGAGAACAAAGAAGGACGACTCCGGCTACTCCAACAATCGCACCTCCTCAAAGGCACCAGCTTTTGGATTGCCGAGGAGCTCACCACAACACAACTAAAACACAAAGGTAGCGAACTCAAAAAAGTACACGCAGCAAGAGCCCAAGGGAAGTGGGCGGTATATCGCGGAGGAAAGGCTCTCATACAGGAGTTTCAGTCTCCCAAGCCTCCTATCACACCGCCGGATACCACCCCCTAGCCCCATAGTTCCCATTTACCCTACTTTATTTTGTATTGCATCCTAAGGTTGTCCCACCTATCCACTAGATCTTACCCTAGCCCTACCGACCCCTTTTTTTTGGTCGCACATGCTAATGTAACAACCATTACCCTCTCCTTGATGAGAGGAGATACCCTTTGTACGCATGTTTTGGTCCCATGGGTCATATTTGACCTCCGAGGACGATAATGACATCTATCTATCTATCTCTCTCTCTCTCTCTCTCTCTCTCTCTCTCTCATGAATCATCATGGAAGCAATTCCTCCATTGTGCCCTAAAACCCTAGCACCCTCTTTTCTCTCCGACATGCCTCTCCTTCTAGCAACAGAAGCAGTTTAGCATTTAGCAGAAGCAGCTTGCCAAGGGCGAAGGATATAAAGGGCAATGTCAAGCCTAGGGGCAACCCGGACAAGGGCAAGGGCAAGGCAAGCGCGTCAATGAATGAAGATGTGGCTACTGCTGCTGCTGTTGTGAGGGTTGCATACATGGAGAGTGACTTTGTTTGTTCTTCTCCTTTTCTTCGGGCGATCTCTTTGGATCGCTCAAGGGTGCCGCGTTCCATGGCATGAAAGAATCATCAAATGAGCTCATCTTGCCCAAGAAACTCCTCCATGCTCCGCCAATAGGGCCTCCTGAGAAAGAGGATGGTTCCCCATTCCCGACAGAAGAATGGGCCAACGACTACATGGTAGTCGTGGAAGCCAAACCCGCTGAAGGATTATTGGCAAGATGCAAGGTCCAAGATGCATTGATTTCTCAGTTGATGACTCAGGGGGTTGAGGATGTGTCATTATGCGCACCAAAGGTTGCTCTTAGCAATGATGTGAAGCAAGAGAGCGACGCCTTAAAGGAGGAGAACTCTGCACTCAAGTTGCGCATATTCAACTTGCAGGAATAACATCAGAACTTGAAAAATAACATTTCAGCAAAACGGGTGCAGCAGCTTCAACTCGACATTTTCAAGCTCGAGGCAGAGAAAATGTCTCTGCTATCACATAATGAAGTGCTTAAAGCGGAGAACGAGGCCCTAAAAGTTGAGAACAACGACCTGATGAAACGGGTGGCCTTCTTGAAGAGGAAGGTTGCTGAGCAGGTTGCTGATTCGAAGAGACAGGTTATTGATATGAACAAGAAGATCACCAAGCTTGCTGGTTGGGAGAGCGTTCTGAGTAAGAAGATGCTAGATGAGTGCAGAAAGAAATTCAGAGAGATTCTTGTGACGTCAAGTATGTAGGTCCCGACTGATTTGAACATGGTTTGCCAGAATTCATCCCTGATATCAGTGCTAGAGGCAAATGGTCTCTCCATAGGCTTGACTTCCACAAAGTATGGAGTGAACACGCCGCAGTATCAAGGATCGCAAGCTGCACATGACATCTCTGAAGATCCTGGTGTCTACGCCTCCATTGTGTGCAAGATGACTGGTGCAAAGAGAGACCGCTTGTTGAATGTCTTCAAATTCGCTTTTGGAGCCTCAGCTGAGACCCTTAATTTTGAGGATGATTTGGACGGTGTGTAATGGATGCTGCTTTAATTTTTTATCTGGTTGCTTTTATTAAGCACAAAAATTTTGATACTTGTAAATCTAGGTTTAAGCTTAGACCGCAGATAGCCGATTTTTGTTGGACCACTTTTGTCATATTGCCTTGTAACAATTGGGGCTCAAAGTGTAGGTTAGCCTTAGGGTGACACCCAAAACTTCCAAACTTCAATTTCAGATAATGTTAAAGAAAGTCGGCTCTTTTGATCCGCATGGGGTTATGTGGGAAAGACTTGTGGTTATTGCAATGGGTGCTGGGCACTCAAGGACATTCGGCCAAAGTAAAGTGAGTGCTTGACTCTGATTCTAGCTTATAATGCAAATTTTTTGTTCCTATGATTTTGCTGTTATTGCCCACTTGAGTTTACTCATAGTGATTATACTAACTGCGATGTGGCTTAGCTAGTTTTGTTGTGCTAGAATTTAGTTTGAACCAACTCTTATATAGTCCACAATTGTTTTGAGTTTTGGTTTAAACATAGGAGGGGTTGGTTATGGGGTAGGCCAAGAAATGATATTCTAGGTATATGCTTCAAGGATTCTTGGAATTGAGCTCTGTTGGTTCGGCCATCAAGGCTTGATGAACGGCTCAAGCGGGTGGTCAGTGTTGTGCGTTGTCTGCATGATGTTTTAAGTGAAATGAAGTAAAGAAATGGTGTCTAGTTTATGTGAAAGCTATGCATCGAGTCTTTTATGACATGTTCTGTTTTGGCACTGCCGTTACGGCAGGGTCTATTTGGAAGAAATTTCAAACCATGGCCATAGGGGGTTTAGCCAATGAGAATCGGGCATTTCAAGACCATTTTTAAATGTGGAGGACATGTATGCACTTTCTATTTTTCTTGGTGGTCGAGCATGTAGAAAGTGCTGGACAGTTTGTCTTTTTCGTTGTTTAATATCTTTTTGCAGAATGCAATCGTTGTCTCATCGTATTCTATCAGAATCAACAACAAGCTTTGAGCGAGTAACTTTGTATTTCAGAGTTGTATATCGCAAACTGTGAGTTTTCGCCCTTCCTCTCTACTTTGTGCATGCAGGCTTTGTAAAAATATAGGATTGGAGAGGCTGTTGATGCAGAGGTGGGCTTGTCAATATTCTTCTTCCTCTTCATCTCCCCCTTTTCCTTTGTTTAGTATATTTCTCTCTTCTCTTCTCCTCTGTCTCTCCCTCAAACGTCCATATTACCCACCAACTTCCGGTGTATTTAGTCTTGTATAACTGCTATTTAATAATGGGCTCTGCTATGGGCGCTATTGCTGCAATTGCTTGTAGCTATAAGTTGTTTGCCATTTTGCTCTACTAGGAGGTGTTGTCATAGCCTCTAAGGGATAGTTTTGTCCCTGCATTGAGGGCTGCTCTACAACGTGCTTGTAGATGCACATGAAGGAGGTGAAGGTTCGTACTTTCACTCAAATATTTTTGCAAGTAGCATGCTTAGTTCTACCAGTCCTTAGTTTTCTGTGACATATTTCATGTGACACATTTGTAATCGTATAGCGTGTTTCTCTTCTCAAATTTCCTGTTGGATTTTCATATTTATACGAGTGCATGGGGTGTTGTCAACGAGTTTAGGTTGTTTTGTTGAATCTCTTTTGCAGAACGGAAGCATGCTTGTATCTCGTGGCATTTTGTAAGAATTATCAGCAAAGCCATGATCGAGAAAGTTCTCATATCAGATTTTTATATTTGCAAACGTGAGAGGTAATGTCCTTTGCCATGCTGAAGTACTTCTGTGGGGATATTTATGTTCTTGTGTGTTTCTTAGCACTTGAAATTTTTTTTAAGTGGTATTTTTGGTTTCTTGATTTGATGTTAATTCTATTCACAATTGTTTACTATCTACGGAGAGATTAAGGTTCGTGAAAAGGATGTTGATGATTGCAGACCCTTTTCAGCTGGTTTTTTCAAGCATAAGTCTTTGAAAAATAGTCTAATTGTCACACTTGTTGAACGTGGAGGTATGTACAAAGTATTGACTATATGTACATACTTTCATAGCTTTTTGTACGTTGACTACCTGGTGTTTCCGAAAAATCATTGAAATGGTTTTTTACTATTAATGCTGGCTGGACCAGGACATTAATAAGTGGCTGATGGTTGGTGCCTTAGTCGCATGTGTATAATTACGCGGTGCAGTTGTCCAGAGATTTATAGCAATTCCTAATTTGTATTGAATGCTTGAGCTTTTTTACTTCCTTGGCTGTAAATATTCTATAGACATGTAGTAGTGTTAGTGTGTATACACGCTTCACCAGGGGCACTTTTCTCCCACTGGGTTTTTCCCCCTGGACATCCGGTGTGAAAGGACACCTTATCTCTTAGGGTTTCATATAAGCTTTGTAGCTCTGAGTTTATATACACTATTATTCTAATACAGAGAGAGAGACTACAAAGATCTCGTACGCAAGCTCTATGTCTTCTCCTTCTCCATCTTCTTCCTACTCTGAGTTGTTGTATTCCTTCTGTTACCTGTTTCATCATCTTCAACAATTGGTATCAGAGCAAGGTGATTTCCAGAGCCTCTACTTGCGTTTTCGCGTCCGCGCGCGCAATCGTAGTTTTCAGGCAGTTTTCGGAAAATTTGCTCGTGGGAGCATCCTCGACGTTCCGGGAGTATTCTAAACAGGTGACCTACGGTTTTACCTCCCTTTCGAAGCCACTCGAGCCCTCAGAATTTTGTTCTGAGCAGCGTAGCAGAAGTTACTTTTCGGAGGCGTTTAGATCAAGAGGGTGTGCTTTTTTACAGATTTTCTTCAGGTAAACAGTTCTTTTGGGAAGCAGCTTGTCTTAGCTTTGTGCTGAGATTTTGTGTAGAGTTTTGCTTGCATTGGAGAGGAGATTTTTGAATCTCTTGGAGGTTCTTTTGCTCTCTTGTGTGCATCCACAGTATGGCTCAATCTACGGAGAAAGAGATTTTTGGTGCGTTTACATCCGAAGACAAATTGGATGGTACCAACTATTCTCTTTGGTCTTTTATGGCAAAAAATGTTTTGGTTGGTAAAGGATTGTGGGATCATGTATCTGGAGATGAAGTTCGTCCAGGTAGCATTGCACATGCCACGCCTGGTCGTGGTGCGGCTGTTGGTGCAGGACCCTCACAAGTCACTCCAGAGCAAAAGAGATGGGATACTAAAGATGCACATGCTATGGCTGTGATTGCCTTAACCATAAAGAGGACAATCACACCACATATCAGATCTTGCAGAACTTCTGGGGATGCTTGGAACACTCTGCAAGCTATGTTTGGAGGAAGAAATGCTGCCAGAATAGAGTTTTTGAAGAAACAACTTGACAAAATACAGATGGAAGAAGGTGACGATATTGTCGAGCATCTTACAAAAATCAGGGATCTTAAAGAGCAATTGCTTAGCATTGATGAACTGATTCCAGAGAAGGACTTGGTTTCCAAAACACTCAATTCACTACCACCATCTTATCTGACTTTTCAGACTTCTTTGACTCTGTCTTTGCGAGCTAATCCTGAGCTTCTTCATTTTGAAGAGTTAGTGGCTTTGCTATTGCAGGACGATCAATCACGTAAGAACAAGTCTTTATAGGTGGATGGTATGGATCATGCTCTTCTTGTACAGAACAAAAACAAGGGTAAAGAGAGTGCTCATTACTCCAAGTCTGGTGCAGGACAGTCTTCAGAGAAATCTAAAGGTGATTCCGACAAGTCCAAGAAGAAAGGTAAATGTCACTACTGCAAGAAACCTGGTCACTACATTAGTGAGTGTAAAAGCGAATTGCTAAAGAAAAGAAGAAAGAGTCAAGTTTGGTTGTTTCAGCTTCTGATGATTCTTCTACAACTAAAGAAGAGTCTGCAAACTTTGTGCAGGATTCTTATGCTTTCGTAGTATGTTCAGATTTTTCTGCTTACAGTGTTGACAAGACACAAATGATTTGGTACTTTGATAGTGGTGCATCCAGGCATATTACTTCAAGGAAGGATTTGTTTTGTTCATTGGATGCATCTCTCACAGGAAAGAAGGTGACATGTGCAAATAATGCTTCTTATCCAATCAAAGGCGTTGGTAAGATTTTGATTACCATTTCAGATGGTTCAGATTTATGCTTGCCAGATGTCTTATATGTTCCAGGGATCAAGAAGAATTTGTTGTCTGTATCCTCTCTTGCAAAAAATGGTCTTCGGGTCATTTTTGAGGATGACAGATGTGTTGTACGAGATCGAGAGAATGGTTATTCTCTTATCACTACAGGTACGCTGGAAAATGGACTATTTGTGCTAGATCGTTATGAAAAGCAGATTCAGGTATGTATTGCAGAAACAAAGACTCAGGCCATGCATGATGCTGAGTTGTGGCATGCTAGATTCGGGCATGTTAGTTATGGCAGTTTGATGACTTTACAATGTCATAATATGGTGCATGATTTGTCTTTATTGGAGATGCCACCAAGACATGTATGTGAAGGTTGCGTTCTTGGAAAGATGCACAGATTTGCATTTTCGCAGGATGGTTCAGTGAGAGAGACACGAAAGTTGCAGCTTGTACACAGTGATGTATGTGGTCCTATGAGGACGCCATCTATAGGAAACAGCCTTTATTTTGTGACCTTCATTGATGACTTTTCCAGGTTTTGTTGGGTGTATCCACTCAAAGAAAAGTCATACGTGTTTGCAGTTTTTCAACATTATGTTGCCATGGTTGAAAATGAAACAGGTTGCAAAGTACAGACTCTTCGTACCGATCGAGGAGGTGAATACATGTCAGGTGCATTTAAGGATTTTTTGGGAAAGAAAGGCATTAAACACCAATGCACTATGCCATACACACCACAACAGAATGGTGTTGCAGAAAGGAAGAACGGGTCTTTAATGGAGACGGCTAGATGTATGCTCAAGGCTAAGAGTTTGCCTCATAAGCTATGGATGGAGGCAGTTGCTTGTGCAGCACATGTTTTGAACAGGTGTCCTACTCGTGCCTTGAAGACCATTACTCCATATGAAGCTTGGTATGACAGAAAACCTTCAGTCAGTTATCTTTGTGTTTTTGGTTGTCTTGCTTATGCTCGCATCCCTCAGCAGTTACGTGGGAAGCTTGATGATAAGGCCATCAAATGTATATTTGTGGGGTACAGTAGTGGAAGTAAAGGTTATAGACTTTACAATCCTGCTACAAACAAGATTTTTGAACGTCGTGATGTAATTTTTGCAGAAACTACTGCTCAACCTATGGTTGCTTTTGATGTACCTCATATGCAGACACATGATGTATTTGAAGGTTTGCTTCCTTCTTTTGTGGAGAATCAAGAATCACAACAGGTTGATAATCTTGATCAATCTTTTGATCAGCATGTGACACCTCATGATGTAGAGGAAATTGTGCGTGAAGAGCAAGAAGTTCTCAGGGAAGAAAGAACCTTGCCTAAATGGGTTCAAAAAACTTTGCAGGATAGCAAGTTGGATGCACCGTTGCCACGAAAAACACCTGCTGGTACTACTTTTGGCAGAGATCAAGTAGATTTGGCTTGCTTTAGCACTCTTTGTGATGCAGATGAGACTGATTCATTTGAACAAGCTTTAGAGTGTGTTCAGTGGAAAGATGCTATGCAGCAAGTAATTGATTCTATTCATAAGAATCATACATGGGATCTAGTGGACTTGCCTACAGGTAAAAAGCCTATTGGTACAAAGTGGGTTTTTAAGGTAAAAAGGAAACAAGATGGTACTGTTGATAGGTACAAAGCAAGGCTTGTGGCAAAAGGCTATGCGCAACAGAAAGGCATATATTATGATGAAACCTTTGCTCCTACTTCTCGTGCGTCCACAGTTAGATCACTAGTTGCAATTGCTGCTCATCATGGTTGGAAAGTGCATCAGTTGGATATCAAAACTGCTTTTTTGAATGGTGATTTGCAGGCAGAAATTTATGTAAGTCAACCATGTGGTTTTGTTGTAAAAGGTCAAGAGCAAAAGGTATGTAGATTGCGTAAAGCTTTGTATGGTCTCAAACAGGCTCCAAGAGCATGGTATGAGAAGATACATACTGATTTGATTGGCCAGGGATTTCAGAATAGTCCAACAGAAAGTACTTTGTATGTCAAAAAGAGAGATGGAGTTCTCATTATGCTAACACTTTATGTGGATGATATTCTTCTTACAGGCAATAATGCAAATGAAATTGAAGCGTTTAAAGATGCTTTGAGAAAAACCTTTGAGATGTCTGATCTTGGTTTGCTACATTATTACTTGGGTATTCAGTTTGTGCAATCAGAGGATGGCATATACATGTTGCAGGCAAAATATTTGCATAAAATTTTGGACAAGTTTGGTATGCAAATTGTAAGCCAATCTCTACACCCGTAGAAACTGGATCAAAGTTGAGCATGCATGATGTTGGAGAACCTTTTGATGTACATACTTATGCAGCAGCCGTTGGTTGCTTGATATATTTGGCAGGCAACACTCATCCAGACATTCAATTTGGGGTTTCACAAGCAAGCAGATTTATGCACAGCCCAGGTATGCATCATTGGCAGGCTGTGAAGCGCATACTTCGTTACCTTTCAGGTACCCCTAATCTTGCCATGTTCTTTCCAAGGGGGGATATGTATGGAAAGCACAGTTCTATGCAGCTTCTTGGTTACAGCGATTCAGATTGGGCTGGTGATTTTGACACACGACATTCCACAAGTGGCAATTGTTTTTTCTTGGGAAATGCATGTATATCTTGGCTAAGCAAGAAGCAACCCACAGTGGCTACATCAACTTGTGAAGCTGAGTACATGGTAGCTTTCACGACAACAGTTGATTGTGAATGGATACGCAGGTTATTGGCAGATCTTTGTGAGTGTCAACAGGCACCCACTACCATTTTCACTGACAGTCAGAGTGCTATGGAACTTGCAAGGAATCCAGTATTTCATGCAAGAACAAAGCACATAGAGGTTCACTACCACTATGTCAGGGAAAGGCTACATGCAGGGGAGATCACACTAACTTACTGTCCTACACAGGATAACATTGCAGATCTATTTACGAAGGCGTTATCACGAGAAAAGTTTGAAGCTTTCCGAAAAGCTTTGGTCTTACTCTCATACACATGATGATCTGCTACCTTGTACGGATTAACACTATCACTACAGGGGGGATTTGTAGACATGTAGTAGTGTTAGTGTGTATACGCGCTTCACCAGGGGCACTTTTCTCCCACTGGGTTTTTCCCCCTGGACATCCGGTGTGAAAGGACACCTTATCTCTTAGGGTTTCATATAAGCTTTGTAGCTCTGAGTTTATATACACTATTATTCTAATACAGAGAGAGAGACTACAGAGATCTCGTACGCAAGCTCTGTGTCTTCTCCTTCTCCATCTTCTTCCTACTGTGAGTTGTTGTCTTCCTTCTGTTTCCTGTTTCATCATCTTCAACATATTCTTCAAGAAGGCACCTTAATCACATCTTCAGAATATACCAGAATCTTATTGTCAACGTAGATGTTCGTCACGTTCTCGTAAGACATATTGCACAATGCTGGTCTATCCTTTGACAAAAAAATAGATGACCTATGCATTCCCTATGCAGAGATTTAAGGTCAAGATATTTACATAGAAAACTTTCAAGGCCTTGGCTCTGAGTATCTCTCTTCTTCAATTTTTACGACATTACACCAAAGAACCTCAGTCAAAACTGGAACAACCAAAAATCTTGCAACTTGTAAGCAATGATGTCCAAGAAATATTGTCAAGTAAGTTGCGCATTGTTTGTATCAAATCTTTTGTCTCTCTTTGACATCCTATGCGGTTTAGGAGATTAATCATAAAGCTGAATAGTTCAAAAATTAGGAAAGACCCTGTGGCCTTCACTCATATTGTCAAGACAATCTATATCTGGCTTCAACATGCCAGCATGCGTACAAGAAGAAATCACACCAATAAAATTGGTATCAATAGACTGCAACCCACGCTTTTGCATCACCTCCACGTATTCTTTAGTCAAGACAAACTTGTTATCATGAGATAGACTTCATATTGTTGATGCCCATGAAACAATTTCGAGTGACTTGGCATTCCATCTAGCACCCTTTGTGCCTCACTTGAGCTACCAAGCTTCCCATAAATATCAACAAGAGTGTTTCCTATAGTTGTATCTGAGTCTAGTTCGGCTCTTATGATTTGATCATGAATCATTCTTCTCCAAAGCAAGCTTCTTATGGCATCACATGTTTTTTGATAGCTTAAAAATACAACCTTATTTGGTTTTATGCATTTTTTTCCATTTGCTCAAAGAGTGCCAAGGCAGAAGTATTGTGCCCATCCACAATATATGCCATAAGCATCGCTTTCCATAAAATAATATCTCTGTCTTTCAAGCCATCAAATACTTTTTCAATCCCGTCTAAACTCTTGCATTTGGCATATATATGTATTATAGAGTCTTCTAGAACTACATCTAGAGTTATTCTAGAACAAATGATTTGATCTCATATTTTCCTATCATTGTCAATGTATGGGAAAAAACACAAGCCTTTTAGGCTGCTGTATACCCGAAAAAACACAACTCCAAGAGGCTGAAAACGCAGCCGAGGAGAGTAACGATGTTTTAGTGGCTTGTTGCCCATCGAGTTGTTGCAATAGGGAGTTGGTTGGTTCATAGTGGTCACACTGTCATTTGTATTTCTTGTGATCATCCACCACTTGGCACACAAAGACATTGTCTGTGGAATTGGCCCATGGCGTAGTAGGTTTGGCTACGGATTCTCAAACTGATGCCTTCACTTTCGTCAACTACACAATTCACTTGGGAAGCTACTGCTTGGTCCATTCTCATGGATCCAGCGCTTAGATGAGATGATCTCAGTCAGCATTATGATTGCGATCCATGATGGTTGGTCTACATTGGTAGCTTGAGACTTTGATATATTTGGATTGGAGAGCTTGCTGCTTCTGTATCTTTGAGTCTCTACCCGTCCAGTAGAGACTATATAGGATATCTAGATAGAGGTCATTCATTCACTCAGAGGTCAGTATTAGTGCTTTCTAAGTGAATATGGCGACCATAACCTTTGTTTACCTTAGATCAGGGGACCTCAAGATGGCACTATCAGCCACCTACATTGCTGTTTCCTCCTCGTATCTCATGATACTCATTTTTGTGCGCATGTAGCTTATTTTGGGCATGAGTATCAAAAGAGTTAGAAAAGAAAATCTTCTCTTTCTATCATAGGAAAATTATCTTCAAAAGGTGCTTGATAGGTTTAATATGTCTGATGCTAAGCCTTTGGGAGTTCCTCTTCCATCTTACATTAAGCTTAGCAAAAAAGATTGCCCAAATAATGACTCAGCCATACGCGCTATAAGAGATGTTCCTTATGCATCAGCTTGTGGTTCTTTGATGTTTGCCATGGTTTCTACAGGTCTAGATATTGCTTATGCAGTGGGAGTTGTAAGTAGGTATATGGAAAATCCTGGCAAGTCACATTGGGAAGCAGTGAAATGTATTTTTTGCTATTTGAAAGGCACGTTGAGTACATGTTTATGTTTTGGACAAGGCTCTATACAACTAGTAGGATTTTGTGATTCAGACAGGCAGGTGATATTGATACTTGTAAATCTACAAGTGGATACATCTTTATTTTGGCTAGTGCTGCAGTTTCATGGTGCTCTAGATTGCAAAAGATAGTTGCACTATCTACTACAGAGGCTGAATATATCTCAGCTACGGAGGCTTCTAAGGAAGCCATATGGCTTAACAGACTTGCTATAGATTTGGGATTGCAGCATCAGATACCTGTTATACATTGTGATAGTCAGAGTGCTATATATCTGGCTAAAAATGCCATGTTTCATGCATGCACAAAGCATATAGATGTGCAATATCACTTTTTCAGGCAACTGATTGAGGATGGTCTAGTCACAATGACTAAGATCAAGACAAAAGATAATCCTGCGGATATGCTTACAAAGAGTTTGTCAAAAGCTCAACATGAGCATTATTATACACTAGTCGGGGTTGGATGACATTGCATCATCCCTACTTCTACTTACAGGTCACCATACTTGGCCTTTAAATGGGAGGTTGTTGGGGTTAAAGGCCAGATGGTTCCCAGATAGCTTCCGTGTATAAAACCCTATGAATAGGCTAGTGTATAGGTGATTTTTTACATTTTTAAATTTTTTTTTTTTTGGCCATTTTATTGGCCGGCCACCATGTGAATGGGTTAAAATTCCCAAAACTTTAAAAAAATCAACATAAGCAAAAAACGAGCTGGTAGAGTGAGATTAAGCCAGCGAAACCTATCTCTCTCTCTCTCTCTCTCTCTCTCTCTCTCTCTCTCTCTCTCTCTCTCTCTCTCTCTCTCTCTCTCTCTGCTCTCCTACAACACACCTCTACACATTTTCTCCTTCGTGCACTTCAAGCTTTGCTCAATCTGCTACACACATGATTCACTTCCTTCCTCACTCTCTGTGAGATCTACGATCTTTGTGGCCATCGCGAGCTTCTGCTTCCCAGGAACAACAACATGAGATGGCACAGATAGTAAAACATGTTATCCAATGGAGTGTATTATTAGCATGCAAGGAAGGTCGCTTGCAGTATTTCAAGAGGAGGCATGTCACCAGGAGGTGCTTTCAATGTTGCCTTTTTCTAATCACTTACTATAAGATTTTCTTCATTTTATGTTTTGCTCGTTTTTTCTAGAACTCTTGAAAAGGTGCAAATGTACATTGCATGGCTAGTGTGAAATGGCTCAGGCTCATAGCATCTTTTGCTGCTACAAGTCTTGGGTAGTCAGCCACGGGCTGGTTAGGCCACATTGCATTGTATTTTGATAGGTGAGGAAGAGCATACGCACCAAAATGGAATTTGGGCCACGCGGCAAGTCACTCACAACTTTATATGTTGGAAGGGGTTAGGAATTAACCCAAGGACCATAGTGGACACATGGCACCATATGGTGCACTTGCTTAATGCAAGCAGCGGGTAGCTTGAAGGTTGTGATCACCATCATCATCATCATTTGTAGTTAAAAAGACAATAGCTGCAAATGCAACACAAAAACAATGAAGATGTTTGGTGCAAAGAAACATGAGAAAAGCAATATGCTCAATGATCCTGAGAAGTTAGCACCAAGGAAGATAGCATGTGGGTCTCGAGAGTGTGGATGTGTGTCCAAAGAGAGAGAGAGAGAGAGAGAGAGAGAGAGAGAGAGAGAGAGAGAGAGAGAGAGAGAGAGAGAGAGAGAGAGAGAGAGAGAGAGAGAGAGAGAGAGAGAGAGAGAGAGAGAGAGAGAGAGAGAGAGAGAAAAGTACAAAAGTCAATTAGAAAAGAGAGAAGATACAAGCATGTAAGAAGTGTAAGGAGGTGATTTAGAAGGTGTAGGATATGGAAGAAAGAGAGGTTAGAGAGAGACTCACAGTCACACAAGGACTCCCCTCTTAATGCTCCTTGGACCATCCTATGTTTGCAATTCCCACTATCATTTTGGCCGCAAAAGGTCATACCACCACCCTAGAAAGGTGGGCCATTTCGGATGGTTGGTGTAGATTTTCAATGAAATAATATTTGTGCCATTTTAGATCAATCCTTTTCAAATGAATTATGCTGCTTTTGTTTTTTTAAAGAAAAATGATAAATTAGATCAAAGTAAAAAATTACACGTTTCCTAGGGAAATGGACAACGCAAATCCAATAGAAGACGGTTAGATAATTGAGGGGGGGCCCTAGGGCGAGAGCATAAGCTTAGATACTCATAAATCATTACTAATCTTTGAGGAGAATAGAGCTTAAAAAAAACAGTCCTCCACTTTTGCCACCTAATGACTTTTGGACCTCCTTTACATCTTTGACAACAGCCTCTTTCAATACTTGAAGAGATTCCTTCACAATGTTTATGCTCAGGGGAGCATAATTGGAAGTAAAAGGCCTTCCAAAGACTGCTTTGTTCCTCTCAACCCAAATATATGCACTCCTCAGACATTCCAAGTAGAAATATCTTTCATGACGCATTCATCCAGAAGCAGTTCTCTCTAGGACACTGGTGCCTGATTAGGTCTATAGGCTAGTTGTAGCTCCTTCAAACACTTTTGATTACACTTGAAAGTCAAAAACAAATGTTGTAAAGTTTCTTCTTCCCTACGAGATCTACCACGGAGACCACTGCTTAGTCCTAGCTTCTTGGCCTTTGCATCTATCCAAATACTATTGTAGGAGCAACCATAACAAAGTACTTTGTTTAACTGAACGTGGGAAGGCCGAGATGCACTTGAATCTATATGACCATTGATTAGCTTATTAATAAATCTTCCATCTACTCTTTAGTTTAGCCAAAAGCTTCTTATCAAAGGGTTTGATGCTATTATTTTGCTTGTAGATGTGGTGACAAAGTTTGTGCAAGGAAATCACCCTATCCCTTAGGCATGCTTGTATGGAGTTCTTCATAACAGCTAGTCTAGACAGTACCAGATCAACACACCCTAATGACACTCTCTATGTCCTTAAGATCTCTTCTTTAGTTAGCCAATGGTCATCTTTAAACACATCCTTCTAGCACCTCTTGATGCTTGGTCTGAAGCATGAGTGAGCTTTTCTTGATAGAGGTGACCTCATACCATGTACAAGGTAGCCAAAACATATAGAATCAAAAAGGAAAAAGTGAAAACATTGTGTTGAGTTTTTTGGAGGAGTCCAATTAGCTTTTGCCTTGAACCAAGCTTTCCAAAACTTTGGATATAACAACAAACCCTTTAAGGGAATTTTAGCTAGCGTAGCATAGATTTCCCTAGAGTTCAAGTCTTTCGAGGCCTTGTAGAATATAACAATAGACCCTTTAAGGGAAATTTTAGCTAGTGAAGCATAGATTTCTCTAGAGTTCAGGTCTTTCGAGGCCTTGTATTCCTTTAAGGAGAAGCTTTTAATGTTTCTCTTGATTAATAGTGCCTATATTTTTTTTGATGAAGGTGATTGCCATATTCAATTGGCAACAAGTTTGGTAGAGATGTGCTCAATATTAAGAACACCCAAGCCTCCATTCTCCTTTCTCATGCAACAAGTCTGCTAAGCTACTTTTGGTATCTTATTTAGGTCATCATTACCTTGCTAGAAGACTCATTTTTTCTTTTGAGCTTCTGAAGGCATCTAACAAGACAAAAAAAAGATTAGAGAAGACAACAAGTATTAATTAAGAACAAATACTTTTGAGGATGTTAGTAGCACGCTAACTCGGATAACATTTTTGGAGCTTTCATTGTAAAAACACTTAATATTTTGATGAATCGGGAATGTTGTAACTCCTACTTTCCAGATAAACAGTGTAATTAATGAGCCAGGGCTACAAGCTTCCAGATTGTATCAACCCGTTTTTAGTTAGAGCTCCCAGATTATTAGTTTTGACCAGAAAAACCTTGGCTAAGGTATAAAAGCCAATTTTTGTAAGTATTTTAGAAGTTTTTGGATAATAGAAACACAACGTGAGCTCACGACGCTCACCTCTCTCCTTTTCGTGCTTCCTACTCCCTTTACGGTTGTCACATTGCAGTGCCGTCTGTTGCGTTGCAACCGTAGGTAAGAGCTCTACGCATTGACGTAAGCATTTCATGGTAATCCGTAGCTTTTGGCATCGCCGACCCGCGGCCTAATTTCATTATAAGTAGGAATTTAAGCTTCAAAATCATAAACAAGTATAGGCGGGGTATTGGGGCATCATTGCTAAGCATTTAGATGCATTCTGGGTCGAAAATGACTAGGGCAAAAACTCACTACTGTTAATAATAGTGATTTTTTCACTTGACCTAAAGTGATATTTGAGACTATAAGCATGTGTGTTTAGGTCTTATAAACATGTCTTAGAAGTTTTGTAACGTTTGGATGTCGTTTGATGCTGCAACGGTTGTGATTTGTTTGCCGATGAGCGACTAGTTTTTGGTGATTTTTGTCATTTGAGTGTAGCTTGATATAGATGTGAGTTGTTTGTTGTTTTCCAAGAGATTGACAACCTCTTGTAGTCTTTATGCACTAGTTGAGTCAGCTTCATCCCATGGATTGACAATTATATTCGTGGTTCTCGCTATGTCTGAAATAAGATGGGAGTGAGGTTAGACACCCGTCCCACATTTAGCGCCACTGTTGGGGATCGAAGAGACCTAAACTAGGAAAAAACACGAGCGTCTCGTGAAGTTATCCTTTAACTTCCTATAGGTTTACCTAGAGTCAAAACTTTCTTTTTAAAACAACATAGGTTAAGATTGTCGTCATTTGTTGTGTAGAGGTAGATTGGAAGTAGGTTGTACTTGCTAAGTACCTTTTAGGACTATAGGATTAGATTATGATTTTGAGAATGATTGATGGACGAGACAAGTCTTAAGATCAAGGCTAGAAAACCATAAAAAACAAGAAAACGAGTGTTTGTGGACACTTTCCACAACCCCATTGCAGTTGAACCTAAGAGTAGGGTAAGTAGAATCCGAGGTGGGATCTCAAAACATTGCTCTATCCAAAAGAATCAATTGTGAGTTTTTTGTGTGAAGTTACAGAATTTCAGGTCTACGGCTAGAAATAGCACCAGAAGACTCTCCACCATTGTATCGGATTGGAGATTATGCTTTAAAAGTTGTATAAACCATTGGGTAAGCTTAAGGACGCATTTGAGGTAAAATTTCAAGAGTTTGCAAAAACCCATATTATTTACTTTCTCTTGACATTTTAGGCCAAATTAAGTTTTGACTTTATTCAGAGGCTTAAAATAGTTCGTAAAAAGACTGTCCACTGAAAAAGTTGAAAAAAGTGCTTATTTTAGGCCAAAAGTAAATAATCGCGATTATTTACTTTCAACTCAAAAGTGACCAAGTTTGATACTAGAGACTTTATGTATGTGTTCAAACATATTTTGTAAAGGCCCATAGAATTTGGATCATCAAACTGACCAAAAACTTGGTAAAAATTAAAATTTGTACTCATTGTCAAGAACTTGAGTGTAAATTGGAAAAATTTTGTTCAAACTCAGTGAAACTTGACTCATAGGCTTATATTGAAGTGTTAAACAAGTGTACATGCTCAATTGACCAAAAAGATGCAAAAATTTGTCAGAAGTAAATAATCACGATTATTTACTTTTGTCTCATTTTTTAACTTTTTTGACCAACCTAGCATACCACTAGTTTTAGCATGATATATTAAGCCCACAAATCAAATTTGGTGAGAATTGGATCATTGGAGTGAAAATTGTGGCCAAATTTATAAAGTGAGTCTGCAGACACAAAATTGTTGACCATTTGAACATGGATTATCCAAACTTGATGAAACTTGGCTAGGGAGCTTAATTTGATCTTCTTAAACATTCTGTGTCAACATTGTGGCAAAAACTTGCATAAAAATAGTAGAAGTAAATAATCGTGATCATTACTTCTGATACATAGAGACACCATTTTGAACTTTTGAGCTTGTACCGTGTTAGACCAACATAATACAAGGCCATCGGTCAATTTTGGTTTCAATCGGATCCAAATTGGTACATATTCAGCCGGTTTCCAGGTTGCAAGTTAGTCCTTTAGCTTTTTGCAAAAGTAAAATCTGAAAGTCTCAATTGCTGACTCATTAAACTCAATTTGAATTGATACACATAGACCATTCACAATAGTTAGCAAAAATTGTATAGTCTTTGTGAAAGAATAGCTAACTTGATTAAAACTAATATAGGAATCAGGTTGCAAACAAGGAATTGAAAGCTTGACAGAAGTTGCAATCAAGTCAAGTGGAAGAAGTTGACAACAAGTCAATGCGACGGGAAGTACTCTATCCAGGTCTTCGCAAGTCTATATGAACCTTAGATCTGGTCGTATATTAGCAAACCAATGCATATTTGGAGAGACCGCTAGTAGAGTATCCACCGAAGAGAGTGTGAATCAAGGTGATCATTTGGACACTATCTTTGAAGAAGTCTCACTCACTTTCTCAGAATCAACATCTAAAATGTCTTCCTATTTGACTCATTCAGAAACCGGAACGACAATGCATTATAAGCACATACTCACCTTTTATAAGACTAATCGCCATGGAGCTCAGGTTTACCTAGATCCTAAGAAGAGTATGCTATTCGCATTGATGACCATGACATAGAGTTTGAAGAGGAAATCATGGCAAACAAACAAGGAAAAATGTACATGGATAAAAATGAAACTCAATATTTACAAGTTGAAAACCCTATGTGATAAATACCATAATTCCAGATATGGCAACAAAAGAAGGACCACCGACTTTAGAATTCGAGGGATACAACCAAGTTGATCTGAAGCCTTTGAAACGGCTTAGCACAGATAATCCTAGGATCGGAGTCTATTGTTGGGAGGATAGAAACGTCAAAGATCTTCTACGGACTTCTCATGCCAAATCAAGACAGTTAACACCCATGAAGATCATCTATATCTTCAAAATCAAAGACAAGGGTTCAACATATCTACCAACATACCTATTTAGGGATTGTTATAACAATAACTTTGTTATGATGAGTCTTGAAGAGGTGGAACAAACCAAATATCAAGGGTACTCCATAAGGGATTGGATATTGGGCCAAGGACCAGAAACTATTCCAAGAGATGAACTCCGTGAGAGATCTTTTGAGAGCAATGTTAAAAAACCAAAAAATACCTCATCACGAAGAAAAACAGGTGACACTAAAGCCAATCGAGGACTACATGAGTCACTATTTCCAATAGATTGGTTTGAAGGACTCGGAATGGGACCAACTGCCAGGAGACCTCGAGCTGAACCAAATAGACGTGTCAGATCAACTGACTTTTAAAAATGGGTCAGAAAATACAGTGGATCTGGGGATCCATATGACCACTTAGCAAGCTTTAAACAAGTGCTAAGAGCAGAACGTATATTTGATTTCCATACTCAATTTGAGGGATTTGGAATGACATTAGAAAAAAAAGCACTGACATGGTTACAAAACATTCCACCAAGGTCAATTATGGAATTAAATACATTAGCTCAAGGATTTGTAGTTGCATGTTCCAAAATGGGGATCAAACATAATACGGTAGCTCAAATCTATAGCTTCAAACAAAAACAAGTTGAGTATGTTAGGGATTGTGCAACTAGAATGAAATAATACATTGTAAGATGCCCAAAACTAGAAATACCTGCAAAGGAAAAGTTAGTATCATTATTTCTAGAGGGACTGCTAAACAAAGACCTTCATGCTATATTGTAAAGCAACAAACATATGACCCTACAAGAGTGTGTGTCAGATGCTATTGACTTAGGAGACAATTGTGATATTTTTAATGAAGAAGATGTGCCTAAGGATAATCAAAGTGAGAAAACAGCATCCACCAAACTAGCACAAGTGGGAATGGCTACTGCAGCCCCGCTTATAGCCATAGAAGACATGCTCAAAAGGATGAATGAAATGATGAATAACATGCAAAAAGCACCTATGAGGGGACCAAGGCAAGGGATACCTCAACAGAGACAACCAAGCAGAAATGGTATGCAATCGAGGGTAAATGGACCAACCATGAGACCAATGAGTGCTATTACCAACCAAAGTATGATGGGAATGTTCAATACGTGCCTATGAGGCCACCAACACAACCCATGTACAGATATCAGTCTAATATGGCCCAACAAAAAGACCACCGATGGGTATGGAAAGGCCTCAACGTGTGTTGGGTCAACAACTTCCATATCCTAAACATAATGCAGTACCTGTAAAGTACATGCATTCAAAGAAAGTCATAGATAAATAAGCACTAGTGCTTGTTACACCCTATGCTGAGCCTAGTCCATCTACCATAATGGTAGAAGGAGATTGGTATAATTCACATCCACCACCAATGGAAGAACCTATGACTTATACTACACCAGAACTTGCATCGATGTACTATGTAGCTAATCAAGGTGTTAGAGCTCCGATGGTAAGCCCCATGATTAAGCCAAGAACTGAGAATTGTCATAACTGTCGTGCAGATGATCATTGAAAAAATGAATTCCCAGAGCCTAATAAGAACATTAAGCCAGTTGAAGCTTTTTATATACAATGTTGCAAAAAGGAAGGACACTTCCCTGAAGATTGTCCAAAAAATCCTTTAAACAACGACAAAACAGTAGTAAACATAGTCCAAGTGTTACCTAGTAGCTCATCAGAAAGTGAACCTATTGTTCCAATCAAGGTAATCACCAAAGCCCAGGCTAAGAAAAAGAAACATAACTCCTCTCCTCATTCGGAGAATACTAAAATTTCCTCTCAAAAGACCAAGAGAAGTAGAAGCAAAAGGCATGAGGTGAGAAAACAGAAACAAAGGGCTGAAATCAAGGAGAAAGCAAAGAAACTATTCCAGGAAAAAGTGAAAGAAACTAGAAGTGAAATCAAGGAAACCAGAGTGAAATCTGGAGGATTAATTTTGGTAGACAAAAATTTTGAGCCAATCAATGCAGCCTTCGAAGCTTACCAAGCGGTCCTTAAAGAAGGCCAATACATGGAAAACAAATGAAAAAACTATCCTTCTCTAGATATGGAAGCAGTAAGCTTGAAGCTTATCAAAATCTGGTAAGAACTACTCAAGATATACTGGAAAAACAAAAACTCAAGGTCGAGAGTATGGAAAAACTTGAGGAGCTTGTGGTAGGAACCAGTAAAGAGAAATCTGAAATGGTAGTAGAACCCCACCTTGAAACTAAAGATCTAGAACCCAAAGTGCTTGACAGTGAAGATGTCTTAGATATAACTCCATTTGTAGAAGAAGACTTGCCAGGACACTTACGGGAAAAAGTTAGAGAGATTAATGATGGGAGCCTAACTCTGGAGTCAGCTTCTATAGAGGAAGTTTGGTTAGACAATCTACCTCCCGATAGGGAGAATGGATGTACAATCCTTGTATGGAGATTGCGGCTCTGAAGCTTTGGGAATGTCTATACCAATGACTCTAAAAACACTACCCTCTTACTTGGGAGATAACAAAGATGAATCCATAGTGTGTAAAACCTGTTAGGAAATAAGACGTAGCTAAATAGATTTTTGAGTAGATTACTTAATGGAGAGAGATAGATTTCACACACAAGAGATTATAGAGTAGAGAAAGAGAGAGAGTACACACGATATACGTGGTTCACCCAATGTGGGCTACGTCCACGGGAAAGCAGCCACTCAATGGCTTTAGCACTTCAAAAGAAGAAGTAGTTTACAAAGGGATTAAACCCTTGATAGAGCTCCCGCCTTGCTTCACTCTCACCACCTCACACTCACCTTGTTGCATTAACTTCACACTATGAAATGTGTGTAGAAATGGCCTCCTTTTATAGGACAAAAGGGCTGTCCTCTCTTATGAGAGACAGCCATGTGTAGCCGCCCTTGTGCGAATAAGTCCAAATCGGACCCTCCAATCCGCCCATGTGTGGCCGCTCTTGAGAAGACAAGTCCGCTTTTGAATTCGGCCACCGGCCACCGGCCATTGAATTTCGACCACCGGCCATTGACTTCCGACCACCGGCCATCGGCCATTGACTACCGGCCACCGGCCAACCGATCGGTTGTTTTCCGACCACTTTCCGACCGCCATCCGGCCATAATATTCCGACGAAAAGGAATATTTCGGCTGAAAAAAAGTCTCAGGGGGCCTCCGCCCCCGAGGCCTCTAAATTTGCCCCTGATTCTTGTCCGTGAAAACTTTGGTTTCCGGTGAGTGATTTTCCTTCACGCACGATGGCTTCTCCTCATAATGGGGGCCTTACAAATGTGCGCTTTTACCATAGAAAATTACAAGGGTAAATCAGGCTCCATACTTAACAAAACCACTCAGTTAAAAAGAGTGGAACAGATCCTAGAGGTAGATAACATCCATTCAATCATGTCTACACCCATCCAATGCAGGAGAACTGTTAAAAATCAGCCCATATTTATGGAATGATCTACAAAAAACTCTAGAGAAGGTGGAGATAACAGGGCTGATCACAAAAAATTTGAAAAAACTAAAACACGAATTGGATAACAAAGAGATTAGTTCCGTTCCAATGAAAAAAGTTGGAGAATACTACAAAGGGGAAGAATGAAACACAATCCTTCCAGTGAGACAATGATTTAGAAACCATGGCAATATTGGATAGTGGGGCATGCATAGCCATAGCCACAAAAGCAGTATGAGAATCATGGGGAAAACCAGTCATTAGACAAACTCAAATGAAATTGCAATTGGTTGATGGACACATCGAAAGACCCTTAGGACTGCTTGAAAAAGTGATAGTTAATTCCCGTGGATTGATTATCAACACACTTTTGCAATAGTGGACTTTGAAAATAAACTCAATTATGAAATTATCTTGGGGAGACCTTTTATGCAACAAGTAAAACTCATCCAGGATTGGGAAAACAATTATCTGTACTTGAAGCAAGTGGTATCAATAACAAGGGTTAATCTAAAATATCACAATTATAGAGATGTCATGAAAACACCCATACAAGAATTTGACTCACACTCTTCGGCTGAAACTAAGCTTCCATCTTGGTTGAACAAAGACACACCTATTTGAATGTGTAGAGCCTCAGAAAACAGGAGCTTAAAACAAGAAGAATGTATCTTAGAAAGGGATTGCACGTATGAAGCCTATGTACCTGAACTCTTTCTGGATAATTTGTTTGAGCCATTTAAGTGGACTCAAATTTTGGCAACAATGGATGTGTGTATAAATACGTCTTTGCCTACTCAATTTTGCAATGAGGATGGCTATGACATAATTCCCATACAAATGATCTCAACCCTTCACATTGAAGAAGAAATTCATTAGGAGATTTCGGAGGTCTTTTGGAGGGCCTTTTGGAAGAGAGAGGAAAATAAGCTCCTTCAATGAGAGAAGAGCTTACGTTACATAGAAAAATAGATTGCTATTAACAAAAATATAAAAGGTGTTCCTCTCCTCATTTAATAATCTAGTGGTCCTTGAAGACGATCGCTCTCTTTCATTTAATGCGAGCACCTTTTTCAGAAGGTAGATGCGGTGCATTTAATACGGCTTACGTCATCACTGGAACTCAAAAAATCACAAAACTATCAAGTGGTGGAAGATTTTGAAACTTTTGATATTGTCAATGCGTCCGGAACGCCCAAATATCCTAGAAATGAATGTCTAATTGCCTTGCTCCGACATCCAAAGAGGAAAAAAATGTCAAAAACCCCTAAAAGAACATTTTACTAATGGCGTGCGAGAGGGCATTCCAAAATTTTGGAATGCCTCCTCGCGCACCGTTAGTAAAAAGCCCATTTTTTTCTCTTTTTAGGGAGCTTTTTGAGAGGAAAATGTCAAAAAACTTCTAAAAAGGGGCTTTCTTGAAAGATAAGTGTCCAAAAACCACTAAAAGAAGCTTTGTACTAACGGCGCGCAGGGGGACATTCTAGAATTTTAGAATGCCTCCTCGCGCGCCTTAAGTAAAAAGCCCATTTTTTGGGGTTTTTTGACATTTTTTGCTTCTTCGGATGTCGGATCGAGACAAGTAGACATTCGTTTTTAGGGTATTTTGGCATTCCGGACGCATTGGTGGTGTCAAAAGCCTCAAAATCTATCACTATTTGATAATTTTTGACTTTTCAAGTTCTAGTGATGACGTAAGCTACGTTGAATGCACCGCACCTGCCTCCTCAAAACGACGCTCGCATTAAATAAAAAAGTGACCATTTTCAAGGACGATTGAGAATATAAATCTACTTTTTAGAGTGTCTGGTTGTCCTTTTGGACGTACTCATAAGGTGCAGTGTATTTTAAAAAACGTTTCTAGAGAGAGAAATACAGTTTCTTACAAGGCCCTCCAAATGACCTCCAAAATTTTCTAATGCAAGAATTCAAGGAAATAATGAAAGCTCAAAAAGTCTTTTCAGACCTCTACTATGATGCAACAGATGAGTTAGAAGAACGTTCAGCTATCTCAGATAATTCGGGGTCAGAAAAAGAACATATGAGAGCTAAACTACTGATGAAAGGAGGGGAAGAAAAGTTTTTTGACTTTCCAAACCAGAAACCAAGAAGAAAAAATGATATAGAAAAAAAAAGAGACACGAGAAACTCGAAAGCTAGACCTATGCCATCAGTCTCTAGTAGAACACAGTTTTTGATGCAGATAGATGCACATGATTGTGTCAAAGACAGAATCACTGGTAGATATCC
The DNA here is from genome assembly GCF_014529385.1 of Adiantum capillus-veneris. NCBI lineage: Eukaryota > Viridiplantae > Streptophyta > Polypodiopsida > Polypodiales > Pteridaceae > Adiantum > Adiantum capillus-veneris. The sequence continues at coordinate 129,465,122 of NC_140956.1, read as the reverse complement.
TTTGAACAAAAAGCAAAAAATATCAAAAACATTATGAAAAACGAGAAAGGAAACTCAAGAAAAACCTGAATACAAGGACAAGGATTCAACCATGACACGAGTTGAATGAAGAAAGAAGTATCAAGAATTGAAGAAAGCTCTAAAGGCGATATATACAACTGAAATGAACACCACTGAGGAGGAAGGTAAAGATGTAATAAGTGTTCCATCCCATTACAAGAAATATACTCTCCAGGACTGAAAAATCATAGTCGAACAATCTGTCAGGGAACTACAAAAAAAGGGTGAGTCCTACGAAGGACCTGAAAACGTAAAAAAGATAGATATGGCCAAATCAAGAGAAGAGCCTAGACGTGCCTACATTGCAAACAGCTTGATGGAAGAAGAAGAAGAGCTTTTGGTAAGCTTACTGAGAGAATACCAAGATATCTTTGCTTGGTCTTATAAGGATCTCAAGGGTGTTGATTCAGAAATCTGTCAACATACCATACCTATGAGAGATGATGCAAAACCAAGCAGACAGAGGCTATAAACATATAATGGAACATTTTCCAGAAAGATCAAATAAGATATTGAAAAGCTAAAGGAGGCCAAATTCATTTATGAAATTCAACACACAGATTGGGTGTCTCCAATTGTGGTAGTACCCAAGAAAAATGGAAAGTTACGGGTGTGTGTTAATCTCAAGAAAGTGAATGCAACTACCATCAGAGGCAACTTTCCTCTTCCAATCACTGAGCATGTTTTATAACGAGTTGCAGGAACAGAAGCTTACAGATTTTTAGATGGATTTTCGGGATATAATCAACTTTTGGTTGACCCCAAAGATCAGCATAAAAATTATTTTGCAACTAAATGGGGTATTTTTGCCTATAGGATTATGCCTTTTGGGTTAACTAATGCTCCTGTCACCTTTCAAAGATTAATAAGCCATGCTTTTAAAGAATCCTTGGATTTACATCTTGAACACCAAGTCTCCATCTTCCGGACCGGTTGTCTTGTCTGGCTAATTTCTGCAATCTGCCTAGCCATTTCTTCAATTTTCTTGGTCCATGATCCCTTCTTTGATTTTTCCATTCATTGGAGCTGCTCTCGGAGCTAGTGGACGTTACACTGGAATCAGAAGCTTAAGTAGCCGAACTACTGCTACTACCGGTCCTTCGCTTCTTGTGGCTCTTTTCTTTCTTAGCCTGCTGTTCCAGTTTTAATGCTCTTTGGACTAGATCATTGAATTTTTTTGTAGGGGCTGGTACTTCTTGTTCTCTAAGATTTTTGCTTCTGAACCCATTCAGAAACCATGCCCTCAATCTGTTCTCAGATGGCGGTTCTTGCAACTGCCTGGTCAGTTCTTTTATCTTTTCGACATAGCTGCGGACTGACAAATTCCTCTATTTGATCTGATCCAATTCACAGAGAATATCCTCGTCCCCTCGATTGTCAGAATATTCCAACCTAAAGGACTTAAGTAATTTGTTATATGATATCAGCTAGCATGCAGGGTAATGGTAATACCATTTCCTCGCTGCTTCCTTCAAGGTTTGTGGAAAACATTCCCCCCAATCATCTTCATCAATGTTTTTTAGTTCAGCATATTGCTCGAAATCTTGTATGTGAACATCTGGATCATCCTTTTTCCCTCCTTTGAATATGGGAAAGGAAATCTTCAGGGAAGCGGTGTAATCATTTTGATTACTGCTGATCCCACCACTTCTCTTCTTGGCTTCAGAATGACGCTTGGGAGCCTTCTTTCAATTGTCAGTGTAAGCAACCCAATCAATCTCTGTCTCTGTCTCAGTATCAGTATCTTCTCTGTTTTGTCTGCTAGAAGTACGGTGACTTCCCTTTCTGCCCTTGACATTCTCATCTTTCTGGCGAGACTGAGAACTCTTGGAACTCTTTGCCTTTCGTGCTTCCCGTTCTGCCCGTCTGCGTCGAGAATGACTGGAGTGATGTGAGTCCTGCGCCTCCTCAGCCTGACTATGCTCCTCCTGAGCCTCAGTGTCAGTCATTTTCTCTTGCTTGGGGTCAGACTCTCTTCCTGACTCCTTAGGAATGGGGTCCACACGATTGGTAGATTTCCGGCCACGATTGGACTTTGGTGCCATTGCTGAAAACTTCAACTGAGAGAAGAGTCTTTCAGTCAACGAGCTTCAGCTCGAGCCACCGTGATCGCCAAAATGGAATTGGAGCTGATCTCTTGAGACAGCTAATTCCAGTGTTGAAGGATTTCAGCTACTAGTGTGGAAAGATTTCAGACAGCAGACTAGACAGAAATCAGAGACTAAACTGAAATGTGGATACTAAAATAAGAATCAGACTTATAGACTGTAGTAAGGTTCAGATTCAGATTCAGAAGACTGGTCGAGAAGTAAGTATCACTGAAATGTATACCATGATTGAGATTACGGTGAATATGATTACAGAGAGAGAGAAAGTATAGCCGACAATACTGCCACTGATGCTCAAGTACAATTATAGCCCAAAGCGCTAATACAAGTGATAATAATTGCCAACCTGATAATAATGTAATGGGCCCTATTTATACACTTCGGTTTTACTATAGTAATTACTAAGTAATTCGCTACCCATCTTCTAAGAACACGTTCCCACATGGTGATAACCCAGCCGTCAGATCCTAAAAGACAGTCTTACAAGAAGTATAATCAACTGCCTCTTATGTACATGACCCATTGGTACAACTTACATGAATGGGAGTGCAAGCTGATTCAAGAATCCTTTGGATTTCTAATACTTTTAAATGGATTATTTACAAGTCTTATGAAAGATCCTAAGGACGTCATGGAGGAATAAGATTTACCAGTAGATGAAAAAGAGGAAAAGAATGAGGAATATATTGAAGTGACAGAGATAGAGGAGTCCATTGATCTTGAAGAAGAAGAAAAAGAGGTGAAACGAAGCAGTCTTCTCTCAGCGAAAACCTCAAATATCAAGCTACCTCTAGATGTGTCAGGTTTCAATGAGCGGCAAGCCACCTTAATGCTACCAGGAGTGACAGAGTTTAAATTTTGAAATAGGTCATACATTTTTCTTCATGATATACAAAGTATTTTTTGTTTGCAGGAGGACTTTGCACTGGCCACTATCTCCAAGTATCAGAAGGAGAGGAATGGATTTGTTTCAGATGATAGTAGTGATGATGAGGCAATGGAGATCTCCAGTAACCCACTAGACTGCCTTAAACTCTCCTTTGAAAAGGCAAAAAAGTATAAAGAAAGCCTTCCTGATGAAGCCACATTTCAAACTATTCGAAATAATCTTAAGCCATCAACTAGTAAATAGGATAAGGAGGATTGGTTTAAACGACCAGTGCAGGAGTCAACCGGATCAGTCAACCTATGGAAGGATGAGTTTTTTTTGCAAGATGAGAGTTTCATGGTATAAAATCCTGCCCCCCCCCCCCCCCCCCCCCCCCCCCCCCCCCTTCCTCTCTCTCTCTCTCTCTCTCTCTCTCTCTCTCTCTCTCTCTCTCTCTCTCTCTCTCTCACTCACTCACACACACACACACAAATACTTCTTTTGTTTACAGTCATGAATTGATGAAAAGGACCGACTTTCTTTGTCGTCGAAGAAGATAGTTCCATGGTAGGGATGCAGCTCTAGGACAATATCTTCCTAGTTTATGTGAGGCACCCATCACAAGAGGGGAATACTGCAACCTATGCTTTCAAGACATTATCTCGCTTCTTAGGTGGTCCAATGCTGCCACAAAATGCTGACAAAGTTATCCTCATCGACAAGGTTTTTGGGAGAGAATGTTTTGGTTACTCGCCAGAATATACTGGGAACCGTGCAACATATTACTACACATATACAACAATGGCATTATCTTTAGGGAAAGCAAACCCTACTGAACTCTTAGAGTATGGCAAACATTTAATGATCAGATACATGGGTGAGGTTCCAAATGATATTTGTAAATCATCAAAATGTTGAAATAACTGTGGTACATATTGAATTTAATTCTACAGGCATTTGTGGTACATCCAATCATCTAAACTCTAACTCTCTTGTTCCACCGATAGTTGGCATATTGCATTGTCTCTCTCCACCTGATTTGACTTTCAAGAGCACTTGAGTTGTTGAATGTGTGTGCTCGCTTTCTTTTGTGAAGGTGCAAATGTCGGATTGCCTATACGGTTGTTAAAGAGGCCAGTACTTTCTTTTGTTGCATGCAATGAATGATTCTGCGATAAAACCACTGAAATAACTCCTTCACTCAACTTTGCTAATGTAGGTAGAATGATATACTCTCCCTCGCTTTGTTAGCTTCACATCTTCCATACATTGAGGTTTAGATAGAAAACAGCGTGCCTTGACCCCACCTATGGATGGTTTGCAGGGTACATCTTCTCATTGGTTGACCTTTTTTCGTCCCGTTGTATTTTCACATTGCCCCCATGTAGACCAATATCTAACAAAATTATTTCCAAAGCCTCTCGAGCGACTTGTCATTTAGATGACTTTTTGATTTTCCAAGCAAACCCAATGTACAAATATACCAACTTCTCTACAATTCGGCAGAGACCATGCATTGTACAAATATGGACATTAACAAGTAGTATATCTAGAACTAGTCGGAAATTAGAGTCTTGATTGTGACGAGTAGGAGCCTTTAGTCACCACTTTTGGTCATCACTATTGTAGGCTCCATGCAATACAAGCATGGAGACTTTGCCATGGCACCCATTCCACAATTATACATACACTTCAATGTTTTGAGGTCACCTGCAAGATGCCATTGAACTTGAAAGTCTCCTCTCCCAAATGCAGCCAATACCTCTCCTCGATTCATTTGCCTATCAATGATATCTAGAATAGGGATTTGATAGAACACCCAAAATAAAATGTCATGGTCTTGTTTCTTTACCTGCGGGATCAATCCTTATGAGATACGAAAAATAAATCTAAAGAGGGCTTGCTAGAGCTGCAAAATTGGAGATAACAGGAATACATTAAATGAACCAAGCCACCATATGTTTGTTTCTGATTGAACACTGAAGTATGAAGGGTTATCAATGGGACATTTGGAAAGGGCCCTATTCATTAATGTGATTGTAACTCGCTCTAGCTTCTTCTCTTTAAGAATCTCACACTCATCTAGCTTCAAAACAAAATGTAGAACGCCACCTATCTCTTCAAATGTGATATTGTAGAACTCTACCATTCTAGTTTGCAACAAAGTGAGGTCCATGAAGATATTGTTGTACTCATCATAAGTGACAGTAGTTCCCTGTGAGTGATAAATATCTTGAATATGAAATGGACATCCAATGAAGTCTGTCTGTTCATTCTTGAGTTGTAGTCTTTCCTTCCAAACACTTGCAGATGTTGATAAAAGCTTAGAATTTATTCCCTTCTTCACAAACATGGAAGAGATAGACTGTTGAATAGCTGAGTAACCTCTTTTACTAACTCCAAGGGAGTCCAATGTACCCTGTATATGCTTGGCAGGCACTGCATTCTTTGAAATGAATATGTCAATGACATCCCATTGCAAAACCTTAAACTTTTTTTCATGCATGATATCCTTTGCAAGACCACTAGTTATCAATGGCTTTAACTGCTTTCCTACATTGGCCTTCGGGTCTATGTTCTCTTTGTCTGGATAGATAGAATCTCTACAAAAAAAGCATAACTAACATAAACAAAAACTTAGGTTAATTTAGATTAATTGAATAGTTTAAAATGCTCACATCAATACTTGGATTCTTTTCTTAAGGCCGCCAGAGCCTACCTTCAACGTTTCAAGATTCCGAAGTTTCTTCTTTCGCACATGAGTGCCTAACATTGTCTCTTTGTTTTGTAATGGCTGTACCTTTGTTCGCAAGACCTGTGATTTTTTGTGTGCGCTACATAACAGTCTTTTGGTCCTCATGATGCAAGTTTGAAAGTGTCTGAATCTCATTTTCTTGGTGCTTCACCATGTCTTTATAAGTTTCTGATTTTTTGTTTAGAGATTTACAATAGCCAAGCAATACATTCTCTCCATTACCTGCAAAGGTCAATAAGTTAGTGGGATTTGAAAATACTGGGAAAGCTTTTGTCATGGGATTCAATGGATAGAGTGAGCCTTTTGTCCAAATATCTAAGTGCTTTTCTCTCTCTGGTTTGAGACTCTCTGTCATGATCGGTGTCACTTTGATGTTAGTTTTGCCTCGCTTACATAATGGTGTATATTGGGGATCCAGATCAATGTGTAGATGATAGAAGGGTCTTTTAAGGAGGACATTTGTGGGGGTGGAAGAAGAAGCCATGTGTGCAACAGGGAAAGAAAGGGAGGATTTCTTTAAGGTCAGCGCACAAACAATGAGAGAGTAAGGAGAGAGTAGGTTTGGAAGGATACGTCCTATTTCCTTTAGTCATACATTCCATGTACAAGAAACTCCCTCCAATCCTAGGACGTTCATTAAATGCAATTGAAAACAATTTTTTCTTCAATCATCACGGCCGTTATGACACTGTGGCAAGAACCTACTTGTAAGTGCACTTTTTGAATGGTTATTCCAAGTTTACAATTGCTTTTACCACACCTATTTTCTAGAGAGAGAAAGTCAAAATTCTATTTTTCTTAGAAGGCTCTCCAAATGACCTCCGAAATTTCCTAATGAACAAACAACATTCTCGAAAACTTCCCATTTAGTTTCCAATGGTGCATCGTATTGAAGCTTCTTCATCCATAATTTTTGCTCAACCATTTCAATGTACATTGGTGCCCGTTTGAAATCCATACATAGTGATAATTTCTCTTTCCTTTGGCTAAAATTATCATGCTTAGTTGCTTCTCCACATGAAAGGTCGGTACATAAGGTGCGATGGTCGGATTCTGGGTCCATTGGACAAACATAAAAACTTTTTATGCAATATATGATGGCTTCGGAGAGTGGCATATAGTCAATCACACTGTCCCCATTATGTCTCATACATGTAAATCCATTGGTTCCACTCCACAAAGATACACCATTGGCAATGAGCATACCCATGCTATTACACATGTGTAAAAGTAACTTTCCATAGTGATCCGGCTCTTTCTCATCCATTGAAGAACGATCATATAAGTGAACTTCCTCTAACTCCCTTGAAATGCAGTATGGCATATTAAATTGTTGAGTATCATGTTGTAATGTTTTGTGCGAGCATTCATATCCCTGAATACAATAACATCACCTTCACCTTTGAAATAAACAATGTCCTCTTCTAAATCAAAAAATGGTTGATCTCTATCCATGCAAGCATAAAAGGGGGAATTATGATAAGGAATGTAGCAACCGGCTACAAAAATGGGTGTTCTTTTTGGTGTCATAATTTTCAGCCATACATAACGTTTGTACTTGTCATCTTTCACAATTGATACAAAATAGTCCAATTCTTTCTTAACCATACATGCTACCCCTCTTTGTCCTCTTCGTTGCTTAAGATTCTTTGACCACATCAATGAATGTACATTGTAATTCTCCAAGCAATTAATCCTTTGTGTATCATGCTCTCAAGTTTCAACAAGAAGTACAACATCGGCTTTGCTTGTTAGTTCATCAATGCCAACCCCGCATTCCATGTGTATCCATTACAATTCCAAAAGCATATTTTCAATTGTAACTCGGTCTCATAGGTCACGCATCCCTATTTGCTCGAGGGACTTGCCTCCTCCTTGGGCATATTTTCTTCATCAGAGATCTCCTTGTTTTTCTTATTCTTTTCCTCATATGCCTTGCGACGCATGTTTTGTTGCTTAATAGTGCAATCTTCACATACAAAACATTTTTTGTCCCTCAAATAGATCCAACTATGATCAAGGATAATCTTTGCTTGGTCTCATCCGGCATGGTGCATACAATTGGCTGTTCTCCCGAGCAAGGAGCTCCTTGCTTCCCCACTCTATGTGCTCCATAGACCATAACTCCGGACATGCCAAAGTGGGTTTTGAAGAAATCTTTGATAACAATGGAAAGAGAAGGAGGTGTCTCTAGCTTGTCTTCGGGAATTCCACGAATAACAATGTTCTTGGAACGTTGCTCTCGTCTCTTCAACTCCTCCACATACACATTTTCAACATTCTTGTTTGAACCACATCTTGCATGAGTGAGAAATTGGAAACCACATTGCTACCACATACATCAGCCCAAGACTTGTTTGTGCATACATTTTTCATGTCGCACACATTCCGGCTCATGGTGTCAAATTTCTCCTCTTTCAATACACGGTCATGCTCTACTTTGCTCATCCTCTCCTTCAAAGCATTCAAGTCCACAAGAGAGCGTTTACATTTCTTGACTTCCTCTTCAAGTTGCATCATACGTGTTGTTTGCATCTCAAGTGTCCTCTTGAGATTGTCCTTCTCAACCACAAGTACTCTTAGTGTGCTTTTCTCCATTGCAAGTGCTCGTAAGTCTTTGCCTTGTTTGTTTACGATCTCTTGTAATGATACCAAGTATGCCATGATCATGGTTTCCGATGTCGTTGGTTGGGTGGTTGTGTTGCTATCTCCACACTTAGGAGATTTTGAATCATTTCCTACAATTGTTGTGGACAAACAAACAAAGCGTAGGAGGAGGGACCGGGCGGATCAATGCCATCTCTGAACGACTAGAAGGAAAAAATGGTAAATGCCATTCAAGCATGGCTAGAGTACGGGCTCATCGACGACGATCATGAGCATGTGCTACGAAAGTAAGTACACCATGTCGTGTCAAAATGCATGCTAAAGAAAGCAAAGGGGGAAGGATCGGATGACGCTTCGTCAAGCAAAGCAGGAGAAAAGAAATGAGTTTAAATTTTCAATACAATTTACATATGGCCTAAATGGAAGGGTTTTGGATGATGTCCATTACTTTAATAGACAATGTATGTACCGTACTTTTTATAACAAGACTTGGAACTTTAATGATGTCCATTTTTTGTCGCTCTATTCTCTATCTCGCTACATTTCTTTTTTGCTACCTCTCACTCTATACCTCTCTATCTCTATCTATCTCTCTCTCTCTTACAAAATTACGGAATTGCACTAGACAAGAAATAGTAAATCATAAACTTGGAAAAGAAAATCATTTTTTGGTGGACAAGATCTAGACATCGTTTCTTGGATAGGTCTTGGCTCGGGTTAGTGCCTTAAATAATTTGGCTTCACTTACAAACCAGACTGATGGATAAACATGTTCTCATTCTAGCTTAAACCCAATACTCACAAAAAAATAGAAAGACAAATGTTTGCATGCAAGATAGGGTTTTTGCTTTGCCACACAATCCATGAAGTCCGGGCATTTGCTGGATGGCTCCTTGCAAATATGGACACTATACAATCTAGCATGGCCATCTTCACCAAGGGACTCTACTTTGAAGACCTCTTGAACACCATGTGCTCCACACATCTCCTCTAAGACCCGTTCATTCATTTCTAGGGCTAGGGTGATCTTATGTGAAACATCTAGGGAGATATAGGATATATATCGTATGCGCACGCCATCTCTCATCATGGCCCATGCAGTACCTTGAGGCATGGTTGTTTCAATGCACTTGTTGGGTGTGTTACTTTCATTTCTATCACATGCATTGGATGTGGCAGGAGATGGCTCTGGCTCTCGTACACTCTACTTGGTACCCCCCTTCAAGCAAACTTTAAATCTCATCACTGGCTAGATTGGGGCCCACATGTACAGGCCAAATGTGTGGCGGATGCGAAGGCTGTGGCTCAATGTTTTGGTCCACTATGTGACAATGCAACACATGATTAGGGAAAAACCAAAACCATTTCCGCACTACCTCTTTGTGATGCTTTTTGTAACCTCCAAAGGAAGGAGCTAGTACATCAATGCTTGACAATATTCTGTCCACACCTTTGTCCCCCTCTTGGCATGCCACTGCATGTGAGTGTGCTATCGTTTGATGTTCTTCATATAGCCCACATTGCTTCATTTACCTTGTGTTCCTTTACAAGCTTTCCACCTGGATCTGTTGAGCATTCTGGGGTTTGTGATGTGTTGTCTTGCACAAAATTAATTTTACGTGGCCTTCCACTCTTCTTATGATCCTTGCTTACCGAGTTGTACTCTGGCCTGTGTGAAGCATCAGCTTCCACAGCAATCACTTCACTTGGTCTTCGCTTTTGCCATTAATTCTCCTTATCTCGTCTCAAGGGAACATTTGCTATGTACATTGGAGCACCTTCAGTAGCTTCGTTCAATGTTCTAATTACTTAACTTGGACGACTTCCATTACGTTCAGCAAGCTTTTGATAGACGGGCCCTTCCCAATGTATTTGCCTTGAAGGTATGATATGGCCTTTGTGCTTTGAAGAATAGATTTTGCTAAATCAATTGTACAAGAATCATACAATGAAATGCATTTGTGGAATCTCTCTCTTGCTAGCCAGCTGACATGCTTGCTCTCAACTAGGTTTATGCGTAGAGTATCCGGTCCTTCGGTGCTACCTTCTACAAGTTTCATAATGCTACCCTAATTTGCAATATGAATCTCCCATCAACTGAGCCATGAATCCATATATGAAATATTCTGATCCATGTAGTGTCTGTTACGCCACCATTGTCGTATAAGTCAAGCCTCTGCTGCTACAGACTCTTTGGTGGGCGCTTGCCTCCACTTCTCACACATTTCTTTGTGTATACGTTGAGACACTTGTGCAACATATTTTGTTGTGTGTTGATTCAAGATTTGCTTCCAATGGAAGAGACATAAACGCTCTCTTCCGCGCATCACATTATTCTTGTCCCCGAGGGGTTCACTATATGTAAGACCACTATATCACGTGCATTCAGACCCTTTTTCTAAAATCCCTATTCTGTGAATTTTCTAGGAAATATAATGAACCCTTTTCTTTAAAATTCTGTAAATTTTTTTGAGCTTTGTAAAAAAATATCCTTATGTAAATTAAATTTTTTAAAGCTGTGAGAGGCCAGCGTTCCTAGTGCATCACTTAATGGGACGATCACAGCACTGTGAAATGGGGATATTTGGTACACGTAATACAAGTTATTTGGGAAGTGTCTACAAGTGTTAGAGTGTGCACAAGAGCCAAGAAGTTACACATAAATGAACATGGATTGAGTTTGAAGAAGAGGTAGCATCGTGTGTATGTGTTTATGTGTGCATCCGGGGACACCTGGGAACGTTTACTTCTATGATTGAGCATTGCATTCATTTGGGGTCATCCTCTCCCTTACAAGTCAAGATTTAAGGTGTCTTCTAATTGAGGAGAAAGGTAAGTGTCTCACTAACAAAGATGAGAGAATAAATTCTTTCACTTAGAAAGACGAGACGTGCGTTCCCTCTCCCAAAACGTACACGGGACGCTTTCTCTCTCGGCGGGAAGGATGGCTACTAATTTTCTCTCTCTTCATCAACCTTATTCTCTCTCTAGTCGTGCATGAGAGAGTCCAAGACCTATTTCTATCAAAGGTTGTAGCCTGAAAGATCTTCCAATCTTCATCCATCTCTCTTCTGCATTTCTCCATAAGGGTTTGAATATCACACTGGGGCTAAAAATATTAATAGACTTAGAGATGTGAGAACTGTCACCAAACTCCAATAATATTGTGTCAAGCAGCCTTTTAGGAGGAGTCTCATCAACACTACGTTAGAAACCAGACATTGTGGAAGTAAGGCAATGAGGCTGTAGAATTAAACAACGAGTTGATTGGAGAGCATGACGTGTATAGGAGAATTAGAAATTGATGGAGGAGGCTATACACTTCGTGAGGATAAGACCATAGCACGAAGCGAGAGGAGACACGGGGGAGAGACTTTAAAGTGGGCATTGAAAAGAGTGGACAAATTTATAGTACGTCAAAAATTTTACCGTTGGTCACACATGTCAAGCATGCAAATGCGACACATGGCACCAACATCATACTTTATGACACATATAAATAAATATTATTTCTCGCATTTAGGCCCATGTGTGTCTTGAGCTTCGTGAATTTCAGGATTTTTTAGTGTTTTCTCTCTCTCCCGCAGATGCACACAACGCGCATTAAGCGAGAAATAAGACCTAACTTCAAAACAACCACAGGTTTTGTTTTAGGTTGCAAGTTGTCATTCATGAGAGTGGTCAAAGATATTTCTATTAGGTTGAGTTATAAGTTATAGCCCTTAAAAAGCCATCGAAAGTACAAGTTCCTAAATCTTACAATAAATGTTATCATTCCAAACTTGGACTCTATGTATCTCCAAGCATTGGCAATCAGCCTCCATCCACCACAGGTTTTTGATTTAGGTTGCAAGGGGACAAATTGATTGAAGTACTTGAATTTACTAGTTCCATCATGCAAATTGGAGTTTGGATGGATTTGGCATAAAATTGCCAAACAATCTTGGCAACCTTGCAAAAAGAGATGAAGTTAAACAAATGAACGTTTTAAGCAACATGAATATGATGAGAGAAAGTATACAGGCTTTTTACACCTTGCAATTTTTTTCAGTGCTAGGAAGTGAGTCCATAAACATTGCATGTTTCCCCAAAATGTCGATGATGATGAGACTCGGGTGCTCTCTATAGAGTAAAGGATTGAAGCAAAATCAATATAGACTTCATAACTTTGGATGATAAAGCTTGAGGGAGAAACATTTACTTCTCAACTAAAAATAAATAATATATTTTCATTGTGAAATGACAAGTTTCAAAAGAAACTCTCTATTTTCCCATGAGAGTTGAAGACAACATGTGTAATAAGTGGATCCAGAATAAAAACTTGTCTTTTCACTTCCCCTAGAAGTTCCAGCATCAAACATCTAGAAGAAAATCGAAGAAGGCATAAGAGGACATACCAAAACCAACCCTGAAATCAAAAAGATAAAAGGAAAATTCCATTACCTCAATGCAGCCAACCGCACAGTGTCAAAAATCTCTAATTTGAAATCAAGAAGCATCTTCGTATTGTCAAGCAATATGTTGAGGTAGTTTTCATTCTCGCAAGGAGCTGAGATGTCAACTATCATCTGGCCAATGACCTTTTGGGACTCCTTCAGGTTGGAGGCCGTAAGGATGTCTATTTGTTCAAAGCTAAGTCTTTCTCCTCAGAGATCTCTCCCTCTTTTCTTCCTCCTCCTTTTCCTTCCTCTTCTCTTCTTGGACTTCAGTGGTGGTTGTCCTTGTAGGATACAGGTGGGTGATGTCTTCAATCACAACAATTGTCTCCTTGGGCTTCCCTGCTAGAGGGATATTAAGGATATTGTATGCTTTCATTTCTTGATTGGGATAGGCTCAAGTAATCTGTCAAATTTGTACCCCTCCCCACCCAAGGGCCTATATCCTACATTGGAACTAGAAAAGGAGCCCTTCCCACCCAAGGACTCTCTAAACAAAATGCCCTCCCCTAGATAAGGAAAACTCCAAGGGGCCATCCCCTATCAAGGATAAATCCCCAGTCAAAGAAAGGGCAAAGCAGTCTCCAGCAACAGAAAAATTAAGACAACCCCCCTGGTCCTGACCCCAAAAGGCAAAAATGAGGATTAAAGATTGCTAATATCTTTTAATGAAGGGAGAGAGTTAGCTATCAATCAGTAGTCAGGTGTCATGAACTTGACGGCTACTAGCAATGGGCCCTACTTTGTGAGACGAGGAAGTTACCTTACAAAAATGGGACAAAACTCAATATTTTAAAATGTTTCTTTTCATTTTTGTGTTGTTTTTCATGTATTTCTACATTACGTAAGGTTGCTGCTCATTGGATGTGCCTTCTTTTCTCTCTCTCTCTCTTCAATAAGGCCCTCCAAATGACCTCCAAAATTTTCTAATGTTTGTGCCGAAGAATGATTCGCTATAAAGCATCTCCATGGTATCAACAAAGATAGATCACACAAAAAGTGGTTTGATAAAGAATGTCAAGATGCTCGAAAGTCCTTGATAAATCTTGATGCAACTATGGACAAAGATAACTATCAAAGTCATTTGCATACATACAAGGCATTGATTCAAAAGAAGAGAAGAAGATGGGAAGTAAAGCAACAACTTTTTCAAGTCCAAGAAAAGGCATATGCATGCGGAAGATTTTGGAGAAATTTAAGGGGCAAGCGGGGTTGAGAATTTTGGTAACTTGAGTCTTGTGGATATGTACACACATTGTAGGCAATTAGATGAGCAAGCAAATGCTAAAAAAAAGTCATTTTATGGTTCACTCCCATGTATGCCCTCTTTTTTTACTGTTGAAGATGTATGCGGTGGGCTTGAAAAGTTGGCCACTCACAAAGCGAGAGATCTTCAAGGTATCAAGCCAGAGATGATCAAATGGAATGGACGGGATATTTTACCCATGAGTGTATGTGTGGTATGTTCAACCTTGCCCTTCAACATGGTATGCCTTATGATTGGAGTACTAATTGGGTTAAGCCTTTGTATAAAGGAGGGGATGTAAAGAATGTAAAGCACTACCGGACTATAATGATTGGGTCTCTTATGGCAAAGTTTTTTGGGTGCATAATGGAGATGAAATTGAGTGATTGGGCTGAAGATAATGACAAGCGTGCAAAGGGACAAGCTAGTTTTCGTCGATGCCATAACACCATCGATCATCTTGTCACTCTTCGTGTTATCATGGAGGAAAGTCGGTTGAAACGCAAGTGATTTTATTATTGTTTTGTGGAATTTAAGAAAGCCTTTGATATGATTCCACGTAACAATTTGTGGAGAAGGATGGAAGAACTCCAAGTGCCAAGTGAGTTTATGCTTGCGGTTTCTCGAATCTATGAGAAGGTGATTTCTCAATTGCGCATGGGAAGAGAAATTTCAGAAATTTTTATAAGCACTATTGGGGTTAAACAAGAATGTCTGTTGTCACAAACTATCTTTGGTCTATGCATCGATCAATTGGAACAAATGGTACTTGACTTTATGCAAGAAGAAGGCATTGAAGAGGTCACTATTTGCAATGCGGTAATCATGCTTTTGTTGTATGCGGATGATGTAGTGCTTCTAGCACACACTTTAGAAGATGCACAAAAGCTTATGGTTATCCCTTGAGAACTTTTGCTTGCATAGTGGATGATTGTGAATGAATCCAAAACAAAGGTTATGCTTGTGAAAACCACCATAAGGAGAAGCCATGCATTGTGTACAACAATAGGTTCCGTCCAATCACAAGTGGCATGAATGTGCTATGCATCGTTTGGAAGCGGGAAAGAGAGCATATTATGCATTTGAGAACATGTGTAATGCGGGAAACATCAAGTGTTGGGTTCTCAAGAAGTATCTTTTTGATGCATTGGTGACACCGGTTCTTCTTTATGGACAAAGTGCATGAAGTCGTCTGGAGTTAAAGTGTGGGGCGGGAGCATCTCAAAGTCTACTTGGAAAGAGTTTGAGAATGTCCAAAAGATTTTTCTCACAAACTTTCTCAACTGAAGACACAAACACCATATGTGCTCCTACTTGTTGAGTGGGGATGTCTTCCGATTGAGGTTATGGGGAAGGAAAGGGTTGTGGAGTACATGATAAAGATGCGTCAAAACCCCCCATATCGACTTCCTACAATTGCATGGGACTCGCAAGCAAAAAAGTTCAAAAGATTCATAAAAGAAAGATCTTGAGCATGGGATGGATGCAAGACATAAAAAAGTGGTTTGGGAGATGAGATGCATTACACTTGCTACATGATGCTTCAATTGACTCCCAAGTGAATGAAGCTTTTCTACAATGCCAATGTATTACGGCTTGGGAGAAGTCCGGTGGGTCACACTTCATACATTACACCACCCATATTGCCCCCAACTACAAAACCATGTTCTTCGCTGAAAGAGGAAACCGTACTCACACTTACATGCTTTGAGCCTATCCCCTTTTCTACGATACGCACTATCGCAGCCATTTGGCTTAGCTCCCATTTCCTTCGATGCGAAATAGGACATTGAGGCAATGAAGAAGATTCAAATTGATTATGTACATTATGCTCAGTGCAAGTTCGAGAGTCTGAGTACCACACACTACTAGAGTGCTCAGCTTTTGGTCACATCCGAACTTGCTTCTCTCACATTTTCAGCCATAACTTAGACATACACACTTTCCTCTCCCAGCCAAAGTGTGGGCTCTCCATTGTGACTTTCATCACCACAATTTTGGAGCATCGAGTATAAGACTTAGGGTAACTGAACATAGGATCCTCCTCCCTACCGCCCCTTATATAGGCTAGCTCCTAGCACTTGCCCTAAGCGGATCCCCAGTCCGCACTGGTCCAGTCTAGGCCCTTGGCCTAGGTCCCTAATCCCCTAGGTTGGGCCTTGCCCCGTAGGACCCTTGTCCTGACATTACTCCCCCCTTAAGGAAGAGTTTTCGTCCTCGAAAACACAAACAGTAATATCTGCTTAAGAATACGGATGTTTTCTTTACTGACGTCCCATAAGTGAGCCAGTTGTCTGTATGACCGATAATTGGTGCAGTGAGGAGGTTCAATGAAACCAAGAGCAACATCTTGATTTTCAACATTGTTGTCCGTTTGCAACCACTTGGGTCTAAATGGTGACTCCATTTATAACTCACTTGAGTACTGTAAAGGAGTAACCACAACTAAGAGTTGTCCAAAGGCATAACTAGTTTTCAGATCTTCTGAAGGTACTGGAATAATGGAAGGAAACCTTGGTGTAACTTTCCATGCAGTTGTGAGCCAGATTTCCTACTCGCCTGAGTATCTTGGAAAGTCCGTAGATAGGGAATGTCCTCGTGTTAGAATTCTGAATAGTTTGGAACACAAAGAACTACATGATCATCCCTAATGAAGGTTACTTGCCAACATACTTTGTCAGCACACCTGGTAAGTCCTTGACGTATGAAAGTATTGACACGATCTCCAACCCCACCACAACAGGTGTTCAAAGTTGAAAACCGTACTTAAGCAAATTCTAGAATAGGGAGAAAATTATCTATTCAGAAATGCGTTGTGCTAACGTATGCTCTTAGCCGATCCTTTAGCATAAGATTACTCTTTGTAATCTGCCTGTCCCCTTGGATAACTGACAGTACTAAGGTATGTTTTCCTCACGGTTTATAGACAGTCGTCCCAGATGACTGGTAAACGGAAAATCACAGTAGTGTATAACATTGGTGAGGACTCAACAATGTCCGAAATAACCATCGTAGTTAACTTGGAAAAATCCACAAACACCCAAACCGAGCCATGACCTCTATTGGTGATTAGTGGACCCGAAAGTAATCTCATACAGATAGTGCACATAGAGTGCAAAATGCTTCATAAGCAGCAACCTGAGGAATATGCATGCCGTTCCAAATCAGCCTTTGCTAAACACTAGGACCCATAACACCTAGTGTGCATGCATTTAGCAAAAACTAACCCGAACCTGTATATCCATAATGATCTTTGCCAATAATTATGGCAAATGTGATGAACCTAGGACACATTAAAAGGAATGTAAATAGTTCGGAAAAGAAACTAAATACTTTTAGTTGCAATCTTTTGCAAGTCTTGTTGAAACATCTGAATCACAATAGAAGGTGAAATATTGATCACTTCTAGGTATAGTCAAGGAAAATTTTTCACGAACAACTTATAGCCTTGCTATATGTATAAACAACCATCTGTAATGTTGTTTAGCAGTACTTGTACCTTAACAAGTCATTCTAAGTATCTGACAATTTTTGGCCACAAAATTGCTCCTGATACGTCGTGCTAAAAATGGTCTAGAAAACAGATGGGACCAGCACCTAGGGACTTTGTCGTGACACATAATTGAAATAATGGCGCAAGTGTCAGTCCAGAGACTCATATTCTCTACATGTGGAATATGTCTCATATAAGGATGTGTAGCTCTCGCCGAGGCTAACCCGTTGATGCTCTCCGTTCTCCGTTCCGAATACCATAACGCACGTAGCACACACAAACTCTCACTCCCTCTCTCGGTCACACAGAGTCGTACGACAGTTTTTGGAATTTAAGATAAGATAAAATTAATGTGCTCAAAAATGTTACAAAGTGGGTTTTATACCTTAGCCCACAAACCCTAAAAATTGATCCTAATCTAACTCACTGTCTCAATATTTACAAAGTGAAAGCTTGTCGAAAGCCCCAAAAATAATATACATGAAGAAACTGTTGCCGTTACTGCCACATGATACAAAAATAACAAAAATATGAGTTCCAAGCGCTGCCACTAGCTAAGAAGGGTGGGTTCAGACTACGTGGCAAAAGAGAAAGGCAAAGGGGCGTCGATGCTCCATCGCGAAATTTGATTGGTTGGAGTTGAGGCACTCTTCCGTCGGGCCCTCAATTTTTCTTCCGAACCCCCCCCCCCCCCAAACACCTTTCGAAGAGTTGATGGCCTCTCTTAGCCCCCTTCACTTTTTCACTTTTCCTCCTCCTCCTCCACACTGTCATGGACTGAGAACATGAGCGAGAGGACCTCATAGACTTACTCCACACTTGAATTCCATGAATTCCTATGTCGTGGTGGACAGCCTTTGTCCATGCATATTCCATGAATCTTGGAACATGTTGGAACAACATGTGTCCTCCTGAAAGCTGAGAATTTGACAACATACAATAGTGGGTCTATCCTTACGTTCATTAATTAATTACCGTAGAAGATTCCTTTGCCAACAAATTCAAAAGCAAAGGTCTCCTGATCCCCCCACTCCCACGCAAGCATCCTTGCTCGCCCACTCGCCGTAGATAGCCGCTCGTCCATACGTGCTCGGCTCCATCTCCGCTAATTTGACCTCATCCTGCCTGCACTGCAGGGAATCTCCTGCTCCTGAGAATGCCGGAGCTTGCCCTGCCATAGCAAAGAGGGGATGCACGCCCCACTCCGAGCCTGCTCTGGACACTGAAAGGCCTCGAGATGGAGAGACGGAATCAGATCCAATTCTTACCAAGACAAACTGTGTCTCTCCCTCTCTCTATTCGCTCAACTGAGGCCGATTTCCTTCTCTGCCAGTTCTGTGCAGACTCTCACATGGAGCTCGACAGCCCACAATGATGAGATCTCCCACGACTACCAGCCGTCACGTCTACTCCTCCAATGCCCTTTGCTTGCGGATCCGTCTCTACTCCATGCAGATGCTCCTTTTCTTCTCATCTCCCCACCACCTGCGTCAGCGTGAGAGAGAGAGAGAGAGAGAGAGAGAGAGAGAGAGAGAGAGAGAGAGAGAGAGAGAGAGAGAGAGAGAGATTATGCCGGCCCATGCCCTGCGACTCACACTCACTGCGTCTGCCTCTTGCATCTACAACTAAGGCCCATGATGTGAACGAGCCCGAGACAAAGAGAGATCCCACATCATCCCCTCTGCTAGTGGCCATCGCTGGGTCCTGCGCTTCTTTGCCTCCCTTTGCTGGGCGGACCCCTTCCCACCCCCTCTTACATCTGCCTCTACTCGTCTCTTACTATCTCCGTCTCGCAAAACCGGTTCGCCTCCCCCCCTCTGTCTTCCTCTGCACACCGCTTGTCCGACCATGGCCTCACATCTCCCTTTAGAGCAACACTGCGGGCCCGCACGTTGGAAATTTAGAGGAATTGAAAAAATCTTTTCTCTGCCGCTATCCCACATGGCCAATCCCTTTCTCTCTCTCTCTCTTCCACTTGCCATGCCCGCCTTTTTCCCCTCAAAAGAGCTTTGAGGGGAAAAAGGCGGGCATGGCAAGTGGAAGAGAGAGAGAGAGAATTGGATTGGCCATGTGGGATAGCGGCAGAGAAAAGATTTTTCAATTCCTCTAAATTTCCAGCGTGCGGGCCCGCAGTGTTGCTCTGAAGGGAGATGTGAGGCCATGGTCGGACAAGCGGTGTGCAGAGGAAGACAGAGGGGGGGAGGCGAACCGGTTTTGCGAGACGGAGATAGTAAGAGACGAGTAGAGGCAGATGTAAGAGGGGGTGGGAAGGGGTCCGCCTAGCAAAGGGAGGCAAAGAAGTGCATGACCCAGCGATGGCCACTAGCAGAGGGGATGATGTGGGATCTCTCTTTGTCTCGGGCTCGTTCACATCATGGGCCTTAGCTGTAGATGCAAGAGGCAGACGCAGTGAGTGTGAGTCACAGGGCATGGGCCGGCATAATTTCTCTCTCTCTCTCTCTCTCTCTCTCTCTCTCTCTCTCTGACGTAGGTGGTGGGGAGATGAGAAGGAAAGGAGCATTTGCATGGAGTAGAGACGGATCCGCAAGCAAAGGGCATTGGAGGAGTAGACGTGACGGTTGGTAGTCGTGGGAGATCTCATCATTGTGGGCTGTCGAGCTCCATGTGAGAGTCTGCACAGAACTGGCAGAGAAGGAAATCGGCCTCAGTTGAGCGAATAGAGAGAGGGAGAGGCACAGTTTGTCCTGGTAAGAATTGGATCTGATTCCGTCTCTCCATCTCGAGGCCTTTCAGTGTCCAGAGCAGGCTCGGAGTGGGGCGTGCATCCCCTCTTTGCTATGGCAGGGCAAGCTCCGGCATTCTCAGGAGCAAGAGATTCCCTGCAGTGCAGGCAGGATGAGGTCAAATTAGCGGAGACAGAGCCGAGCACGTATGGACGAGCGGCTATCTGCGGCAAGTGGGCGAGCAAGGATGCAAACCTTGCAAACCTTGCGTGGGAGCGAGGGGATCGGGAGACCTTTGCTTTTGAATTTGTTGGCAAAGGAATCTTCTACGGTAATTAATTAATGAACGTAAGGATAGACCCAGGAGGCATGGATTATGTAGCTAATATGTAGATAAATGCCATGAGTAGGAAAGCAATTCTTTAGGTAGAATCTTAGGAGATACTTTTGTTTAAAGGGATGTAAAAATAAAGTTGAGTGTTTTAGTTTTAATCGAAAAGCAAAGGGAAAACTTTTCCTTTATTGGTTTCATATGCAAGCGATCGGCAAGCCAACGGGAGGGTGTGTGAGCTGGGGTGAGGAGGGATAGTTGTTGCACAAGCTAAGATGCAACATCAATGTTTTTTTTAAAAGTTACCCATTCGTGGTTGCAAATCTATGCATCGAATCTTCAAAGATTTGGTTTGACAATGAGATCCGTTTTTGAGTGCTTAGTATGTAATTTGTCACAAATTACCTCGCAAAAAAGGCAATTATGTCTAAAAATATTGAACCAATTCATCACCAAAGCCTACATACCCAACTCAAATTTTAGTTTTAGCATCGTGTACGATAGAGTAGGACGCCACAATTTTTGAGTTTGGGGCTTATTAGAGGGTATCTCACTAGATACCCTCAAAAGCAAAAGAAAACTTTTGGAAATGCAAATTTTCTGTTGCACGCCCAGACAATCGTGGAGGGGGTGTGTTAACGCAGACTCCAGGAGAGAGACAGATGCTTGAGTATGAGTATTTCACAAGATACTTTGGTGTCTTATAAGCAGTGTTTGGGAGAAATGCATCGGCTTAATATCTTGCTGCTTTCAATTTCAAAAATGCCGGTTGAGGGCAAGAAGAAAAGGAGAAATTCCGCCCCAAAATAGAGAAAAAATAGTGTAAAAACCCAAAAAATAAACCAAATTCTCTAAAATTTCCTCTTGGCAAAATTGAAGAAAAGGAATTTTGTATGTTAGGAAAAATGATTTTTCCCGAGCACTGCTTATACTTGTGAAAGTGGAGGGTGGTGATGACAGGTGTAGGAGAGAGGGCAATAGGGACAGCGCAGTGCGAGAGGGAGATTTTTTAAACTTGCAGGACCAGCTAGGACGGCCAGTTCTTCACGATGGAAGTGGAGGTGGACCAGCCAGCTGATCTGCAGGAGGTGAATCTTATGTCTTCGCAACTATGGGTATGCATGGCCTGAGACTAAGACTGAGTGAGCCAACTTCATTCAGAGTTGATGGTGTAAATCCATTCAGAGTCAGGCCTGTGCGGTTAGAGAGAGAGAGAGAGAGAGAGAGAGAGAGAGAGAGAGAGAGAGAGAGAGAGAAGAGAGTGTAGCAGCTTGCGATGAGATTTGGGAGCTAGAGGCAGGCGAGAGCAGATGGGCCACACATGAGCACTGTTGGACAGACCAGGAGGATGAGATATGCAGGAACGCAAGAACGAACTCTAATTGCTTTAGCTTCAAATTGAGAGATTCCTTTGGCATCGAATATGACATATTAATAGTTTTGAATATGACAGATTAATAGTTTTGTTGGTGGTTTAGACCCAGTAGTAAATAAATGCCAATCCAAAATACGGAATACACGATTGTGTATAGATAGAGTTGCTGAAGAGAGAATATGCCAATTCATGTTCCAAAATTGGATCCACACACCATGTGATAATAAAACACCCTGTATATACTAGGGTAAAGGGGCCAATAAAAAACCAGGTCCCTATCGTAGGACGCGTGGCCCCCTTTTACAAAGTTCATTTTGTTCTAGAAGAGGGACACACTCAGCTGGGTGTTGGAGTGGTTTATGTGAGACTTGATGGAACACTCACCGTCCGATCGTGTGATCAAGCCTCGTTGGTTGAATGGTCCAAATTAGACCCCTCGTCGTCTTCCTGCTCAAGGCCGTTTTTGTTACACTTGAAATTTTGTTTCGCCTCTTGTGTCCTGTCCGCTTCGCTGCAGTCCACCAACATGCCATGCATGTGATGCGTGTATAGATTACAAGCCGTGCTTGATGAGAAGTTGGTTTATAGAGGAGTGTTTTGGCTTGTTAAGCAGATGCCTAGAAGACATTGTGTCTCATCTAAGGGTTACGTTACATAGACTGGAGAGAATCAACGATGGTCACTCCAATCCAACTTGTTGTGTGCAACCAAAGACCGTCTTGATGCGCCTGATAGCTCTCATAGAGATTACAAAGAAATAGGCGATGCTACGGCCGACTGATGTAATTAAGAAGTTGCTTGTGTCTATAGCGAGGTTGCGTAGATTACGTGTACGCATGCAGTGATGCATGCAAAACTGAACCGCCCTGCAATGTTGTGCCAGTCACCTCATGTTGCAAGTTCTCATGCACGGACTGCCGTAGTCGATGATGAGACTGCCCTTGTAGTGGCCTCCTTGTTGTTTGCACCACCCACACGCATTCTCACTTACTAGCGTAGGATTATTGAATAAGGAACTAGAGTGCTTCGTTAGCCTGTATAACCGGAAGTGGATAACAAACTAGTATAAAGGTACAAGCCTTCAAGGCGATTGCAATTAGAGGGAGCAAGAATTGAACAAGAGTAAGATCCAAGAAGATCGTAAAGAAGATTGTAGAAAATGAAAGTGTGTGTGTGTGTGTGTGTGTGTGTGTGTGTGAGAGAGAGAGAGAGAGAGAGAGAGAGAGAGAGAGAGAGAGAGAGAGAGAAACTTGAGAGAGCGCTTACTATTTGTTTTGCACAAATCTTGTTACGCCAAGTGAGTGTAAGTGACTGAAACGATTTGATGAAAATAGTATGCCAAAAAGTTGATGAATTAAGAACGGAACTTTGAATGTAGCATGCAATGACTTCTTTACAATGAAATGGACAAAACTTCTGTGGAGAAGAGGAGGAGGACTATATCGGTAAGATGCTCTTCAAAGTTGCGCGTTTGGGTAACTGGTTGACAGAGAAATGGCGCGAAACGAATTGTTTAGCTGACTGAAGGTGGTTGGGGACCACATTAGAGTAATTTATTTGTATAGTCTCGAGTAGGCCGAGCACGTCCGCAATCTGCACGAACAACATACAATGGTGTTTTGTGGAGCAACTAGCTAGCACGGCGATGTCGATGGTGATTTGTCGAGACTGAGTGTATTCCAAGTGATATAATGAGGATGCCATGGGGTAGGTGGTTGAACTGGCCATGGAATGAGTGGCCATGGAATGAACTCACTCCATTTATGCATGTAGTGTCTGAGCACCCGCTCTTGCAAATTTGGGTAAAGACAGTATTGCAAGTTATACATTGCAGTCTCAAATTCTAGCTGCTATTCAATCAGATCAGCTGAAATTGGCCTACCCATTCTAAACTCAAAAGAAAAAGCATTTAAATCAAAGCAGTTGATAAGTTGTCATGTCTGTCATAGTTTGAATGGAAACAAAAAGGCATTGTTGTAGGCAATGATCAAAGTTTTGTGACAAATACAGTGAGCAAAACAATGAAATAAAGACGACAGTAGTTTGTAGCTATATTTTCTTGTGATTTTTCAAAAAATAATATATTCTCAACCTTGGTGGATGTTCGGAACAAACGTTATAACCTAATGCAGTTGTTGTTTTGTGTTGTTTAATATAGAAATGTTCTAAGTTTCTAGCTTTATGTATATTGGTACTAGTTGCTAAAGTGGTAATTTTAAAATTGTCCTCGAAAGGAATATGTGTCTACATGTCCGCTTGCATTCTCTTCGAAGGATTGCGCTTGTGCTAGCCAATGCGTTTATGGATGTTATTCGTAACTCCGATATATCTCCTATTATTTTTTGTGCATTGTATACTGTAGACTATGTATTCTTCCCACGACGTTTCTTTTTCTGGGGTGGAAGGATGATGCTTGTCTCTGGTTGTTGATGAGTGTCTAAATCTGCAGTCCATGCAGATTGGTTAGGTAAATAAAAAAATGACGGTGCTACAGAGAAATGAATGGAAGCTAGTGATACTTGTTATCCATACTTGCCTTGGTTTGTTGCAACTAGCTCGTATGGGGAGGCTGGTTGGCCATAATTTACTGCTTTGTGTTCGCAGTAGAGCCATGCTACCTTCTGGATTGTGATAGGTGGATTAGTTGCGTCGTGCATGTGGTTTGACGAAGTCATGAAATTTGTCAATATAGCGGCACATTTTTCTTGAGTGGCTTTTGAAAGTTCAGCCAAATCAATGTTGTAACCAAACAACAGTAGCTCCATCGCGTACAATGTAATTCCTTCAGTTTTTGTGTCGAGGAGTGTTGTGCTTCACCATTATGCAACATACTCTCATCATCCTCGTACTGGATATCAAGCTCTTCAAGTATTTGCTTCATGAGACGTGCAGGATGTAGGAGCAAGCTGGTTAGCACAACAGACAGAAGGCATTATATTTTCCCCTTCTAATAGTACCTATTGTCATCCTGTCTGTTTTTGGTGTGGCCATCGTTTGGTCTAGAGCTTTATATCTTGCGTCGCACTTATTCATGAAGTTGCGACGCTCTTGAAAAGTATGGAAGCCCTCAATATACGCATGGGGTTTCTCGCCTGCTGAGTTTGCCAATCTCATCTGCTTAGTCGTGTTTGTGTGGAAGTCGGGATCTTCAAGCCATGCTTGGAGCTCAGGGACGTTGTGTGCATTCGTTTTGAGGCCGATTTGGATGATGTGACTATGCCGATGGAAGCGTTCCAAGAGAAGGTTATTATAATATCGAACGTCACTCTTGTGTGTGCAAATGACTGTCATATTCCTATCCATGTGTTGCTCTATTTGATCCTGCTTTATGATGCGGTCACCGAGCGCATCGTAGATCTCTTTCTTTGTGGGGAGCCTGACTCTTATTGTATTGAGGAACTCTATGAAAGAGATATATTTTGCATGGTGCACTGAGCAAGACATAATGTACATAGTAGCAGTGGACTAATAAGTGGAGCTTGTGATGTGGCATGAGTAGCACTGATCACTTTTATGCCTGCATACTGGTGGCAATTGTGCCAAATCACCGAACAAGAAGACCTTTTTATCTTTGAATGGGTCTAGCAGTGTGCCGTCGTGACATTCACAATTTGTCGTACTATGAGATCAAACGTTTTCTTTGTCACATAGAAATCTCGTCTATGATAATCTTGTCTGCCTCTTTAATACTGACGTACCTGTCATCAGTTTTGTAGATTGACAGGGGATATTGTTGTGTGCGCACTGGTATCTTGAATTGGTAATGGACAGTTGTTGCGATGCTGCTTAACCTCGTGGCTGCTGAACCAGTCGAAGCACCGACTGTGATAGTTTTCCCTTGCATTATGAGTTGGCTTGTGATATATCTTATGAGGAAGCTTTTTCCACTCCGAGGAGTGCCTGTGATCACATGTAGTCCACCCTTTGCTGCTGTGAGCTTCTTATAGATCTTTGCATATTCAGATGTCAGTGACGCATTTTGGACGTTTTGAAGCTCGTTTCGAAGGGCAGAGATACGAGATGACGTGTCCTATTGCTCGTAGTCTGTTTGCACATCTGGAGATTGAAATGAGGCAGCCTTTGTTGACGATGTCTTCTGTAGTATCATGTTGTGAAATTGGTGTGTTTGGTCTGTCGTGAGCATGTTTCGTTGTGTGTACTCTGTGATGTACATCTCAAGATCCTCATCTGTCAGTATCAAAACTCTAAGTTTGCACTCAAGATAGTATGACCTAGACGTGTTCTCTGGTGAGAGCAGCTGGGATTCGTTTCTGGAGGTGATGCTCTTTAGCAGCACGTTGTAAAAGAAAGCCTCCGGATGATGCCCTGGGTGAAAGTCTATGAAACGGACCAGTCGGTGTTGCCGCTGCAGTGATTGGCCGTAGGTATTCTCCTCTGAAATACCTTTTTTCCTTTCTTTTCCCTTTGTTACTATGTAATTCTTGTGGAAGTCGTAGAATGTAAGCTTCTCCAGAGTTTGTGGTCGTGTGCAATACAGATCAACAGGGTGCAGCACGACATCATTGTTGTGAGAAATGATTCATTGTCGTAGTGCCGGGGGTGATGAGTCGACGTATTGGACGCTATCGCTCTTTGAAATGATTGGGATTTGCAAACAATTTAATGCCACTTTTGTTGCTGAGATAGGTTTTGACAGTAAAGAGGATGAGATCAGCTTCAATTTTATAGTGTCAAGGCCACCTAGGCCTAAGCGCTCTGCATCTTCTGAGCGGATGTTGAGATGGCCCGTTGGTTCAGTTTTGAGTGCATACTTAAAGAGGTAGTAGGACATTGATGAATTGGTGACCCGCTGTATATTCATATGTGCACCCCATAGCAAGAGCATTGTAGGGTGGTCCGGTACAACATTTTTGTCTTCATGCCAAGGCCTAAAGTATTGCCATCTGTGATTTTGTTCGTTGAAGACTGGGTTTGGATTTGGCTGCGCATGAAATGGAAACCCGTGTTTACATACTCCATCTCTTTGACTGTGGTAACAACTTGCACGACACTTGTGAAGTTGTTTCCTAAGTACGAGTTCTTGGAGCCTGCTTACTTCTGGCAAAACCACAGAGCCAGTTTCTGTCGGGATATATGCAGCTATTTTAGTAGATAGTTGCTCTTTGTCTTCTTCATGGATCCATAGTATGACATGAGCATGCAATGATCCTCTATTTTGGACCTCATATCTAACCAAGTGGTGTTGCACAGGGCCCAACACACCATTCACAAGTATATATTTGGACATAAGCATTTGGAACTTGGAGTGGCCGAAGGTGACGGCGCATTCGACTGGGCAGTCTGTCCAAGTGAAGGAGGCGTTCAACTGACGTGCAATTAGCTCGATTGTGTCAATCTCAGGCCATCTTGTGTCTGTGACCTCATCTGCAGTGAAAGTCAAGAAGAAATCAGACATTCCCCATTCGTCCACCATTGCTATCAAGTCCTTTAGGTTCTTGCGGTGCCATGAGCAGGAACCTGGCATGCTAGAAGGGGTGCTGTACTGAAGCACATGTCTCACAGTATCTTTGTCAGTTGCTATACAATTGGCCCTCTTGTAGTTGTCAATGTCCTTTGGCAACAAGCTCGTGTGTGTATTGTTAGCCAACATAAGTGCCTGCTTTAGTTGGTACATTATGAGCAGGTATGGCTTGTACAGGGTGTAAATGGAGAATAGAGTCGATGCACGTATCTTTACATATATACTGAAGTTGATTTTACCATCATACTGGCCTTTCCCAAAAGGGAACAGGAATGGAAACGTTGTCGTCTCTATTGTGATGTCGTTCATAGTGCTTGATGCGGCAGGCATGCCGTTGGGCTTGAAAGTAACTGTTCTCTCAAGCAATTGTTGACGGCCACGGAGCTGCAGAGAAGCAAATTCGTAAGTATCGCTAGCGGTGAATGCTCTTCTCCTGGCTGGTTCAACGATGTTTTCGATGATACCAAACTTCATCAAACTTGTGTCAAGCTGCGCCATCAGTGCAAACGATGCGTTGTCTTGTTGTTGCTGAATGATCTTGCTCACACTATCTTGACTTAGTATGCAGAGGCCAAGCTTCTTATTCGGTCGTTCAGCCATTGACATGTACTTCTGTATAGTACGAAGTTGTTCTCAAGATTGAATGCAAGTATGTCTGCGACTTGTGATGTAGCTAGGTCTTGCTCTGTGAAGGTTGTTCTATGCTCTTTACTCCATGATAGCAGAGGGTTATCTAATATTGAACGTCTGTCTAGTGTACCTCGTGCAATTGTTGTGACTGTTGAGATGGCATTGACAGATATGTCAATGACTCTCAGTAGCTGTATGTGAAGCTGATTTCCGTTCAGTATTCTTCTTGTGTAGTCTGGAAGTAAGGGCACACAATATCTGCGACATGCACTTGAGTTCTCACAAGTGGAGCACTGCACCCATTGCATTTCTATGTGTGTAGCCTCTAAGCTGGATAACAATAGACTACTAGCAAACATTGCAATCGATGTCTCGTCTGGAGCTCGAGTACAATCAAAAGAGGCACTTCTTTGGATGAAAACTACACCACAAACAAAGCATATACTGAAAGGTCTAAATACCGCTGCAACGTCTGAACTCCATCGGTATACTAAATTGATGATATCAATCCATGATTGTGAGCATGGTAGAAATCTAGCCTTCTTCTTGACTGAAGTGTGATGTCTCGCTTTCGATCTGCTGAGGTGTATCCTACACTTTCGGTGATGGTCCATTGAAGGCTTACTTCTGACTCAATCTTAATGATTCAATGTGATGAGAACCTTGTGATATTTACTTACTAGTCATGTCTAAGCAACGGATAGTTCAAGCATTTGAAACAACCATGTACCTGGTGCTGGATTGCGCTATTGCGGGGTTTCGACCTGGGAAGAGGCAAGCGATAGGTGATTTCCTGAATGTCCCTCGCACAAAATAAGTACGAAGCGTTAGAAAAGTAATAGCACAATGTTTAAGGTTCTGAGAGTAATCTAATTATTTGTATGTGTTCTTTACGTGCTAGTGTCCTTGCAGGAGGGAGTTTGCAGAGTCCTCCCCAATTTTTATAATACGAGGGAACGTGCCATTCCCACGGCAGCATGCAATTTTTTGGTGTGTTCCTTTTTATTGTGTCCTCAACGTTCAAGATTAAAATGTGGCACTTTTAACTCACCGCACGCTGGAATATGTCACCGTTGCAAATGAAGAGGAGATTTGTCCAAGTTTCTCTTGATCTGTTTGCAGTGAAACACGGAGAGTTAGGCCATAAATAGTTGAGCCTGCATAAACGAGCCGAGTAAGGTAGTTGAACGTGGACATACACACGAAGCTGCTATAATTGCCAGTGAGACCCTTTATCCTCAGCATGGACACCCTCTACCTGTGCATAATAACTCTCCCCTCCTAGACGTTGCACAAGGTGGACATGGTCTCAAAACATCAAATTAGTTATCCATGCAAGATGCACTAGCAAGTAATGAAGATCTACAGGACAATTGGTAGCATTGTGAAACGAGGAATCACCAAGCAAACAATTAGAGCTGATAAGAGGGATTTGCTAGTAGTGTTGTGCGTTGTGACTAGCCCTGGTCTGCTAACGCCATCTATGTACTCCATGGCCCTCGAGGTCCTCCAACTACTCCTACCGACAGCATGCAGTAGATCTTATTGCATCAACGCTACTACCACACCCTGCATCATCGCCACAAACCCTAGAGCATTGAATTTTTGAGAGATGTATAGTGCAAAGTGGGACAACAAATTGCGCAAGATCTGATTGGAAAATCCAACAATGCATTGTCACCCACTTGAGCCACTTAGAGCTCCTACATATCCACAATGATAATCACCTACACTTGCATGTTCACGGCTACTCTAGAACAAGAACGCAAGAAGTAGATTTTGAGAGTATTGCTCTTTGTCGAGTTGCAGGCCCGGACTCAAGAACACAAGAAGTAGATTTCGAGAGTATTGCTCTTTGTCGAGTTGCAGGCCAGGACTCAAGAACGCAAGAAGTAGATTTCGAGAGTATTGCTCTTTGTCGAGTTGCAAGCCCGGACTAGCTCTGTGACACCTTGATTTATAGAGCCTCTTTGTCATCCCAATCCCCTTACCGGCTTTTGAGCATCTTGACATTGTTTATGAAACCAAATCTAGCTCTGTGGCACCTTGATGAGACGTGTGTTTTATTTAATCTTAAATCCACCATCCGATGGCATTCTTGAAGGCCTCCCATGGTTCCTCTAAGGGTGCCAAGCTCTTTTTCCTTTACGGTGTTGCCTATGCCGCTACGGAAGGCTGGATTGGAGTGAATGTGGAGCCCAGGTCAAGCCCGCCAAGCTCTATTTCCTTTACGGTGCTGCCCAGTCTGGCCCGGACTGTGGAGAAATTGTGGAAAAGAGAGAGAGAGAGAGAGAGAGAGAGAGAGAGATAGAGAGAGAGAGAGAGAGAGAGAGAGAGAGAGAGAGAGAGAGAGAGAGAGAGAGAGAGAGAGAGAGAGGAGAGAGAGAGAGAGAGAGAGAGAGAGAGAGAGAGAGAGAGAGAGAGAGAGAGAGAGCCTGAGGCTGCGAACTGTGAAACTGCTGTCAACCTGCGACAATGAGCCTGCTATCAATCCTACGACTTGTCAAACTGCCTGTGGAGAAGATCGACGGAATGCTGTTTTTATTAATTTGATAGCGGCGTAGCTTTTGACAACGCAGCTTTTGGCAGGAGGTCGTTTTTTTTAGCGCTATAAAGCGCTGCCACGTGGGTGAATGAGAGGGGAGGGATTGAGAAAAAGGCACTACGCTAACGAAGTAAAGATGGCTATGGTGATTCCATAAACGATCAACAAGATTAGCAACCTAGTATCCTAGCGTCACGCAATCAACGAGTATGTAAACACACATATCATCATACAAGATATATGGTAAAAACTCACATAATCATAAGCGTGCGCATGTCCTTCCCTCCAAGAGAAAGATAGTACTAGCATGCTCGGATTATGAGAAATCAACCCAATATAACCACATCTAGGATTAGATTAAGAGTGCACTTACACACCTTAATCTAGTCTAGGTTATGGAGTTAACGAAAAGCTATTGAAACAAGCTTGAGACTAACACATAAACGGTTCAATGGAAAAGGAGTTCCAGAGCTTAAGATGACACATGAATAAGCATCAAACTTACCCTTCCTAGGATGGAATGGTAGCCTCTAAGGGTCGCTTGGCAGCAGCACTTCGTGGCTTAATCGTATTGTGTAGAGCTAACCTTGCAACACTCCCTTCTTGTAGAGTTTCCTTGTGTGTGTTACAAGAGAAGAGCTCTAGCCTTTATATAGGCTTGGCCTAGAGTGTGTGTGTGTGTGTGTGTGTGTGTGTGTGTGTCACAAGCCCTATGCACCTTACTTAGGACCTCACCCCTGACCTTACCCTTTTCATCCCCCCCCCACCCCTCTCTCTCTCTCTCTACAATGGAGTGTGTGAGGGGATTTTGGCGCTCCTACTTACCAAGGGGGGTAAGGTGGCTAGAGCACCTCACCTCACCCTCCTCTCTTGCCCCTTCTGGCCTGTGACTAAGCTGCATACCCCCTTGTGATATCTTACCCATGCATGCACATGGACATCCATGCCATACCTTAGAAAATACTTACCATAGGATAATTCGACCTAAACTAATCCAAATTAAATTTGGAAACTTACTATCATGAGACGGATCTAGAGACGTGCATATCAGCTACCTACCAATAGTAGCTCTCGGTGTCGGAACCCTATTTTTATGGAAATCTAGGATAGTGTTCAGTTGAACAAGGCGGTCGCAACTAGCTAGGTACCTGGTCCCAAAACTTACTATTTCTGGAAAAATTTCCACAAAACATGGATGACCAGAATGGAAAGCTTTACAAAATTACAACATTGGGGCATCATCAGAACTCCAAAAACCTACTAAATATAGCACTTTATTGCATGAAGAAGTCTGGAGTCAATTTTTGTACATGGGAATTCTCCCTCTTGTGTAAGATAGCAGTGACTAGAGCCTTAGATTCCACCACCCAACCACCCTTTATATAGGCATGCTCCTGGACCTTTGCCCTAGTTGATCTCCCCGTTCCACACCGCCTAGCCCGGCCCGGCCTTGTCTAGTCCGGCCTTGCCGGTGTCCTAACATTACTCCCCCCTTAAGAAGAGTTTTCGTCCTTGAAAACAACAGTGGGAAACTTCTTCTTAAGAAAACTAATGTTTTCCCAAGTGGCACCTTCTTCAGGTCGGTCTTTCCACTTGATTAAGGCTTGTTATTGTACTTGATGACGTGTACACAACTCATGATAATCAAGAACACGTTCAGGTTCATGAGGTAAGGTAGGAGGTTCAATCTAATCAACCAAAACCTGTTGGTCAATGACATTGTCATCCCCATGTAATCGCTTTCGGAGACGGCTTACATGAAACACCGGATGAATGCAAGAATGTAAAGGTAGTAATAGTTTGTAGGCACGATCACCTACTTGCTTGAGTATTTTAAAAGGCCCACAATATCAGGGAGATAATTTAGGCATCGGTCCAATTTTCAGACTTTCTGAATGCTCTGGAACACGTAAAAATACTTCCTCCCCTTCTTCGAAGGTAACTTGCCGACGTTTCTCATCACTATATTTCTTATACTGATCTTGTGCTTGCCGGACATTCTGACAAGCAAGTTTCAGCATATCCATGTGGTCTTGGAGAAAATCCTCAACCCTGTTGGAGTTTTTCGGTTGCCAACCCCACCATAACTGGTGACCTAAGTTGAAACCCGTACATGAGCATGAAAGGACTAAAACCTGTTGTGACATGCTTAGCACTGTTGTGGGCAAACTCGAGAATAGGTAAGTATTCTTCCCAGTCTGACTATTTTTTGCTGACGTATGCTCTTAGCATATCCTCTAGCACTTGGTTAACCCGTTCCGTTTGACCATCCGTTTCTGGATGATCAGATGTACTAAGGTTTAATTGTGTACGCAATCGTTTAAATACAGCTCTCCAAAAGTGGCTGTTAAACTTGGGATCACGGTCACTAACAATGTTACTTGGAAAACCATACAATTAGATTGTCCACAAATAACTTGGCTAGTTCTGGTGTCTTAACCGTTGATTTGGTCGGAATAAACTTACATAGTTTAGTCAACCTGTCTACGACCACCCATACTTAGTCATGACCTTGTATAGTGGTTGGTAGACCTACAATAAAATCCATAGAGATACTTTTTCCCATTTTCCATTGGGAATCTCCAAAGGATGTAAGAGTCCTCCTGCTTTCAGGCGCTATGCCTTGTTAACCCGACATTTTTGGCAGTGCAAGACATAAGCTTGCACAAAGCCATGTAGACCTGGCCAGTAAAACTGTCGTTGTACGAGAGCATAAGTTTTTCTAATCCCCGGGTGCCCTGCACTTAGACTATCATGACATTCATAAAGAATTTGGCATCAAATGTCCGTGTCTGCGGTACACAAACTCTCCCCTTGTGAAGTAGGTACCCATTGTCGATGGTAAAATTCTTCCATCGTTGTAGTTCATCACTTGATAAAGGAGAACTAGGTGTGGAGCTTATCTATACACTACCGTCATTGGAGTGAGAAGGATCCCTCTTTTGAACATGGCTCCACACTTTGGAATATGCTTCATCATGCTCATATTTGCCCTTGAGAGACTCTAAAAATTCACTATGAAGTTCCATGAACAAGAGCGAATTGATCTCTGGCATTCGACTTAGAGCGTCTGCCACTACATTGTATCGGCCTTTGCGATACCTTAGCTTGGCGTCATATTCCTGAAGGATCGCGGCCTACCTGGCTTTTTGACCCTTTAAATCCGTTTGTTGTGTAAACCATTTAATGCTTTCATGGTCAAACATAATATTGAGCTGAGCACCATACAAATAATGCCGCAGTTTTTAAGGCAGACACTATTGCATAGAGTTCGCATTCGTAAGAAAAATAGTTCTGCTGAGCTGCATCAAGCTTCTTACTTTCAAATGCAATCGGCCGTTCGTCTTGTAACAGGACTGCTCCAATAGCACGATCACTGGCATCCGTTTCCCAAATGAATGGTTTCAAAGGATCTACTATAGCCAGTATAGGAGCTATTGCTAATGCATCCTTGAGTGTATCGAAACTGTGTTGTTGAGCGGATCTCCATTGAAAAGCTTTTTCTTTGCCTTTTAGTTGATCCGTCATAGGAACAACAATTTGAGCATAGTTTTTAACGAACCTTCGGTAAAAACCTGCAAATCCTAAAAATATTTGTGATTCTTCTAGAGTTTTAGGAGGAGGCCATTTCCTGATGGTATCCACTTTGGATTGATCCATGTATAGGCCGTGAGCTGAAATAACATGCCCAAAATAATGAATTTCATCTTTTTAAAAATCACATTTAGATAAATTGGCATATAACTTGTTTATCCATAACAACTCAAACACCTGCGTGAGATGTTGTAAGTGTTCTTCTTCAGAAGCACTATAGACTAGGATGTCATCGAGGAAAACAATGACAAATTTTCCCAAATATGGCTTCGAGACACTATCCATAAGTGTCATGAATTTTGCAGGCACATTGACTAACCCAAAGGGCATCACCAAAAACTCGTATTGTCCAAACCGTGTTTGGAATGCAGTGTTAGAGACAAGTCGAATACGGACTTGGTGATATCCTGACCGCAAGTCGATTTTTGTGAAAATGCGAGCATGGGTTAGCTTATCAAATAACTCATCTACTCTTGGTAATGGGTATTTGTTCTTAACTGTAACTGCATTTAAGCCCCGGTAGTCTATGCACATGCGCACACTGCCGTTCTTTTTTTACTGAAAGGATAGATGAAGCCCATGGTGAAGAACTGGGTTGTATAAACCCTCTGCTAAGGTAGTCAGCAAGCTGAAGTTCCACCTCAGCAGCCTCTGAATAACTCATACGGTAAGGTGGTTTATTAACAGGTTTACAACCTGCAGCCACGTCAATGCTATGTTGTACTGATCATGTCGGCCGTAATCCCGATGGAAAATCATTAGGAAATACATCTTGAAATTCCTTTAATAGTTTTTGTAATTGACTAGCAACGTTTGCTTGTTTAGAATTAGCAATTGGTGGAATAGAGGAGAGAGAAGCATGTGGCATTGAGGAATGTTCAACAGACTCAATGTTAGAAAGAAAAATGAGACAGTGAGTAACACAAGAAAACCTGATCTATTTCATTATCAGAAACGAGCTGCATAAGCTCAGCGGTACAAATCAGTGGTGATGAAGGTATATCTTTTTCTCCTAACAAAAACACATGTGCTCCATGGGATTCAAACATCAAGCTGTTGTGCTCATAGCTACGCTTCAGTGATGTCCTAGGCTATGCAACCACTCCCTACCAAGAACCACATCAGCCCTTTCCATGTTCATAACCTGAAAATCCAAACAAGTAGAGTACCCTTGTACTTCCAATGGAACAACTTGGCATTGAGTATCCCATATTTTAGTATCATGTCCATTCATCATTGCTACCTTGTAGCGGTGGGTACTCGGTGTTTAGGCAGTTTGAGCTTTCGCACCAATCCATAATTGATGAAATTGTGAGTAGCACCGTCATCTACCAAGATGCGCACCTTGTGCCCTTGTAGATGTCCGTGCATATGTACTAACTCATGTGGTCCAAAGGTTTGTTGCCACATGGAAGCTGTGAGACAACATTCATGCACCACCTCAGTGTGTGTTACTTCCACTATGGTGAATCTTGAGGAAGACTCAAGAGGTAGTAGTTGCACCGTGTGCACTGCTTTCTCCTTCCCTTGAGCAGTAGATTTCCCCTTGGGACAATTCTTTTTGCCATGACCTCTTCCTAAACATTGAAAACATAACTTTTCTTTCTTGGCTTTATCAAAATCCTCAAGAGAGAGAGGACCCCTGGACCCCTTGGGTTTTTTAGATGCATCTGAATTAGCAACTAGAAATTTTCTTTTATTGTGTCCATACTGAGTGCGTGTATTACCGTGTATACTAGCAGGCACGTTACTATTATGTGTTTTCTTCTCATCAAGGTCATCATGAATATGTGCTTTCACTATGGCTTCCTCAAGTGTTTTAGGGTCTTGGGTCTTAGGCATACTTCTTAAGCTCGGGTGTCAGACCTCGTATGAACCCTCGTACTTGTTGAAAGGTATCCAAGCCTTCCAACTTGAGGATAACGTCCCGATAGTGAGAGATATATGCAAGGAGTGATGGATATTGGCGCATGGAACATGTGTCCCAAGCCGTCCAATTCCGATCGGCCTCGTTTGTAGACAAAAATTCCTTGCTAAACATTGCTTCAAAGGCTGCCCAACTCTGTGGTATGATGTTCTTCTCCTTGAGAGACATCCACCATTTGTAGGCCTTGCCTTTCAGAGTACAACTCTTTTGCAGAGCTCTGACTGCATCCGGAGTACGCCGTAAGGCGTGAATTCCATCCCACTTGCTGAGAAAGATATTCAGTGCATCCTTATTGCGGGCTCGGTCTTCTCCCTTAAAGACTGGTAGTTTAAAGTTCTTTAACAAGTCATCCACCTCTTTGGCAGTGAGAGTATGCAATGTATCAGTAGTTGGGCCTTGCCCTTGTGTGCCAACGTGCTCATGCATGTGGGTGTCAGCAGGACTCTTAGACTATTGATGCATTAATTGAATTACTAATGTGGAGAGTTTAGTAGCATTTTCATTTAAAGCTTTAAAATTTTCATCCATGACTGTCATGCGTGTCTGAAGTGCATGAAATTCTTGAATATCGAGCAATTCATAAGTATCTTCTCCTGCCATAGCGTCGGGGGTACTCTCCTTGAGAGGATCCGGCTGCGTGCCCCAACTACAGGCCATCATTGGTAGGATCAGGAGTACTTTGCTCAAAATTGAATGTCATATTTATATCGAAATCCATGGCTACATAGTGCGGTGAAAGAAGTACTCAGAAAAAATACATGATATTGAGAGCACTCGCAAAGTATAGTAGCCGTGCTAACTCCGTCAAAATCGAGAGTAGTCCACCGTATATGGAACTCCACAAGCTCTTGATAGTTGAATCAATTATGCTTGAAGATGCCGACAAAAATTTGTACTGCTTGAAACGTAATTGTTTGCTTTGAAACGTCGTAGACGACTTAATCTTCCCAAAGGAAGAAGGTGCAATAGATACTTGTTCAAAAATTTCAACTCCGTCGAATTTTAACCGCTCCCAATTTCTGCAATTTCTGAACTTTTGACAGTTTGCCAAGAGGTGACGGCTTACAGAAGAAGTTTGTGGCCCCTTGCCGACAACCGGTCTCAAATCTCGTGTATGGGGTGTGTGCCCGGGTGGGCATGCAACCTTGCTTGAATTGTTTTGAGGAAATTGCCCAAGGACAAAGGCCTTAGGGTGCTTTAAGTGTGAAGATAAACTCTGCCGTTGACTATGGCGACCAACACATTGCCGCGAGAGCTCAGGAGAGAGAGAGAGAGAGATGCCCATTCGTTGCTTGCCGGGTGTCGCTACTGTGACAAAACCTCCTCCCCTTCGCAGCGCGAGTCCGCCAAGCTAGGCCACACACCATATGGCGGAGGTCGAGAGTCTCTCCCTCCCCAACCAAGCGGCCCTGCACACGCTACGGAATTTTGGCTTCCCCCTTAGCAGGCGGCTCTTCACGCCCTCAAGGTGATGACATGCGAAAAGCCCTCGGTGGCTCCACGCCCTCTTGCCCAAAATATACCATGCTTTGATACCAATGTAAGACAGAGGTGACTAGAGCCTGAGAGTCCACCACCCAACCACCCTTTATATAGGCATGCTCCTGGCCCTTTGCCCTAGTTGGACACCCCGTTCCACATTGCCTAGCCTAACCCTGCCTTGTCTAGTCCGGCCTTGCCGGTGTCCTGACATCTTGGGTAGGCGGAGACCTTACATCCTCCCCAACGTGAAAATTTGAGATTTCCTCATCTCAAGAATAAGTTGGAATAATCTTTGCGAAGAGTGGCCTCGTCTTCCCAGGTCGCATCTTCCTCAGGGTAGTCCTTCCACTTGACTAGATGCTCTACGATCGATCTGTTTCTCATCTTTCTTTCTCGGGTATCTAAGATATAATCAGGTTGAAGCTCAAGAACACTTTGCTTTGGTAAAACAATCTGCTCAGCGTCCAAAATGTGCTTGGGGTTGTGAACATAAGGTTTAAGCAGGCTAATATGGAATACATCATGAACCTTGAGATTGGAAGGTAGCTTAAGCTTATAAGCATCTCTGACTACTGTAACAATTTCATAGGGTCCACAATATTTGGGTCTTAACTTCTAATACTTTCCCAAAGATAGGGTACTCTTCTTAGGTTTGACCCTAAGAAAAACTTTACCCCCTTCCTTAAATATTCGTTCGGACCGCTTCTTATTTTCATAGTGCTTCTGTCTGTCCTGAGTTGCTTAAATATCCTTACGAATGGCTTTTGTCTGGGCTTCCATATCTTTGAGCATTTTCTTTGAAGCTTCTACTCTGATAGTAGGATCTAAGAAGTTTAGTGGAGCTAAGCAATCTT
This sequence comes from Adiantum capillus-veneris, assembly GCF_014529385.1. Lineage (NCBI taxonomy): Eukaryota > Viridiplantae > Streptophyta > Polypodiopsida > Polypodiales > Pteridaceae > Adiantum > Adiantum capillus-veneris. Next base: position 129,426,645 of record NC_140956.1, on the reverse strand, counting down.
GACCAGAAAGTGCTTTGAAAGGTGACATCCCTATATCGGTGATCGAAAGAATTGTAAGCATATTCCACTAAAGGAAGATATTGAATTCATTTTCTGGGTTCTTGTGAACAATAAGCTCTAAGGATATCCTCAATCACCTGATTTACCCTTTCAGTCTGACCACCCATTAGTCTGAGGATGGTATGCTGTGCTAAATCATAACTGAGTCCCAATAGCTTGAAAGAGAGATGTCCAAAACTTTGAAGTAAACTTTGCATCTCTATCATTGACAATCCTCCTCGATAAACCATGAAGTCTAAAGATCTCCTTAATGAAAATCCTACTGATGTCAAAAGCAGTAGTGGTTGTTTTGACAGGTATCAAGTGAGCTACCTTAGTGAGCATGTCAACTACCACAAATACAGAATTGTAGCCTCAAATAGACGGTAATCCGATAACAAAATCCATACTAATACATTCCCATTACATCTGGGGTATATCAAGAGGTTGGAGTTGTCCGGGTAACTTTATTCTCTCGGCTTTAACCTACTAACAAGTGAGACACTGTTTCACATAGCGAAGAATATCTCCTTTCATACCTGGCCAATAGTAACTCCTTCTAACCGCATTCAAGGTTTTTGCATACCCTGGATGTCCTGAGATTGGGCTATCATGGGCCTCAAATAAGATCACCTTTTTCAAAGCAGGATTCTTAGGTACACAAAGCCTTTGTTAGAAATAAAGACATCCCCTTGAAGAGAATAATCTTTAGCTGGATTATTGGTCGCTTGAAGATTCTTGCCTTGCTGAATCTGAGACACAATTGCTGATAATCCGGATCTTTCAAAGATGCTTCTCCAATCCTTTCCCACATAGGATTATTAGGTATAGAGATGGAATTCAGAAAAGATTTGCGACTAAGTCCATCAGCAACTGCATTGTCCTTTCCAGGTCTATACTTTATATTGAAATCAAACTCTTCAAGAAGCTCAATCCACCTCCTTTGCCTCATATTGAGGTTGGGTTGTGTAAAGATTCACTTTAAGTGCTCGGCGTTCCACTCAATCCTCATTCCCTTATTTAATAACTCTGTTAAAGGAGTTGTGATAAGAGCATAATCTTTGACAAAAATCATGTACCAACCTGTAATCTAAGAAATCCTCTCACTTCACTGACGGTAGAGGATTGAGGCCATTCCACTATATCTTTGATCTTCTCGGGGTCGACTGAAATACCTTCGAAAGATATAAAAAAGCCAAGATAAATAACTTGGGGAGAGTAAAAAGTGCACTTGCTTTCCTTGGTGTAAAGCTGATGCTCACGTAACAGTTGTAGAACCTTACGAACGTGACCTTCATGTTCTGCCACATCCTTAGAATAGATCAAAATGTCGTCAAAGAACACTATGACAAAATCATCTAGGTAAGGTCTAAAAATATCCTGCATCAGTCAGTTGAAACTTGCAGTAGCATTTGTGAGACCAAAAGACATTAATGAATTTATAATGCCCATACCTAGTATTGAAAGCTGTCTCTGGGATGTCCGATTCTTTGACTCTAATTTGATAGTATCCAGACCAAAGATCAATTTTGATAAACATCTTAGCACCATGAAGTCTATCTAAGAGCTCATCAATCCTAGAAATGGGATACTTGTTCTTAACAGTCACCTGGTTAAGTCCATGATAATCAATGGAAAGTCGCAAGGTACCATCCTTCTTCTTTTGGAAAAGGACTGGTGCACCCCAAGGAGAAGTACTTGGTCTAATAAAGCCTTGTTCAATAATCTGCCTAAGTTGTTCCTTTAGCTCAATCGCCTCAGGAAGTGACATCTTATAAGGTCTCTTAGAAACTGGCTTGCATCCAGGGATAGTTTCAATTTCATGTTCAACTTCTCGGGTTGGTGGTAGATTTATGATATTTTCAGGGAACATGTTAGCATATTCCTTCAACCAGTCAGGGTGAAAGTTTGATTTCGAGTTGTCCACTGTATTGAGCTTAACCGCAAAGATCTGTTGACCCTTCTTAAGTCGCTTTAAAAGTCTGCTAGCTCTAACTAGATGAGCCTTAGGATTCCTGTTTTTTCCTTGAACTAAAACTTCATTGCCAAAGCTATCTGTAAAAGTGAAATTCCCCTGTGCACAATGAATATGAGCTTGGTTCGTTTTCAACCAACCCATTCCCAATATTCCGTCATACACTCCTAAAGGTAAAGTGCAGAATTGTGCGGAAGTAGAATATCCCCCTAGTTCAAATTCTACTTGACCTGCTGAATGTTGGGTTAGGAATTCCTTTCCATTTGCTATCTCTACCACTAGTCTTGGAGTAGGGTGTTGGTTTAGTTTTCATTTCTCATGCACCTAGGAGATAGAAAAGAGTATGTGCTTCCACAATCTATTAAAAATTTGGCTTTTTCACCTTGGCGAGATCCAGGTGCTTGGATAACCGCATACTGGTGGCGAGCACTGGGTTATCAATTGCAGCATGAAAAATTGTCCTCTCATCAGCTTCATCTCCCACCGTTGGCTGTCCTACCACGGCATTGACCGTGGCATGAGTCCCACGTCCTCTAACTCTGATTCCTCTTCCGTGTTCTCCACGTCCATTCTGTTGGCCTCTTCAATTAACAGGTAAAGGAGTGGCATTAGCACCAGTAGCACGAAGCCTCCTTGGACAATTAATTTTGAAGTGTTCGTAAGCATGGCATTCATAACATTGAACTCCTGGGTTCTTGCTAGTAGTTGTTGAGGCTACCACTGGCCTACTTTGATAGGCATGATTGGTCGGTCCATTATTCCAGTTGCTTAGTTTGGTCCTCCTTGCTAGATAATAATGCCTACCTTGAGTAGACTTTTGGTTCTCTTTAGCTAAAGGTTTGTCCCTTAGCAAAGCATCTTGGAGAGTCGTTGGCCTAAGAAGCTCCAAATGATTATTCAAGGGTTCAATAAACCCTTGGCAAAACCTTGCTACCTGCTATTCTAGAGTCATTCTTGGAGCATATCTTTTGAGTGTAACAAACTTTGAAAATTACTCATCCGCTGAAGAAGATAACTGGCGAAGGGAAAAGAACTCGTTCATTTTGATAGCTTTATGCACTGGTGGGAGATAACATTCTGTAACTGCAGTTTTGATCTCCTCCCAAGATCGAGAAGATCCTGTGAGACCTAGATCCCTACAATGCTGCTTCCACCAAATCTTAGCATCACCAGTAAGGCGGAACATGGCAAGCATTGTCTAATTTTTAGGCTGAGTCCCTGCTGCCTCAAAGTAAGCTTTTGTTGCTTCGATCCATACTTCGGCATCGTGCTCTATGTTAACGCCTTCGTCCTTAAATTTGGGAGCTTGTGCTTACTTAAGGAGAAGCTTCTTCTCCTGAACAATGGTGTATAAGTCAATAGACGGTACCTATACAATAGTACGCTTATCGTTATACTTGAATCACGGTTTAATAGAATACCAAATTACTTAAGAGTTAAACAACGCCATATAAGAGACTCAAGATAAAACTTTCTTCATCCAAGTCAAGAACCATAATGTATTCATGCCAAAGTATTTACAAGTTTAGGTTGTCTCAAAAGGTAGAAGATTCTAATTGTTGGATGTCCAGGAGACTATGGTACAAGCGATAAGTGTTTTGAGGACAGATTCTTACAATCCACTATCTCATCAGAGTAGTACCTCTTGTACACATCAGTAATAGGCTCGTATATTACAAGATTCTCATTCCGACGAAATATATTCGAAATGACAATAGGCTTATTCCTATCACTTGGAATTACATTTTTTACTTGATCAAAGATCCAACTATTCAAGGTCATCTTGATGCCATCTACAGTGATCTTGACTTCTTTAAAAGTTCCAAGGAAGTAGAAAAGTTGCACAACCCACAACTCGTGCACCCAACATAGCTTCTTTAGTTCAGTGGTGGATAGGTACTCAAATCTCGTAACATTGATGTAATAGGTAGCACCCTCACTACACCATGCAAGTTCCCAGCCTTAATGAAGTGATGCTGATGGAGGAGCAAAAGCCTTCATCAATATTTCCATCATACTTTGACGAAAATGATAATTGGGAGAGCGACACGCCTCCACATACATAATGTCAAATGTGTTAAACTTGCTATAAGCAATCCTTGCATCTTCCTGGAACATCAATGTTCATGTTTTTGAGTACGATTATCCTACTAACCCTTTTTTTTTAAAAAGTTTCGATCAACATTATTTTTTCAGTTCATAAACCTATGCTTTGATACCACGTGTCAGGTCCCCACCCCGTTATCTCAAATAACGATTTTGATGGGTAAACCTGACAGGTCGCTAGGCCCTAATCAAAACAAAGAAATCAATAGGATGGATTGAATAATCCAACAGACAGATTCTTGTCACATAGTAACTCAAATCTAAGCCGCTAGCATTAGGAAATTTTGGAGGTCATTTGGAGGGCCTTATTGAAGAGAGAGAAAAGAAGGCGCAACCAACGAGCAGCAACCTTACGGAACGTAGAAATGCATGGAAAATATCACAAAAATGAAAGAAATCATTTTAAAATATTGAGATTTGTCCCATTTTCGTAAGGTAACTTCCTCGTCTCACAAAGTAGGACCCATTGCCAGTAGCCGTCAGGTTGCTAAGACTTGACTACTGATTGATAGCTAACTCTCTCTCTTTATTAAAAGATATCCACTCCCTTTATGAAAGGCTTTCAAAACACACTCTCCCTCCATTATAGCTATGGCTTTGTCTTCTTCCCACCCAAGAAGTTCTAGAGGTTGCTCTACACTGTCCCCAACTAGCCTCACAATTATTGTGCCAAGAAGACCATGTAGTAGCATAAGCACTATCTCAATCTCAAACTCTCTCACTACAGATAATAGGTGGCAAGAGCAGAGGATAAGCAAAGGTTCTTGGGTTCTTATGCAACCAAGAAGGAGAAAAAGCTCAAAGGCAACAAATATGTTTCGTTCTGCATGGAAAGCAAGAGTTCTGGATTTCAAAGTCGAGGTTGGTAAGAAGACTGTGAAAGAGGTCTTGGCTCAACATGTTTTCACTCACTCTGATGTGATTGCTAACGACGGCGATGTCTCCATGGTGCATAATCCGCTGTGGAACTGTGAGTTAATTATTTAGCACTCCTCCATAAATGTTATCTTACATTTCAAATATGAATCTGTTTTTTTCTTCTCTTATTACAGATATTCAAATAAGGTTATACAGATGTTTGTATTTATTTCTATTCTTTTACATTCACAGATGTTTATCCTTCTTCATACGAGGAATGGGAGCCACTGGAGTGCATTATAGATCTCATCTCTGTGACCCATGCTCATATTGGGGTCTTGCAGTATGCGGGTAGAACTAGCAAAAGCCTTGCAGACGAGGGTATTTTCTTCTATGACCATTTCTACCAACTCAATCAAAAAAATTAGAGAGGAGTGTTGGTGAAGGTTTCACTACCAACCAACTAGAAATCCATGGATTGGCCCGTTCCCGACACAACAATGACTGAGGCATTGAGGAGCAGGCTCTATAGGGATGTTGAGAGGTCTCTCCGAAACTCTATACCCACTAAATTGGTGAAACTTGCAAATTTCTATCATGTTGGTCTCTTTGTTGAGTTATCTCATACTTGCAATGTACATGTTGCTAAAACTATGCTGCTCTTCAAACCATTTGATTCCCTCTTGTGTGATAAGCTTCTTGATCGAGGGTAGTATGTGAAAGTAACAGATGGCATATGTTACGAGATTACGCTTGACACTTTCATTGTCAAGTATATTATTGTGACACAGACACTAATTATCTCTTTTTGGTACAAGCGTTCTTATCTTGTTGAAGGATGCTATGTGCCTATGGATCAAGAGGCAGCAAGTTTAGCAAATACCAATGCTGTCATAGACGTGGAACTGGTGGACAAAGACCTAAATCTTATGATAGTAATTACAATAAGGCAGCAATGCAATCTTTTGCAACTTCGACATGACATAGTTGTTTTAGGGCAAAACTACTCCCCTGTTCATACTCACGAGCACGACACAGACAACATACTTATCATCCGATGACACGACTAACCCGTAGGTGCACGTAGGCAATCTCGTTAGCTTGTCAGGCTTAGACCAATCTACACATACGCACTTTTATGATGCATCAATCATTAACCCTGGTTGAATGCAACCCACTCTATCCCTAAACGCTCACAACACTGTTTACACTTCCAATGAACTCCGAATTGCATCAAACTTACTAGGAACCATCCTCTCACTAGGATATACTTACCTATAAGTCTAATCTCACCAGATTTGAACCCTAGTTATCTCGAATACAGTCGCGATAGACTAACAGGTCATAATCCAAAAGTGGGCGAAACCTAAGTTTATGAGCATCTATGTGTAGCTAATCTCTTTCTCATTCCATAAAGCACTTCATTATTGAAAATAGACACTGTTTGTGCTACTTACAAGCAAAACAAGCTCGAGGAAGGATCGATTGCAATCAGCTCGAAAAGGTGAATGCGTGGCGTGGGCGCGTAGCTCTCGGAGAGACTAACGCGATGGTGTGGTCACGTCGTGAATCCGGTGAGGGAGAAGTGCGTAGCGAAGAGGATAAGACACTCTCTCTCTCTCTCTCTCTCTCTCTCTCTCTCTCTCTCTCTCTCAGACTCGTATGACACAGAATTAATGTTCAAATGTCGTTCAAAAATGGTTCTAAGTTGACTTTTATACTTTAGTCACCTTAGCTCAAAAATGTACATGGGGTTCTCTTACTCCTTATTACAAAGTGGGAACAAATCTGAGTCCTGACTAACTGATTAATCTTTACATAACCCAGAGGAATGGATCAAAATGATAAGACGTCTTTGACATAAAATGGGAATTTGATATGCTTTACAAGATGGGCTCATTACAATAGTTGGATCAATGGGGCTCCAAGACTCCCCCTCTCCTAATTCATGTCTACCACGACATGATCGTCTTTGTCTTCATTGTCTTTGTCGTCTTTCTTGGTTGATTTGATGTAGAAACGCATCATATCGCATAGACTCGCTTGCCATTAATGGGCCAAAATTTTACACTTGTACATGAAGAAGCCTGTGTAAAATGCTTCTTCGAAGGTTTGTAGATGGTAGCTTGGCAGAAACATTAGCCGTCTGAAATAGGCATACAATACTGGCTCTGTAGGTGGTCCACTTAGATCGTATGACAGCTTTGAGATTCTTCTTTCGGTATTCATATACTCTGACGTCCAGCTTTTTGAGAAGACTGTGAGACAGGCCAAAAAAGGTTCGAGCTATTTTACATAGCATCTTGCAGGATAGGTCGGGAGAGCCTCCGAATTCTGCGATGGAGCCCTGAAGGGTTTTCACCATGTAAGAACTGGATATTCTCTCTCCCTCTACTGGCCCTGGCAATGCTGGATAATTTAGCCATGTCGAATTTCTGCTCTATAGTGCTTTATATTGGCTGTAGGTGTATGTTCGCGGAGTTGGGAAAAAAGTTCTGTCATTCCTCAGCTCAGACGGTGCGTTGACTAAGTGGATCAGGTTATTAGGATGATCCAAGAGCCATTGACGCCTCCACTTTGGCTGGCTGTCTACTATTCTGTTTTGTTGTTCTCGATCCTGTACTTCTCCTTCAAAAACTGGCACTTGTGCTTCTTTTTCGAGCTGCCGTTGATGTGTTAGAGTTTCAAATTTCAGCAGAGCATATGGTAACATAGGGGCATTCCATTCCTTCCGTAGCTCTGCTGCTATTTTGCCTGATTTGGAGAGCCCTTGTAGAAACTCCTTTTCTAGTTGCATTGCCTTGTACCATATCATCTCTGATTGTTTTTCCATCTACTCGGCCAGCCTCTGCTCTTCCAATCTCCTGACTGAATCTTCTTCTATTTCTTGGTCTTTGGAGCCAGTCTGATTAGTCTGTGTATCTGGGTCCTCCTGTTCATCTGATTCTTCCTCCTACTCATCTTGACCCCCATATACTTCGACGAGTCCAGCCAAATTCGTTGTTGCTTGTTCCTGGTGCACTCGTACCTGTCCTTGGTGTTGCCTTGCAGTTTGTAGACTTGCGATTTGCGCAGCCATTGTTCTACTATTGATTTGTAGAGCTTGAAATTCCATTTCTTTTTGAGCTGCTGTTGAGCCAGCAGAGGATCACACCCACATTTTTGCTCACACTCATCATTTTGTAACCATTGATTCTAATAAATGTCTTTCCGACATTAATTTTGATTTGAGCCATTCATTAAGTAACGGGACTCAATTGAGTTTCCAGCTTGTAATCCCGAAGTAATTTCACTTGTTGATGTAATTAGTTAGAGATGTTCTCACCTCCAAGGCTGAGGTATATAAGCCAAAGTTTTTGTAACCTAAGGGGATTCAGATGATTGATCAAAGTGAGTTTTTGAGCGCCGTGACTGTGTCTGAGAGAGAGTGAGAGAGAGAGAGAGAGAGAGTCTTATCTACTTGCTACGCGAGCTACGGAGCCGCCATTGGAGAAGCGACACCGCCATTATGTTAGCAACGGCGAGAGCTATGCACAGATACCAAGAGTGCGCGCTATCGGCTTCTATGTGTGGTAAGTTCCTACGAGCTTCGGTGTGAGTTTTCTTCCAACTCGTGTGTCGGAATGGAGCGTGCAGCATATCTATAGAACCACAACGAGTAGAGCTACACATTGGTACCATCGGGGTCAAGTTTCGATCACCTGTATTTTTTGGCCTGTCTTCATACGCGTTTACCGCACGGAGTGGTTATAGGTTGATTTTGCAGTTCAAGTCTTTAGGGTGTTGTTATTACCTAGTGTATAGACTTCCCCTTGAGTTTGAAATCGATTCAACGATTCTAGATCCTGTTTCGTATAGCATTCGTTCGTAGTACGGATTTCAGTCACTTGCGTATTTTAGAACTTAGATTTGATTTCCTTAGTAGTGATTGTCGTTAGAAGGTCGAGTAGATGATTTGACACCCACCTAGTTGTTTCCATGCGCCTGCGGGTCAAGCTCCGTCCTCGTCTGACAAATTATGTTGTTGGTTGAGTTCTCGCTATTTAGCTTCCGCTAGCGGCGTAACCGCCTTAACATTTGGCGCCGCTGCCGGGGATGAGAGCCCTAAGTAGGTGACCTTAGACTAATCCTACGAGGTGAGTCGTATAAACTACTTTGTATACTTTAGTTAGAAAAGATCTAGGAGTGGTGGACTCCGAAGATCTCGAGAGACACTAGGAAGTGGGGTATTCCTGGGTCTTCCGTGTTGACAGTATTTTTAGTTTAGCTTAGATTTGTTTGTTGTTTTGTTGGTGTTGAGTAGTTGTTGATAGAAGAAGAATTTGCTAGTCCGTGAGTGGCAGTGGATCTCTTTAAAATCACAATTACCAAACCCATTTTATGATTAGGAATAGCTTAGGTAGGACTTCATTTGATCCTGATCTGGAGCTAGTAATCATTGGAGTATTTGCTTGATATGGTTGATTGCATGTTAGATCACTAAACCGTCGAGTTAGTAGTGAAACTTGCAATAAACAAAAGTCAGAGAAATTTTCTGTGTATCTGGGAGCCGCTGAGCACTTGAGAAAGCTTTAGGAAGGATTCTGTGCCAAAAAATTGGAAATCTGCAACTTTAGACATCATACGCGTATGATGTCTAAATGACCAAACAGAGACCAAAACAGAAATTTTGACTTTACTAGAGTGTTCAAAAGGGGAGTTATACCCTAATTTCAACTTAAAACAAGAGCATTAACACTCAAAGAAACCCAAAAAGACAAGTCGGAGTCCAAGAAACGCAAAGAATAGGAAATTTTGGATTCAGATCTTGTTTTTACATTCAAACCTGACAAAAACACTTGAAACTCAATTATAAACATTGGAAAAGGCTTAAAACCAAGAATAGTCAAAATCTGGGACAAAAGACATCATACGCGTATAATGTCTTTTAGCACATCCACTACTTATTTTTGATATCTGACCTGACAAGATTGTTACAAACACTGTAGAAAGCATAAATATCAAGTCTTGACCCAAATTGATGAAAAAGACATCATACGCGTATGATGTCTTTGACCTAATTTTGGACATATTTTGATACTTTGCCAACACAGATCCATTGTAATAGCTGTCTAGAGGTTATATTTCAAGTTTCATCCCATTTGGATCACAATTGACCAAAACAAGTCAAAAGTGGAAAATTGCAAAGAAAAGCCTAAATTAGCCATAACTTGCTCAAACAGAGTTCAAACTGAATTTTATGAGTGGACAGAGCATAAGGGGGCTACTGAGAGTGAGCATGACCGAAATAGTCCAAATCTGTGAAAAAAGACATCATACGCGTATAATGTCTTTTTCAGCATAACTGCAACAAAATTCTCACTTGATGAAACAGAAGTTGTCCAACTGACAAGATTAAACAATTGACCAAGTATCAATCAATTTGGATCAATTCTGACCACAAAAACTTGGGAAAACAAATTGCCGAGACGGAGAAGTTAAAGTCCTTTAGGGGAATTGATGAATTTGAGATCGAGCAGGAATCTCCAGAATAACCAACCAAAACAAGGGGAACAAGCAAGTGTCATATCAACCGAGGGAAGTGTAAACCAAAGTTGGGTGCAAGCATTAGAGCCGATATTTGAAGGAAGTGTTTCTGATACTTCTTCGGAGAGATCTTACGAGATTTTCACCGAACACTTGGAACACTTGAACCTGAACAACAGAGAAAATATGGCAGCAGGATCTTCAAACCCTTCCGCCACAATGAAGCTATTGTTCATAAAATACCAGTACGACAATGAGCAAGGTGCCAAGATCTACAAAGATGGAATGGACCGCTATTGTGTAAAGATAGAAGAGAGACCTAGTGAGTTCAAGGACTTAGTGCCTGTGAGCTATAGTGGAGATAGATATCTAGATGACGAGGGTACCATGTACTTGGTAGTCCTAAACCCTAACATTGTGGACAAGTGGGGATTGATGGGCACCAAAGCCAAAGTAGATGAAGAACTTGAGGAGAAAGCACCAATAATGAACTTACCTGATGCGAGGTTAAGAAGAGAGAATGAAACTACAAGGATCAACACTGATAACATCTATGTGGGGCTATACAAATATAATAATGGGGAGCAAGATCTCTATTATAGATGTGAAGAACCCTACACCGGAGAGTTGACAGAACAAAAAAAGACTTTATGTCTTTACCTACACAGAGGGATCGGAAGTGAAAACTGCCGCTTACGACAAGTATGGGAGACAATACTCAACAATGGGCAAGAAAGAATTAGAAGGATATACATACTTTGGGGGACCACTACATCAGTATTATGTTACTTCTAGCTCACAAAGACCAGCACCAACAAATGGAGTGCAAAACCCAATGACAACAGGAGGATAAAGAACTCAGGTTGCTGACTCTTTCAGTCAACCTCAGTACTCGAAGCCCGGACCAATGGGATCATTACATTCCAGAGAGTCAATGGATATGAATCGAGGTAGTGCAGTTCCAATCCCCACATATACCACTCCAGGTCCAAGGTTCGAAGCGGAACCATCACATTTACCTCCTAGTAGTAGATTCAGGGCAGGGGAACCGACAAGGGTAACCCATGAAGTCCATGATGCTAGAGAAAGCTTTAGCCGGGACACAGGAGCAATGAGATTGGTAGCAGACCATAGACGTATGAGACCATCTCAAGTAGCCAAGTGTATGCCAAAGAAGTATGGTGGTTCAGGAGATCCGTATGCACATGTGTCACTCTTTAAGCAAGTCTTAAGAGCTGAGCAGATAACAGATTTCCATACACAATACGAGGGATTTGGTCTTACTCTAGAAGGTACGGCATTGACATGGTTTCAACCACTGAAAATAGAGGGATTCCATGACATTGACCATTTGCTAAGAGATGTTTGCTGAGGAATTCTCAAAACGAGGGATTAAGCACAATACGGTCTCACAAATATATGCTTTTAAACAGAGAGAACACGAAAAAGTGAAGGAAGCTTCACTTCGCTTCAAACAATACATTGAGAGATGTCGAGTACGTGAACGACCACAAGATGACAGACTATCTGTTCTCTTTATTCAGGGACTGAGAAACGACACTCTCAAGAAGGATTTGCACTTGAAAGCTTGTACAAGTTTCGAGCAAGTAACGAGAGAAGCATTGTACTTAGTGGATAACTGTACGGTTTATGGAGAGGTGTCAGCAGATACAGATTTTGTATCCAGTAGCTCTTCCTCCGTAGTGAGTGAGACTACCACTAAAAAGAATGTTCAAACAACAACCATGCCAAATGTAGAGCAAATGATAGAAGAGGCTCTAAAAAGGATGGCACCATACCAAAAACCATTGCCAAAACCACTGAAATGGTGTGCTATTGAACAAAAATGGACAAACCATCCAACAGAGGAGTGCTATTACAACAAAGGGTATGTAAGGGAGCGTCAGTATGCACCTCCTGCTCAATTAGCACCACCTCAAGTACATCCAGTATCTCGATACCCAACGGGAAATGTACCAGGACCTATGGGGATAGAAAGGCCACAACCAGTATTGGGACAACAACCACATTTACCAGGAGCAAGACCAGTGGGCATTCGATATGCACCAACCTTAGAGAATCAGGAAGAACAAGCCTTAGTGCCTGTTCAAGCCTATTATGAAGAATCTGGTGCACACATGTCTCCAACTGTGTATTACCCACCAGAAGAACCCAGACAACCAGAACCATGGGGCATGATTGGGAATGTTGGAATACCAACAGTTACAAGTGCTTCTGATGAAGAGAGGTACAATTTGGATGTAAGAACATTGATGTTCATAGCTCATGGAGGATTAACAGGACAAAGACCATCCTATCCACAAAGGACGAATCAAGTGGGACCAAGACCAGCACTAGGACCCTGTTACAAGTGTGGAGGTGACCATCTGATGAATGTTTGTCCACATACGGAAATCATTAGAATTAACGCTTATTGCACTGAGTGTGGGGTTACTCACTTCATTGAGGATTGTTCAAAGAATCCAAACAAAGTGCAAAAGACGACATTGAATATGCTAGAAACTATTCCTACCAGCAGTGGGTCTGAAAATGAAACTCTGATACCAACACAAGTTGTTACTAGAGCTCAAGCTAAGAAAACCACTAGAGAACCTGAGAATGGAAAGTTAGCAACCAAAGTGGTTAGTCAAGGACCGCGGAGTCAAAGAAACACATGGAAAGCTAGAAAAGCACGCATGAAGTTGAGAAAAGAACGTGAAGACGCTATTCTAGATGAGGAACTAAAGCGAACTAAAGATAGATTAGAAAAACTTGAGAGTCAAAACGGGAAACGAGAGATGAGCCCGGAAAGAACGAAACAAAAGAGTATCAAAGAAACAACTAGCTTAAGCTCAGGGGGATCAGTGCTAGTCGACAAAGTACACGAACCATTGGACGCACTGATGAGAGCTTACGAAGCTAGGTTAAAGAACAACCAAACACAAGAACAGAGGTGGATGACATACCCAAACACGGAATTGGAAAAGCAGAGACTTGAAATGTGCCAGAGAATGATCGAGACTACACAAGCCTTATTAGAACCACCAAGAGAAACAATGAATTGTGGAAGGGAAAACCCAATTCAACAAGAGACTATCATTTCACGGGTAGCTGAAAAGACTCCCAGTGCACAAAAGCCTGAAAATACACACAAGGATGACCACATAGTATTGAACACCACCGATCAGGAGATAGAGAGTTTTCATCCAGTCATACAGAGGTCTTACGGAAGAGATGAGTTGGGAAAAGGACATCAGGAATCCTCCCATAGTGGAATTTGAGGCAAGATCTCAAGTGGACTTGGATCTGCAATCTTACTGGGGAGATGGGGGCTCTGTTAGAACAATGGAGAGCAAACCTCATTCATTGAAAACCTTACCTTCATACTTAGGAGAGTATGAAGCAAAATCCGAGATTAGAGCACTTCCCTCACGAAGAATCTCATCAGAAAAAGTCATGGACTCGCAAGGATTGATAGAGATCTTGTCAACACCAGTGACATGCACTATCACTCTAGCTGAGCTTTTGAAGTTAAGACCACATATGTGGACCACTGTAGGAAAATGCTTGGAGAAATTTGGGATAAAAGACCCAACATCGAGACTGCAAGAGGGTATACAAGAGCTGAGCAAACCACAAAAGAACGCTAAGCCTGTACCCTTAAACAAGGTCGGAGAGTATTGCGAAGGTGAAGAGGGGAATACAACCTTACCAGTTGAATTCCAAGGAGTGAACACAATGGCAATACTAGATAGCGGAGCTGGGGTAGCCATTGCTACAAAAGAAATCTGGAAAAAATGGGGGAAACCAGCAATAAGGAAGACTAGGTTGAAACTCCAATTAGCAGATGGACACATGGAGAAACCTATGGGGTTATTAGAGAAAGTCGTAGTGACTTCTTGCGGCATTGAATACGAACATACTTTTGCTATTGTCGATTTTGGCAAGGAGAATAACTATGATATCATACTGGGAAGACCATTCAGGAGACAGTTGAAAATGGCCCAGGATTGGGGCTACGATCACATATACCTTAGAAATATGGAAACCACTACACGTGTGAACCTGAAAGACCATAGCTACAAAGATGTGAATCGAACACCGGTAGAGGAGTTTGATTCAGCTACTTTGGCGGGATCCGAATTTCCAGCCTGGTTAGGTAAGCCCAAGGAGTTATGGATGTGTGGAGCCTCGAAATGTGGAAGTCTGAGGCGAGAAGAATATGTTTTAGAAAGGGCTATCGAAGACGAAACTTGTATAGGAAAACCCTTTCCAGAGGACACGCTTGAACCATTAGAATGGACACACATTCTAGCAACCCTAGATGTTTGTGCAATCCCGGATGGTCCCACAACGAAATTTTGCGACAAGGACGGTTACGACGTGGTTCCATACTTCATGCTGAGAACGATACTCGAAAAAGAAACTGAAAAGAACGATACACTGGAAAAGGAAAATGAAGAAGAGGTGTTTCACGACATTCTCGATCATCCAGAGTGGGGAAATGAAGCAGACAACGAGTCAACGGACAATTCAAGCAGAAACGAAGAAACTATAACGGATGTCCGATTTTATGATTTTCCGAACCAAACTAAACAATGCCAGAAACACTATAGAGCAAAGAGAAAAACAAAGGGGGTTAGAACCAATCCGATGCCTAGAATAAGGGGAAAAAATCAATTCCTAATGCTAGTAAAGGCAGAAGATTGAGTTAAGGACAAGATTTCTGGAAGAATGAGAGGCAATGATCAAAAGAGCTTACAAAAAGACAAAAGAAGCTCAAGAAATCAAGTTCAAAGGAATGAAACGAAAACTGAAACAGAAAAATCAGAAAAGAACAAGCGCAACAAAGAACACACGGAGTCCAAGTTAGAACGTAGAAACAAGTACAGAGAGCTCAAGAAAAATCTGAAAGAAGTTTGGACGACAGAAATTGAGAGTGGAGAGGACGAAAACGCCAAAATCAAGGAAAACATGGATGTTCCCTCTCACTACAGGAAATTCACAATAGAGGATAGGAAGGTGGTATTAACCCAACCTATTCGAGAGAGAAGGGAGAACGAATCTTATGATGGACCGGAAGATGAAAAAAAGTTGATTTAGTAGCTCCAGGTGAGACACCTAGACCGGTGTACATAGCCACGGATTTGTCTCTAGGCGAGGAAGAGATACTTTTGAGTCTTCTCAGAGAGTACAGGGATGTGTTTGCATGGTCTTATAAGGACTTAAAGGGAGTTGACCCATCGATATGCCAACACACAATCCCACTAAAACAAGATGCAAAGCCTAGCAGACAGAGACCATACACATATAATGATACGTTTGCTAAGCGAATCAAAGAAGAGATAGATAAGCTAATGGAAGCTGAATTCATATACGAGATTGAATACACCGATTGGGTATCCCCAATTGTGGTGGTACCCAAGAAGAACGGAAAACTCCGAGTGTGTGTCAACTTAAAGAAAGTGAATGCTGCAACAATCAGGGACAATTATCCCTTGCCGATAATTGATCATGTTCTAGAGCGTGTATCAGGGAAAACAGCATACTCCTTTCTTGATGGTTTTTCAGGATATAACCAACTAGCCATAGCATTGGAAGATCAACATAAAACAGCTTTTGCAACGGAGTGGGGAATTTATGCTTATCGGGTTATGCCTTTTGGTCTAACCAATGCTCCCGTAACCTTCCAGAGGCTGATGACACATGCTTTCAAAGAATACTTAAGGTTGTTTCTAGAAATATACATGGATGACTTATGTGTACATTCTTCTGAGAGATGAGCATCTAGAACACCTAAGAAAAGTATTTGAGAAATGTAGGACATATCGCATTTGTCTCAATCCTGAGAAATGTGTGTTTATGGTCCGACAGGGCAGAATTCTGGTTGTCTCACAAAACGGAATATCCACGGATTTAGAGAAGATAAAAGTTATAGTGGATATGCCTAGACCAACCAATGCGAAACAAGTACAGAGCTTTATGGGACATTGCGGATATTATAGACGATTCATTTACATGTACGCTATAATAGGCCAACCACTTTACAGGCTAATAGTGAACTTTGAATGGACAGAGGAGTGTGAGGAATCATTCAAGAAATTGAAAGAGGCACTCATTACTGCTCCAGTCTTGAAATCACCAGATTGGGAGAAGATATTCCATGTGCATATAGATGCTTCTGCATATGCAATAGGATGCATTCTTGCTCAGCCAGAAGAAGGAAACACGGATTTTCCTATCTGTTACGCCAGTCGACAGCTCAACAATGCAGAGAAGAATTACACCACAACAGAGCGAGAGGGATTAGGAATGATATATGTTGTGAAGAAATTTCGGCATTATCTTCTAGCCAACAAGTTTGTGTTTTTTACGGATCACCAAGCCTTGCTCTACCGAGTGAATAAACCATGCAATACCGGGAGAATAGTGAGATGGTTCATTATCTTACTGGAATTCGACTTCACGGTAGTAGTAAAGAAAGGAAAAACACATCTTAGAGCTGATCATCTTTCGCGATTGACGAATGGAGAAGACCCTATAGGAGTAGATGACGACATGCCAGACGCGTACTTGTTCAACATAGAAATGATACCGAAGTGGTCTCAAAATGTCGTTAGCCTATTAACCTATGGAGGAGAGTTTGATAAAAGAGAATACAACCAGAAACATATTGCTATTCAGCAATCCAAGAATCTTCAATTGGTTGCAGGAAGGTTGTATCAATTGGGAAATGATCATGTTTTACGACTATGCATCAATCCTGAGGAATATAATATATATCTGCGCGAAGCACATGTTCAGGAATGTGCATTTCATTGTTCAAGAAGTAACACATATAGGAATTTGTTACAGTTGGGAGTCTATTGGCCAGGAATGAAAGAAAGCGTACATGAATATATCACTGTATGTATTGTATGTTCCTCAAAACCGCCAGTAGAGTATTCAACATTATATCAGATAATGATCGCTCCGGAATGGAGTCAATATATTGTTGAATATCTCACAAATAAAACTTTCCCAGAAGGAACGTCAAAAGCTCGTCAGAAATCTGTAGAGACAGAAGCTAAAGATTACACTTTAATAGGAGATCAACTCTATCAGAGAGGTAAAGACAACCAGCTTAGGATTTGCGCATCAGAGTCTGAGTATGTGATAATCCTGGAGCAAGCTCATGGAGGAGTAGGTGGAGGCCACTTCTCAGGTGATAAGACAGCAAAACTTGTCTTAGCCGCAGGAATATGGTGGCCAACATTACAGATGGACGCTGAGGAATACGTTAAACGATGTGATGACTGTCAGCGGACCAAAGTACCA
Organism: Adiantum capillus-veneris; assembly: GCF_014529385.1. Lineage (NCBI taxonomy): Eukaryota > Viridiplantae > Streptophyta > Polypodiopsida > Polypodiales > Pteridaceae > Adiantum > Adiantum capillus-veneris. The sequence continues at coordinate 129,408,824 of NC_140956.1, read as the reverse complement.
CTTAAAAGAGATGATATGCCGCTTAGACCAATGATGGGGGCAAGAGCTTTTGCAAAATGGGGGATTTATTATGTCGGACCCATTTCACCTCCTGCCTATAAGACTCATGCACAATACATCGTTGTGGCTATAGACTATCTAACAAAGTGGGTCGAAGCAAAGGCAACTCAAAAAGCGGATGCCAAGACCACGACACAATTTCTATATGAATACGTCTTTGTACGATATGGATTGCCAATAGAAATTGTGAGTGATACACATTTTATAAATGAAGTGATAAAGATCCTTCTAGATGAATTCATGGTAATCCATAGGAAATCAGCCCCGTATCATCCACAAGCAAACGGACAAGCTGAAGCAACAAACAAAACCATATGCACGGTCCTTACGAAGATTGTATCTGAGTCGAGAACTGACTGGGACCAGAAGTTGCATTCAACATTATGGGCATATAGGGTAGCATATAAAACATTAATAGGAACGACCCCATATAACATGGTTTTTGGGCTAAATGCTGTCTTACCAATAGAATTCTTGATTTCAATCTTAAGGGTGGCTAAGGATATAGAGTGGACAGGGCACGAGCTTTCTGATAGAATAGATGACCTGAAAAAGCTAGACGAGCTTCGCCTAAAAGCAGTAGCTTCTATCTACGCTCAAAAAAGGCGACAAAAGGAATTTTTTGATAAGCATGTGCGGACTAAAGAGTTTAAGGTTGGGGACTATGTCCTAGTTTACACTCTGAAACAGCATGCTAAGAAGCTTAAAAAGCGAGGGATGGGACCTCTGGTGATTAAAGATCTATCACCAAGTGGAGCCGTCAAGCTTGCTACATTAGACGGAGAAGAAATGCCCAATTGGATTAGTGGATGCAGAGTGAAAAAGTATCTTTTGCCGCTAACCCAAGACATGCTTCTCAAAATACATCAAGAAAAGCTGCGTGTCCAGAAAAAGAAAAAGATTGTGGAGGAAGCGCAAGCCGAGGCGAAGGAAAGAATGGAGAAAAGAAGACTACTGCGTCAGAAACAGCGCAATGAAGGAGCAATACGAATAAACGCAGTCAGTATAACAGAAATGGATAATGACAAAGAAGAACCCATCATTGAATGCAAAGTAGGAACCAACCAAATCAAAGCCAGAGCACTATTGGATTCAAGAGCTCAAACTAACCTACTTTCACTCAGTTTGTATAGACAATTGACAAATGACACTAAATTACAAACTGCCAAGCAAGAGTTAAAGAGTTACTTTGAGAATTCAATCAAAACTGTCGGATGCACAGTTTTACATATACAGATTAACCAGTATGTGTATCCTCATATGTTTTACGTGGTTGAAGACCAAGCTACACAACATCCATTATTGCTAGGACAACCATGGCAGAAGCAATACAATGCAATGATTGACTGGAATTCTAAATTAGTGCTTATCAAATACGAAGGTGAAAGTCAATCAGTTAAGTTCACCAAAGGAGCAGAGCCAACTCCAAAGGAAGAATCCAAGCACAAAGGTAAACAACAACTAGAGAAAAAGAAGAAGCAATGGCAACCAAAAGTTTCTATACAACTGGATTGCTCTTCGACGAGGAACTCTCAACAGTGGATAAGGAAGACAAGCAATAATATAACAGCTCAACCTTGGGAAAAAACGGAGTCAAAGTTGGTATGGAGACCAAAAAAGTTTGTGACAGAGGAAACAAAGGTGGAAAACAGAGTCTTCAATTCCAGACAACAGAGTGATTCCAAACAATCAAGGACAGTGAAACAGATCTGGATTCCAAAGAAGTTCATGACGGCACAAAGCTATAGCAAGCAAATTTGGATCCCAAAGATTTGTAAACAGGAACTCCCTTCATTACAATCCACGGAAACTCCTAGGTATTTCAAGGCTAGGAAATCAACACAAAGAACAAAGCAGGTTTGGGTCGCAAAGAGTTTGTGGCAAGCACAAGCGAAGCGGAAGCAGATTTGGATTGTGCAAAAGAACAACAAGGTAAAGAAGAATCCATCTACTGATTCTACTACCGCAGTGCCAAAACCAACCCAAAACCCGACCACCAATCCTTCAATCAAACAAAGAGCAGCTTTATTGGAAAGACTATTGTATCATCGCTCTACAATTGCAGTGGGAACTTATGACCAAAACAACTACAATGCTTCGCCCATAGACAATTCATAGTCGTCCAGGAGGACTCAGACTAGGAGGGGGGGAGGTATACAGGTATACAGGAGCTACAAAGCAGCTACAAGCGACAAAAACAAAGAAAAACAAAAATTATATTACAAGGGCAGTGTCTTAAATGATTTTGCAATTTTTATGTTTGATTGCGGATATTGATAATATTTATGCCCTTATATACCTTGTTTTACAACAAAAAGAGATCAAATGATGGATTTGGGTCTCTAGACGTGTAAATATCACTAAATAAGAGTGTGTTTGGAGCTAAAAAGTGGAAAAAAGTGGTAATCCAAGTCCAGAAATCACAAATAAGTGTATATTCATATACACAGGGTTACCAGCTATTTACTGTGTATGTTTGGAATTTTTTGGCTTCAATTTGCTATTTTTCTTTATTTTTTATGATTTTCTTAATAAAAGTAAAAGAAAAATTAAAAAGCAGGTGAAATGAGATCAGAAAAAAGAAAAGAATAGATGGTGATGATCCTAATGACAAGGGCAACCCATGGTAAAAATTGAGTACAATTCGGGAAAAGTTGCGGGAAGCCCGAAATGACAGATGGCAAAGTGGACAGATTTCTCAGAAACAGGTCAAACGGAGTCCAAATTGAGAAATTTCAAATCCTAAAGTGTATTTCACGACGAGATAGGAGCACATGTCAAATTTGGTAACAAGTGATCCAAGAAGTCCGAAGTTAAGTATTTTTCACATCACTTTCAAGCTCATTTCCACTATTATCTTCTTGGAGAGAGCAAAGAGCACACAGGAGCATCCAACCTTCTACAGCCTTCTACGACTGCTACGAGAGCTCAGAGGACACCAGACATGAGAGGTAGACTCGTTGCCATAAGCTTTTGATGCTTATCGTTAACTTTTGTCGCGAAAACTGACCAAAACCAAGAAACAAAGGGAGCTTGGTCAGGGAAAGAAGGGAGGCCATAGAGGTCTATGGGCCCAAGAAGCAAAATGCAACCTATGGAGATATGGCGGACCCAAGAGCGGCAACCCTTTATCGACTGTACAACCAGTTTCTCCATGTTTGCAGTAAGAGACCGCAAAAGTATACGACACCACCCCATGCCATTGCGACCACCATCACATGGGCATTAAAGAGCAATATGCCAAAAGAGGTGAATTACGCTCAACACATCCACGAGCAAGTAATTGCCATGCACAACGAGAAGCCAAAGTACATAGGAGGAGCGGAAATTCTGACAAGAATAGCTTATGAAGCTATTGGAGCTAGAGATCAGTGGCCAAAGGTTCCCTCCCAGAATGAGTGGCTTAGAGAAGCCGACGAGGAGGAAGAACAGCCCGAAGTATCCAAGAGGGCATCCACAAGAGCATGCCGGAAACTAGAAGTAGTTTCAGAACCTGCAGAGGATGTGGACGAGCCGCTTAAGAAGAAAGTAAAGAAGAAGGTTGCTCCCAAGCAAACCAAAAGTTAGAAAGCGGCAAGAATGGAAAGACTAGTGGAGCAGTTTAGAGCAGAAAGAGCTCTAAAGGGTGACTTTGAAGAAAAGTGGGTGCCAGACCCCACTAAAGTCGGAACTAGCTCAGCCAGGCCACATATTGATCAATACGATCAATATATTAAAGCTTATGAGGAGTCAGAGGCTATTCTAGAGCAACAACCTGTCGAGCCATTCACTGAAGAGGAGGTACAACAATTAAAAGCTGAGTTGAAAAAAGACGACAAGGGGAAAAGGAAAGTAGATGAGTCTACTAAGCCTCAAGAGATAGACGGGCAAGCCGACAAAGGGAAAGACAAGGAAGTTGAGGACAGATATCCCTCTATGACTGATGTACCAAGCCTGAAGAAGACGAAAAAAATTGTGGAGGAGACCACAGTAGAGGTGGACACAGATGATTTGGAAAAGCCAGAGGCCGAGACCAAAGAAAAGAAGATAGATCCAGTTCAGCAAAAGAGAAATGATTATGAGGATCTGGTAGCTATAGGATACACTGAAGAAGAGGCCCTTGAGGCAGTTTATGGGATCACACTACAAAAAAAAGATGAACGGAGAGGGACGGAGGAAAAGACAAAGAGTAAAAAAGAAAGTGAAGAGAAACTGGACGAACCAAACGTACTAGAAGAGCCAAAGCCAATGGAGGTGGTGGCAGAAAGAGCTTTAGAGTTGACAGATGAAGATGAAAAAGACATGCACATGGTGCATGAACTACTCAGCAAGATAAAAGAAAGATCCAAGGCAAAGGAAGTAGAGATGGAGACAGCCAAACAAAGGGAAGCGGAGTTGCAGAGGAAATTAGAGAATGCTATGACTGAATCTGAAAGTCATAAAGCATCACTCTATGACGTGGAAAACGAGAGAGACGGCTTGATACTCCAGCTAGCGGAGGCTTCAAAAGAAGTAACAAGTGCACAGGAAGCAAGGGAGCGGATAGAGGATGACTTGGAGGCGGCTAAGGATGAGCTCATTGAGCTAAGGGAGAGAGTCGAGCTCCAAGAAAGAAAAATCACTAGACTCAGGACTACCCCTAGAGCTAGCAGAGCAGGAACCGAACAAGAGGGATTTATCATACCAGCTTTGTAATTTTGATTTGAGCCATTTATTAAGTAACGGGACTCAATTGAGTTTCCAGCTTGTAATCCCGAAGTAATTTCACTTGCTGATGTAATTAGTTAGAGATGTTCTCACCTCCAAGGCTGAGGTATATAAGCCAAAGTTTTTGTAACCTAAGGGGATTCAGATTATTGATCAAAGTGAGTTTTTGAGCGCCGTGACTCTGTCTGAGAGAGAGTGTGAGAGAGAGAGTCTTATCTACTTGCTACGCGAGCTACGGAGCCGCCATTGGAGAAGCGACACCGCCATTGTGTTAGCAACGGCGAGAGCTACGCACAGATACCAAGAGTGCGCGCTATCGGCTTCTATGTGTGGTAAGTTCCTACGAGCTTCGGTGTGAGTTTTCTTCCAACTCGTGTGTCGGAATGGAGCGTGCAGCATATCTATAGAACCACAACGAGTAGAGCTACACATTGGTACCATCGGGGTCAAGTTTTGATCACCTGTATTTTTCGGCTTGTCTTCATACGCGTTTACCGCACGGAGTGGTTATAGGTTGATTTTGCAGTTCAAGTCTTTAGGGTGTTGTTCTTACCTAGTGTATAGACTTCCCCTTGAGTTTGAAATCGATTCAACGATTCTAGATCCTGTTTCGTATAGCATTCGTTCGTAGTACGGATTTCAGTCACTTGCGTATTTTAGAACTTAGATTTGATTTCCTTAGTAGTGATTGTCGTTAGAAGGTCGAGTAGGTGATTTGACACCCACCTAGTTGTTTCCATGCGCCTGCGGGTCAAGCTCCGTTCTCGTCTGACAAATTATGTTGTTGGTTGAGTTCTCGCTATTTAGCTTCCGCTAGCGGCGTAACCGTCTTAACAGCTGCAGACTCCTCTAACTGTTTTACCTTTATGTGCAAGTTTTCATTTTCTTCCCTGAGTGATTTGGAAACAATGCTTTCCATTTCACTGTCAGGAGCTGGTCCTTGTTGCTGGTCACTTTGTAAGTCGGAAATTTGCCTTTGTAGTTGATCCTCTGCTCTAAGCGCACTTTTGGCTATCATTAAGCGCTGTTTTCTTTCCAACTCCAGCTCCCTCTTCAGTGCAGCCACTTCTTCTTCTGGGTGGACTACCGGTGTTGTTGGTAGCGGCGTTTTTTGCTTCCTAGCTCGTTCGATTTTCCTTGCTTGTATATCTGTTACTGCTCTCAAATCTTTGATTTCAATTTTTAAGTCATCGATGACGACTTGCAAACTTTTGATTGTGTCCAACGCATCTTGCTTTTATTTTTCCAACTTATTTATGTGTTCATCTCTGTCACTGACATCTTCAAGGAATACGTTGATTGTATCTTCACATATGGCATTGAAGTCTTCAGACTCCTGTAAATTGTCTTTGAGGAGATTCACTGTGCTTTTGAGCCCCAAGATCTCAGCATCTCTGATGCTGATCAGCTTTAGAGTGTCCTCCCTTTTCTCCTGCAGTCTTTGAACTTCTCCATGGGTTTGTTGTAACTCATTTTGTTGGACCTGTTCTGATCAGCTAGCCATTGATTGTGCAGTCTTGTTCGGTTTAGTATTGTCGCCATTGACTGCAAATCTTCATCTATAGTAGCTTCCAGCTCAATTTCTTGAGAGGAGGAAGCTTTACCTTTTGTCTGATCCACCTCTTTTTGCTTGCCTTTATCACTTTGTGATATGGTTCCAGTGTTCGCGTGACCATCCGTTCTTTCTTCTTCTTCTTCACTGGGAGGTGTATGAACTCTCTCATCACGATGTGAGCTTTCTGAATGCCAAGTAGAGTCAGCAGGTGGGCTAGATTGCCTCTCACTTGCATCTGGCCTTGAAGATGGCGGCGGTGTTTCCTGATCTCGTGAAGTTGGCCTCAACTGATCTCTCAAAGTTTGGAGATCCTCCTCTTCTAGTAGCAATTCTGGTTCGTCCCTAGCATTTCTTTCTTGGACGTACCTCTCGAACTAGTCCAATTCAAAAGCTGGGTTGTTTCTATTCTTCGTTCTCAGTGTGTAAGTGCTACTAGAAGGTTTCCAAGTGGCGCCTACATCGCCTCATAGAGATCTCTCTAGAGCAAATCCTTCTAGCATCCTTTCCATTTTTGCTATCTTCTGCAACCTGGTGTTGTTTTCCATTTCCGCTTTCCGCTTCTTTAGTTGGGCATCTTCCTCTTCTGTTCTTCTTTCTTCTTCCATCTTTTCTTGTGTACTTCTTGTTACTCTTTCCAGCCTGCGTCCTCCAATGGTGTTAATAGAGGGAGATACTTTCCTTTGTGATCTGTCTTCGATATTCTCTCTTAATCCAGCCAGTCATTCTGATGAGGGGCAGGTGGCAACTGATCTGCCGCGCCTATGGCCTGGTATATTACTCTGGTCAGGACTTCTCCTCCTGCAATGTAATTTGGTATGTCCTGCCTTAGCTTTGTCATTTCTTCAAACAGATATGACGCGTGATCTATATAGAACTCATGGGTCATTCCCATAGCCCATGTCAGTGTGGTTGAGATGCTCCCGTGTGGTGTAGTGTATCTTGGCGGTCGTTTGCTGTAGCTCAAAAAACACTGACTGTAGATCTGTGCCAGTTCTCTTACTTCCGGGTTTGCTATGAGTTCGAAAGAAGGTAGTTTAGACTTTTGCAAGTAGACTGTGAGGTTTTTCCTTCTTTCTCTCATGTTTGCTCCTTGATTTGACAATTTCAATGCCTCTTTGATGATCTCTTTGGTGATCTGGATCTCCATCACTTCATTATCCATGCCTGTCACTCTACAAGTTCCATCTTCTTGGATAGTCTCAATTAGGTGTTGTACCCTCTTGAAATCTATCCCTATTGGTGGTAGTGATACAAAGTTCCACAAGACAACTTTTTTGAACCATGACCTTTGCGGTGATCTTTTCAAGTAATTCTCTGCCTCCTTGGGGATCATCACTGTATCCACCAAGTTTCTTTTGTCATCCACATATGAACCTTGATAGATCTGAAAGGCTGCTACCTGTTAAACATCTGCAGGTATCCAGGTGGCTGCTGGCTTTAGGGAATTGGGTAGAAGTGCATAGGGTACTGCACCTTCCGTTGCCAGGTTCTTGCCTTTTCTTTTTCCCGGAGAAGCATCCATGGATCCTGTATTCACAATTGACAGTTAATGCACAAACATAGTACTACTCTTCTAAATTGATTACCACTTAATCATGCATCTAGATGAGCCTTCTTAGTCCCCAGATTAGTTAAGGTAAAATGTTAGCAGATAGACATGTTCTTCCATTGTGCGACTTTGACGGATTCAAATTAGTGTTGGTGAAGGTGGACAAGTCCAAATGCCTTGAAATTTTGTGTGGTGTATGTTCACAAGGCATGTAAGGTCACTTTATAAGCCCAAGCTCAAAATCTATTCATTTGCATTTTTTTTTCTGTCTATCGCGATAGACTAGACTTTTTTTTTTAATTAGGGACCTATTTTGCAGTTGTGCCATCACTAATTGGTTTCCCATACCTTGCACATGATCTGATCCTATTTTCACCTCAAATGAATGTCAAGTGACCCCTTTTTGGATCAACTCCCATTTTTCCAGATTCCTTCCACGGAGATGTTGGTCTATCTCCTTCATTTTGTGTTGTTTTGGGCTCAAACTTACTGGGTGGTCCTCTTGCATCATGTTGAAGACAACTGTTAATTCAAAATTTTGATAAGATGGTCCAGTATCCCTCTGCTTAGTCTATCCTGATAGACTGGTACTTAGTGTCAATTTGTCATTTTTTGGCTTTGTGATCATCTGTCTTCCTTCTCCCAGTTGATGTAAGGTTTCTTGACCCCTCACATGTGAATTTTACCTGTCTGCCCTTGAGATTTCCTGTTCTGACTCTGAGTTGTCAACATGTCTTTCTCAGCTTGCCATATGAGTCCATCCTGTCACCAAATTTGGTGTACTGCCTTCCTGTGCTTCCCCAAGTCTATTTTGTTAAAATTTTGAAAAGTCTTTCCCCCAATTATTGGTGTAGCAAGTCTATCGCGATAGACTAAGTTATTTGACCAAAAAAGATCCCTCTTGCACTTTGATTTGATAATGGTGGTTAATATTCCTTGTTAGCACCCCTCATGAAGCCAAAGTCAAAATTTCACTTGTCTAATTGTAAATTCAAGTCTATCGCGATAGACTAGTGCTTGGTCAGTTTTACCAATTTTGTTTTATGTTAGTTGACCACAATGGTGTTAATAGGCCCTCTTAGACACACACATCAAGTTTTAATCAATTTAGAAGAGTGTACTCCTTGTTTGCAGCACTTAGCTGGTCTTGGAGTCGAAGTAGACCACTTAGGTGATGGTCGCCGTTCCTTTTGGTCATTGTATGATTCCGGCTGTCTTTTATTTCCTTTTGACCTTCCATCCAAGCAGTCAGTTGTTGTTTTGGTGTTTACAACACCAAGAACGACCATTTGGACATCTTTCTGGCCTGTTGCCGGCAATTGCACTAGTGGAAGAGATTTTTTCATGAGTGGACTTATCCATCTCGTAGTTGACCTCTTTTGGATGTACCTTGTTAAATTTGGTGTCATTTTGTCGCTTGGTCGGCCCGTTAGAGTATCGTGACGCTTTGTGCGGTTTTCGTCAGACAGGGACTTTAGGCTCCATTTTGACGAACTTTTTCATGGTCTAACCCTTCAGTCGGTTTGTCGAGATTATTGGCTTGCTATCTATGAATTTTGGCTCATTTTTTATCACCTTGGTTTAGTTGCCCTTTTGCAGGTCCTGTGAAATTAGGATTTTCTGAGCGGCTTCCTTCGCGCTTTCCGAGGTCATAGGCTCGATCCCTAAGCTATAGGCATTGTGCCTTTCAATTTTGGTTCCATTTGGTGGCCCCTAGGTCTCCCTAACAACCAGTCTACCGTATGTGTGCACAGGTTGTGATTGTGATGCCGGCGAGGTTTTGCGACTAATTGAAGTAAACAACACTTAGAATCAGTGTTGACGAGCATACCTCTCATATCTGATGTCGATCTGGTGATCGTGCGCGATGGATGAGCTTCTGTAAGTCTCAACTGCTGTAGGGAGCTCTCTCTCTCTCACTATGGAAAATGACTCAAATGAGGGATTTCTAGCCTAGCCTCTCTATATGTAATCGAGACTCCGACACCAAATTTTTCCATCTTTTACCTGTGGCCATAACTTTTTGCGAGATGCGGTTTAGGCTCGCAAATTTCTTGATTTGGACTTTGGTTGCTCCAGTTTTACCATTTTTGTAGATTTCTCCTGTTGGAGGTCCCTTCATGACAGTGGTCATTTTGCCCTGTCACCTTTGCAGTCCCTATTTTTTATGTGTCTTCTTTACCTTGCTCCAATCACGCGTCTCTTCTTCTGTGTTTCCATCTGGATTATGGATTTTTTTCTATAGTTTTTGCTAGAAAATGGCTAAAATAAAGCAAATAAATCCCAAAATAACCCGAAAATAGCAATTCTAACCTAGAAAAATACCAATGAAAGGCAAAACACTTTGTAGCTCCCTTTTCTCTCGTCTATGTACATTCTCGCTCATTATCGTCAACCTTGGCCTATTTTTTTGCTGTTTTTAGACAGTTTTTGGCCAATTTGACTCTCTTTATAGTCTATACACATCCCTAGGGGCTCATGAATGATGATTTGGTCCCCAATTATGATTAATTACGAGGGCATATTCTTTTTCCAAAATCACACAATAAAACGCAAAAATGGTTGAAAAATTGCTCACAAACATTGCCCTCTAATATATGACATGAGTCCGCATTTGGAATGCCTCCCCCCCTCTTAGTTGGAGTCCTCCCGGACGATAGGGTATCGTCAAGGGTATGTGTTGTGCATGGGTTTGAACTCGTGCTAATGTAGGCCTTGTAATATAGCCCTATATGCATGTAGAAAGAATTTATGCAGTGTAAGAGGAAGGTATAAGCGATACGCTTATTGGCATTTGTCGTTGAGGCTTCCTGTGGTAGCTTGAGTTGGTTGGCAAATTTTATTTGCAAGGAGTAGTTGTAAATTTGCTGCTCTTTGTTTGATTGTTTTCCACTGGTTTTGAATTGGCGTATGTGGTTCCTTTGAAGTCGATATTGTCGTATCTGGTGGAACATTCTTTCTTTCTGGTTCGATGACTTGGGTCTTATAGATCCTTGTAGTTTTTGTTGTTGATTCTGTTTGTTTCCTCGTGCTGTTTACATGATGTGGCTTGACCTTGATAGTTGTAGATAACTGCTCGATTGTCATCTTTGGCCTCCCTTCTTGTGTTGTTGGCCCGTTTTGAATTGGCAATTTTTGCCGCCATACCAGTATAGTCCGTTGCGTATTCGACAAATTGACTATGGTTCTTTGAAGTTTTGCTGGCTTTCGGTGTTTTTTCTGTTCTTCTGACTCCTTTTTTATAGGAATTAGGCTGTCGTGCCTTATCCAAACTTTGTATTTCCTCTTTTGATGTAATTGTGCCTCGGTCAGCTCTGTACGCCGTACCCAAACTTGTTTGGTTCCCTGCATGGTTGTTGATTTTTGATAAGACGTTGCTGGACTTGTAAACTTTGTTTGTTGTTGGGCAGATCTTTGCGTTTGTATTGACTTTTGTTTCCTCCTTGACATGAATTGGTTATATGATAAGAAGGGTTCTGAAAATTTTTCATTTCTGAACAGTGCTTCATTAGTATCCAAATCAATGAATACCCTGTTAGCTTTCATCCATGACACTGCTAAGATACACGGAGTTGCTGATCTACTTGGTGGCAGTACATGGAATTGTGTAGTACACAGGTGTGCCTACATTGTGATTGGTATTATAATAGACCACAACGTGGTCACCTCATCTCCCGATGCTACTTTCAACCAGTGTGTCTCTGGGATCGTCTTTATTGGTCCAAGTTTCTGAAAGAGCTCAAAGCTGATGACACTCATTTTTGCTCCAGTGTCAAGCAATGCATAGATTTCAACTTGTTTTGTGCCTGCATAAGCTTTTATGTAAGGACTACACCAAGTATCTTCCAAGTCGTCAATGATGCTATTGTCCTGAGCCCTAAGGTCTGTCATGGTCTTTTCTAATTCGTCGCTTTGTATATCCACTTCGATTGGTTGGGATGTTGAAAGAGGATATTCGTCAGTCATCATTGGGGTGACTATGTTTATTGTCCTAAGAAATTGCTTTCGTTTAGCAATCCATTCCTTTGCTTCTTGTTGTGCCAGGTCCTGAATTCTTTGTTGTTCCTGTCTATAAGTTTTTCCATAATGCAGTTGAAACAACATTTTCGATGTTAAAGGTAGATGATATTTTTTTTAAACGACACCCACTAATTCAGTTCGGCATTTCTTTTCCATCTAGTGTCGACAGTTTTACTGCTCCGTTGGATGATATTTCTTGGATCAAATAAGGCCCCAGTCCCCTTTTCTTTAGCTTTTTGGCATGCTGTTGAAGGGTGTATACCAAGACATAGTCGCCCATTTTAAAGTCCTTGTTCTTGACATGTTTGTCAAAAAACTCTTTCTGTTGTCTTTTTTTTTTGCATATATGGCCGCTACAGCATTGAGTTGTAACTCATCTAATTTTTCAAGGTCCTCTAACCGTTCTGAAAGTTCATGCCCCGTCCATTCCAATTGTGTGGCTTCCCTTAGTGTGGGGATCAAAAAGTCAATAGGAAATATTGCATTTAACCCATATACCATATTAAATGGTGTAGCATTGAGTGTTGTTTTATATGCAACTCAATAAGCACACAATGCCGAATAGAGCATCTGATCCCAATCTGTTCTCGTTTCACTAACCAGTTTCGTAAGAACTGTGCACAATATTTTGTTGGTCGCTTCCACTTGGCCATTGGCTTGTGGATGATAGGGTGCAGATTTGCGATGAATTACCATAAACTCATTTAAGAGATGTTGGATAACTTCATTTACAAAGTGTGTCCCTCTATCACTCACCAGCTCGATTGGAAGGCGATAACGTGTAAACACATATTCATATAAGAATTGTGCCGTGGTTCTAGCGTCTGCTTTCGTTGTGGCTTTTGCTTCCACCCATTTGGTCATGTAATCCGTGGCCACTATGATATATTGTGCTTGTGAACGATACGCTGGTGGAGTGATAGGACCAACAAAGTCCAATCCTCATTTAGAGAATGCTTGAGCACTCATCATTGGTCTTAAAGGCATTTCGTCTCTTTTAACTGGTACCTTAGTGCGTTGACATTCATCACACCTTTTCACGAATTCTGCTGCATCTTGAATCATGGTCGGCCACCATATACCTGCAACCATAATGATTTTTACGGTTCTCTCTGCTGAAAAATGACCTCCTGCTATGCCTTCATGAGCTTGTTCCAATAATGGAAAGTAGTCATTTTCATGAGGAACTAACCTCAGCTGGTCATCAGTTCCTCTTTTATACAATTGGTCACTAATAAGGGTATACCTATTCGCTTCGATTTGTAAAGCCTTTTGTCTGGCTTTAGACCAATCTCCTGGCAGCTCCTTATTAGTCAAATATTACACAATAGCATGACTCCATGCGGGTGCTACTGTCACTTGGTATAATGTGGCATAATCCACAGTGGTATTGGATGTGAAAAAGTCACATTTCTTGATGTAATTAGCTACATTGCCTGCCATTCCTAGCCAATACACTCCAAGTCTTCTTAATTGTTCATACATCATTTGATTTCCTCTATGGAATCCCCCTGCTTGTGTATGGGCCTCCTCTAGATACGCTTTGTACTCCTCTGGGCCTATACACAACCTTAGAATCTCATCGTTTCCATGATGGTACATTCTTCCTGCAAGCATTGTGTAATTTCATGCTTGTCTAATGTATTCCACCGTGTGTTTGTCGTCAAGATTCATTCCATATGTCAGCAACGGAATAATTTGCTCTGACCATTTCGGTACTATCTCTATATTAAACAGGTATGCGTCTGGGAGATCATCATCTACCCCAGTAGCTTTTTCCCCATGTAGTAATCGAGAAAGGCGGTGTGCTCTTTGATGAGCGTTTCCTTTCTTAACTACTACCATAAAATCAAACTCCAGCAACACAATGAACCATCTTACAATTCGTCCCGTGTTACAAGGTTTGTTAACTAAGTACAAGAGTGCCTGATGATCCACAAAGAATGTGAATTTGTTCGCGAGTAAGTAATGATGAAATTTCTTTACCGCATATATCATACCCAATCCTTCTCTTTCAGTGGTAGTGACGGAAGCAAAGCGAACCCCGAACCCCGACCGCCTCTAAAACAACGGGGACCCAATGGCGCGCCTCGAGCCTGTCATGGTAAAGCAAACAGGGGGCACCACCTAGCTTCAGCCGCTAGGACGCAAACAACACACCACCATAACAAAGTTTTCATCCAAGAGAGATGGATGCTTGGGAGTAATGATGAAGAGGAAAGGGAATGAGATCAAGTGAGAGAGAGAGAGAGAGAGAGAGAGAGAGAGAGAGAGAGGGAGGAAGTATAGCTGCTTAGTACTTAGGCACCACAAAAGGATGGCGAATCCGCACACCCTTCACACATACACAAGCTCACTCCAAAACACAAGACTAGGTGGCGATTCCGCACACCTCACATGGGCAAAACATTGCAAGAAAACATACTCACAAAACCTCAAGATTTATTTAGAGAATAAGGCGATGAAATGGGGAGCATAGGGTAGGGGAATGAGAAGGGAGAGAGTGGTAGAGCACATGGCGGATAGGTGGGAGTTGATGGCGAAGACTCGCACGAGGATTACGGCCATCATCCTTCATTTAGTTGCCCTTCATCTTCCATAGCCAAGGGTGTAGAGGTCATGCTCAAGACAAGCATGGTGATTGCGGTGATGGTGATGGTGTGGGTGTGTGTGTGTGCACTAGGCACACACAGTGCATAGTGTGTTCTTTGGTGATGTTGTGTGTTTTTGTGTGATGGTGACCCCTCTTTATATAGGGGAGGAGGGGGGGAAAAATTCTAGAATTTAGAAATGAAGAAATCATTATCTACATAAGCCATGTGACTGTGGGCCCCACTTGTCTGGCTGTGTGTATATGTGCCAGAACAGCAGTCTCATGAGAGAGAGACTAAGAGAGAGAGATGGGTTGATGAAAAAAAGTGAGAGGTGACATGGAGAATAAAGTAATTACAAGAGGGGAGAGAGGGGAGTGTGCTCAGAGGTGAATCTGTGTGCAGATGTGTGTGAACACAAGAAAAATCAGGTAACCACCGGGTGGGGATGGGTCTGTGGGCACCTTTTTCAGTGAAACTGAGTGTGTGTGAGTGTGGGGGAGGTTATTTAGCTACAAGACAAGAGACATGGCGCCCTTTAGAGAGAGAGGGGGGTATTTGGGTCATGGGATATGATAGGAGAGAGAAAGGGGGGGTGGGGTATACTATTTTGGAAGATAGGGTAAGTTGCATGTGAGTTATGGTGCATTATTGGTGAGTTAGAATGCATTATTGGTGAGAGGTGGGGTAGCTTGAGGGGAGAGAGAAAAGAGAAAGGACAAGGGGAAGAGAGAGGTGACCTTTTGAGTGGAGGAGAGGAAAAGGGACACACGGCCGGGCAACAATGAAGAAAGAGGAGGCAAGGTGGGGATGGGCTGCCCCGCAGGCATGAGGTGGCCTATTTTACCTTTCTCATATATTTACATAATCATACTTTATTTTTTTCTTACTTTTTTCCAATGTCTTTTATCACTCCCTCCCTAAGAGGGGGTTTTCATGGGGTGGGGACGAGAGAAGAGGGGTATGGGAGCTTGGCTTGTGAAAAGCCCCCATCATTAGCCCTCCCCTTTTGGCTAGAGGCATTCATGTCTCTAGATCTGTTTGATCATTATCGTCGGAGGTGGCGGCTGATGGTGTGTCCTCATCTGGAATGTCAATTGGTGGAGCCTGGTCAAATCAAAGAAAATAAGGTTTAAGTCGCCAACCATTTACCCTGGTTTTATGAAGTTTTCCATTAGCCTCCATAAGCTGGTAGCTTCCATTGGCATACTTTTTCCTGATGATAAAAGGGCCTTCCCATCGGAGTAGGAGTTTCTTATCCTTGCGCGTGTCGAAGCGATTGTCGTAGCGGAGCACCAACATTCCTTTCTTCAATTCTTTTTTCTGGAGATGCTCGTTAAAGCTAAGCCGTCTATGCTCTGCTTGTGCTGCATAATAATTTATTGCTTCTTCTCTGTCCAGCTGCAGTCTTTCCAAGTTGATGATGTGATCTCTCAAATGCATGTTGGGCTGTTGAAGCTGGCTTGCCATTACTCTGAGACTTTGTAGTTGCACTTCAATGGGCAAGATTGCTTCCTTACCAAATACTAGATGATACGGTGTGAATCCCAAGGATGTACGAAATGAAGTTCTGTAGGCCCATAAAGCTGGTAGTAGATACTTATCCCAGTCTCCAGGATGATTGTTTACCTTCTTGGTAATAATTTTAGAAACCATTCCATTTACCTTTTCAACTAGGCCATTACATTGAGGGTAATATGGTGAAGAGTGCCTCCTTGTAATGCCCAGTTTCTGCATTAATTCTCCTACCAAGTCTGCTCTGAAACCTGGCCCTCTATCAGAGATGATCTCTAAAGATGTGCCAAACCTACAACATATGTGCTCGTAGATAAATTTAGCTACCTCTACCGCTGTGATTCTAGTGGTGGTTGTAGCCTCTGCCCATCTAGTCGTGTAGTCAACCCCCATGATAATGTAGAATTTTCCTGAGTTGGCCCTAGGTAATGGCCCAATGGCATCGATACCCCATTTTTCAAATGGGCCATATGAGAGAATAGGTGTCTGTGGTTTAGGCATAAGTGACCTAGTGCCGGCCTTTTGACACAACTTACATGTTTTGCACCAGTGGTGTACATCACGGTTGAGGCTAGGCCATATGAAGCCTGCCTGCAAGATTTTCCTACTTGTTATGTCTAGGGCAAAGTGACCACCACAAACCCCGTCGTGACAGCTAGCAATTACTCCCGTGATTTCCTGAGAGAGAGGGACCTTCTTGAGTATTTGGTCCTTACCCTTACAGTACAAACCGTCATTGATGAGTCGATACCTTGTGGCCTTCCGCGTCAGCCATTGCTTCTGTCCCTTTGTTAAATCTGATGGGCATTCCCCTGTCTCCAAAAAATGCATGATGTCAGGCAAGGCATCACTTCCTTGAAATAGAGGGAGCTTTAGTTTTATTGCTCCAACCACCACTTCCTGTAGTCTTTCACTTGCTAGGGCATCTGCTTCTTGGTTTTGAGCCCTTGGGATATGGTGTATTTGAACTTCTTCAAACTTACCCAACAAGGTTTTTACACCACTTAAGTGAGTCCTTAAACTAGGATTCTTGCATGTCCATGCTCCATTTACTTGCCTTACCAGAAGTAGAGCATCCCCAAATACATTAAGGCGTTGTACACCTTGCGAGACGCACCATTGTAGACCCTTGGTTAGTGCTGCATACTCAGCTTCATTGTTAGAATGTGAATCTAACAATTGGCCCAACGAAAATACCTTTGTCCCTTTGTCATCAAAGACCACTATGCCTGCAACTGCTTTGTCGTACGCTCGCTTGTAGGCTCCATCAAAGTAGAGAGAGTATGCTCCTTCTACCATAGGTGGTACTGGAGGTAATCGGACTTCTCCTTCCTTAGATTGCTTCTCCTTCCTTTCAAAGACTTGGTAGGTCATGAGTCCCCCCAAACTTGCCCTTGTCGTGCTTTCTACCTGTACCGTGTAGTCAAACTCTTGCAGACGAACTAGCCATTTAGTAATTCTAGCAGACACATCCATGTGTTGTACAACATAGGGAAATACTTCATCCGTGGTTAGAATCACAAATTGCTTAGGCAGCAAATATGACCTAAACTTTGTAGTTGCAAATCTAAGAGCTAGGACTAAGTGTTCCACATGGGTGAAACCTTTCTCTCCTGCTGCCATCATTCGACTAGAGAAGTAGATTGGCCTCATGAAAGATGTCGTCATATCCTTTTGGAGTAGCACAGCCCCCCATGATTCATCACCAACACTTGAGGTGACATAGAATTTTTCATCCCACTTAGGTGGTGAGATAGTTGGCAGAGTGGCTAAGACCTCCTTTACCTTGTTGTAGTGATGTTCGCTTTCCTCGTCCCAAGTGAAAGTTGATCTTTGAGTGAGTTGTTGCAGTGGTAGAACAAGTTGTGATAGTAGATGTATGAATCTACTTAAGTACCTCACCTTCTGTAGAAAAGAGACCAGTTGATGTGCGGTCGTTGGTGAAGGTAGGGCTATGAGTGCGGACACCTTACTTGGGTCGGCGTTGATACCTTTTGCTGAAATTTCATGGCCTAGTAGAATGACTTTACTCTCCCCAATGTGGCATTTGTCCACATTTAATTGCCCACCTAGGCTCTGCAACTTGGCTAAACCTTCAGTTACCTTTTCTAAATGTGAAATACGGGAGCTATATATACAAAAATCATCAATGAACACTCTTATGGATGTTCCAAAGAACGGTTGAAAAACATATGTGACATATCTTTGGAATGTGGTAGGTGCATTTGTGAGACCAAATGGCATAACCCTGTATGCAAAACAACCCCATGGCGTGATAAAAGTGGTTTTTAGCTGATCTTCCAAGGCTATGCGTATTTGAAAGTATCCAGAATAACCATCACAGACGGTATAGCATTCAAAACCCGCTACTTCATTCAGAATTTCATCCAAGAAAGGGAGAGGAAAGTGGTCTCTCTTTGTAGCTGCATTTAGTGGTTTGTAGTCAACACAGACCCTCCACTTACCATTCGTTTTAGGCGTCACCACTACGGGTGACACCCATTCTTAGTTTTCTACAGGATAGATGAATCCCGCCTCCAGCAGTTTCCTTACCTCGGCCAAGAGTGCCTTTTCTTGTATGACCCCCAATCGTCGTAGCTTTTGCACAACTGGTTTTACCCCTTCCTTCAGCTTAATATGATGTTCCACCACTGTAATGCCTGTGATTCTTTCATAGTTGTCAATGAACAGGTTAGGAAATCCCATCAACATTTGCAAAAAACTATCTTTCTCCTCAAGTGTTAATTCCGTAGACAACATACCCTTCAACCTACTTCCTCCTAGGCCAGGTGATTTTCTCTCCTCTTCATGTTTCCCTTTTGGTGATGGATCACCAGTTGTGCTTACCCTTTGTGGATCCTTCATAATGATACCCATCACATCAATGGAACTGTCACTTTCGTCGGTGGATGTGGTCTCCTCAGAACTGGAAGATTCGCTAGTGGTTTCATTTGCCGATGTTTCCAGATTCATTTGCTTCTGTTTGCCAATCCTCATGTCGTAGTAGATTGTCTCCCCTTTCTTACCGGTCATGCGTAGAAGGCCAGTACCCCAGTCCTGTTTTGCCTTCATGGCCATCAACCATGGCCTTCCCAAAATTAGTGGATAGCCCTCCCCCTTAGTGGGCATTACAAAAACATCTACCTCTACCTCAGTGTTGAAAGCTTTGATTTTCACGGCACTTATCACACCCACACACTTTACTTTTGCATAGTTTGCCATCATTGCCTTGCATGGAGAAGGCCTGTCAACCTCGAGCCCTAATCGAAGCATCATAGCTTCGCTCATTACACAGATTTGTGCACCTCCATCAATGTAGGTGTTTCCAACCCTCTTTCCTTTTATGTTTACGTCGACAATTGGAAGGATGTCATCCATGTTGCATCCCGAAATTGCTCCGGCTACCTTTGTTTTGGATCGTCTTGTACTAACCATTTTAGACCATTGTCGCCTTACTTTTGGTGCAAGATGTAGCAGCTGTGGCCATGTAATCTTCGGTCCTTGCTCTGCCACATCCAATGTTAGATCATAGGGCTTAGAACTTTCCCCTAGCTGGAAGTCGGTGATGCCCAATTTCCGTCGTGGCCTGGATGGCCTCTTGCTAGTTTCTCCTCTCATGCTTCTCTCATCATCTGATTGTGTAGCTTTCTCCCTCCTAGCTCTTTTCACAGTCATGGCTTCAAGTGGTTCTAAAAAGGTTACCTTCTCCTTACCCTTGTCCCTCTCCTTTTCTCTCGGTGGATCCACTACTATGGCTTTTCCTTTCTCTTCTAGCCTTATGATGTTTACAGGGCGATCAGGTGGTGGGGCTGGTGGAAGAGGTGGGATGGATGCTTGTAGTGGTGTCTGGGGTGGACGTAGAATTTGTGTTGGTGGGGGTGGTGCTCGGGGTGGGGGCGTTCTTTCTCTAGGGGGTGACAATTGGTTCCTCCTATCTCCTCTATTATAGTTTTGTCGTGGTTTGGGACAGTAGTACATACCGTGACCGTCTTCTCCGCAGTTGTAGCAATGATACTCCCTGTTTTGTCTTCGTGCTCTTCCAGGGTCTTGATCTCTTTCTTGACTCCTCCCTTGTTGTATTAAGTGGACAGACAAATTCTGCAGTTGGTCAGTAATATGGGCCAACATATCTTGTTGGTCATCTCTTACCCCAAGAGCCGGTGGTGGTGGTGGAATGGTGGTTGTCGTAGTTGCTGGTCGACGCGATGTTCCTGATTCTGTTGACTCGGTTTCTTTGGCTTTCATTTGCAGCTTCTTGTCTTTAAGGCGAGCAATCTCAACGGCTAACTCGTACGTAGCCGGGAATCTACCTTTCACCTTCTCCTTGAGAAGCGGCCATAAGCCATGCGTGAACCGATCTTTTTTTAGGAAATCGGGTGCAGCTTCCCCCCTAGCCAGTGACTCAACCCACCGTTCCCACAAATCCACAAATTTGGACTCATAGGTGGCATATTCTAAAAGACCCTCCTGCTTCAAGTCTCTCAACTTGTCCCACAACTTTTCTGAAGTGGTACCTCCCCCAAAGCGCCTCTTAAAAGCGGTTTTTAAGGGTTCCCAGTCATCCTTGGTTGCTTGTGGAAGTGCATTGTACCATGATCTAGCTTCTAGCTTCATGAGATGCTTAAAGATTCTAACCCGGGATTCATCCGTATCTTTGTTGCTCACTACACATGCTACTTCAAAGTCATCTAGGAAGTCTGTTACCAAATCCTCCCCCTTCTTTCCTTTAAATGTTGGAAATGCTACACTTGCCATGATTACTGAGAGAGAGCTAGAAAGACACACTACTTAACTTGCAAAAGTTTTTTTCTTCTTTACAAGGAGGCGTGTATACCCTCTTATACTAGGACATAGATTAAAACTTCAAACGATACATTGCCTTGTACCAAAGGTAAGACAAATGGTTGATCTGATGCCAGAACCTCCAAGAACCGCTCCCCACCCGGCATGGTGTCAATGACGTGCTGGTAGTGAGCCTTCAAATCCAGTATTACCTTGATTGAGCGTACATGTGTTGGTATGTGTGATCTGTCTTGAGGTAGGTTGTACTGATTCATGTGAAGCTTAGAGGTGCTTAGTCACTGTCCAAGCTTGTGGGAGAGGGTGGTGTTCTTTCCTGAAACAAACTCAGTAGATCCCTAGTTTCTCTAGTGAGAGTGTGAGCCAATGCTTCCGTTATCTGTGCTGCAGCATCAGGTGCGACTTGAAAACTGACTGTGATACTTACCTCGGTGACTTGAGTTACCCGATTCTCAAAGTAGAATAGTGTTGATTCTCTATTGTGTAGAGCTCCTTCCATTTTGTTGTTGTGGGTTGGTTGTAGGTTGCGGACATGGTTTCGACCTTCTCCTTCTTCTTCTTGGCACTTGGCCTATGTATATCCACTGGGTTTGGCGTGTTGGTTGACTCTCCCATTGCAAATCGATTACCGTTACGCCTAGCACTCGAGCTTCGATGGAGATGCGGAGTTCGTCTAGTTGTGCTTGGAGCTCTTCTTCTTCTGTCGTCCAATTAGCAAATCCTGCTAGCCATTCATCCATTCACAATAGTTTAAGGGTTTCAGTCTTATAAACTGAAGGGTTTCATGAAAAGATCCTCAGTGGGGGCACCAAATGACGGAAGCAAAGCGAACCCCGAACCCCGACCACCTCTAAAACAACGGGGACCGAATGGCGCGCCTCGAGCCTGTCATGGTAAAGCAAACAGGGGGCACCACCTAGCTTCAGCGGAAGGATGCAAACAACACACCACCATAACAAAGTTTTCATCCAAGAGAGATGGATGCTTGGGAGTAATGATGAAGAGGAAAGGGAATGAGATCAAGTGAGAGAGGGAGAGAGAGAGAGAGAGAGAGAGAGAGAGAGAGAGAGTGAGGGAGGAAGTATAGCGGCTTAGTACTTAGGCACCACAAAAGGATGGCGAATCCGCACACCCTTCACACATACACAAGCTCACTCCAAAACACAAGACTAGGTGGCGATTCTGCACACCTCACATGGGCAAAACATTGCAAGAAAACATACTCACAAAACCTCAAGCTTTATTTAGAGAATAAGGCGATGAAATGGGGAGCATAGGGTAGGGGAATGAGAAGGGAGAGAGTGGTAGAGCACATGGCGGATAGGTGGGAGTTGATGGCAAAGACTCGCACGAGGATTACGGCCATCATCCTTCATTTAGTTGCCCTTCATCTTCCATAGCCAAGGGTGTAGAGGTCATGCTCAAGATAAGCATGGTGATTGCGGTGATGGTGATGGTGTGGGTGTGTGTGTGTGCACTAGGCACACACAGTGCATAGTGTGTTCTTTGGTGATGTTGTGTGTTTTTGTGTGATGGTGACCCCTCTTTATATAGGGGAGGAGGGGGGGAGAAATTCTAGAATTTAGAAATGAAGAAATCATTATCTACATAGGCCATGTGACTGTGGGCCCCACTTGTCTGGCTGTGTGTATATGTGCCAGAACAGCAGTCTCATGAGAGTAAGACTAAGAGAGAGAGATGGGTTGATGAAAAAAAGTGAGAGGTGACATGGAGAATAAAGTAATTACAAGAGGGGAGAGAGGGGAGTGTGCTCAGAGGTGAATCTGTGTGCAGATGTGTGTGAACACAAGAAAAATCAGGTAACCACCGGGTGGGGATGGGTCTGTGGGCACCTTTTTCAGTGAAACTGAGTGTGTGTGAGTGTGTGGGAGGTTATTTAGCTACAAGACAAGAGACATGGCGCCCTTTAGAGAGAGAGGGGGGTATTTGGGTCATGGGATATGATAGGAGAGAGAAAGGGGGGGTGGGGTATACTATTTTGGAAGATAGGGTAAGTTGCATGTGAGTTAGGGTGCATTATTGGTGAGTTAGAATGCATTATTGGTGAGAGGTGGGGTAGCTTGAGGGGAGAGAGAAAAGAGAAAGGACAAGGGGAAGAGAGAGGGGGTTGACCTTTTGAGTGGAGGAGAGGAAAAGGGACACACGGCCGGGCAACAATGAAGAAAAAGGAGGCAAGGTGGGGATGGACTGCCCCGCAGGCATGAGGTGGCCTATTTTACCTTTCTCATATATTTACATAATCATACTTTATTTTTTTCTTACTTTTTTCCAATGTCTTTTATCACTCCCTCCCTAAGAGGGGGTTTTCATGGGGTGGGGACGAGAGAAGAGGGGTATGGGAGCTTGGCTTGTGAAAAGCCCCCAATTCTTTTCTGCACTGTTGAGTTGTCTACTAGCATAACTGATTGGGAAATCCGTCTTACCCTCATCTGGTTGTGCGAATATACAGCCTATTGCAAATGCTGAAGCATCTACATGTACATGGAAGATCTTTGACCAATTTGGTGCTTTTAGAATTGGTGTAGATACCAGTGCATCTTTTAGTTTTTGGAATGACTCCTCACATTCATTTGTCCAAATGAAGAGCGTGATTAGACTATACAAGGGTTTTGCTGTTACAGCGTACATGTAGATAAAACGTCGGTAGTATCCACAATGTCCCATAAATGATTGTACCTATCGTACAATGTTTGGTCTTGGCAATTCTATGATCACCTTTACCTTGTCTTAATCAGTGGTAATTCCATTAGCCGACACTATGTGGCCTAAGATTTTACCTTGTCGTACCATGAATACACATTTTTCTGGCTTGAGGCAAATCCTATACGTTCTGCATTTCTCGAATACCTTTCTAAGATGATCTATATGGTCTTCTCTTAATAGAGAATAGACACACAAGTCATCCATGTAAATATCCAAGAATTTTCGTAAGTATTCTTTAAAAGCGTGTGTCATTAATCTCTGAAATGTGGCTAGAGCATTGGTCAAGACAAATGGAATTACCCTAAACGCATATATGTCCCATTCTGTTGCAAATGCTATTTTGTATTAATCTTCTAGTTTGACCCCCAATTGGTTATAAGCAGAGAATCCGTCCATAAAGATATAGGCTTGCTTGCTTGCTACTCGTTCCAGGACGTGTTCAGTGATAGGAAGAGGGTAGTTGTCCCTTATTGTTGCTGCGTTTACCTTCTTGAGATTCACACACACTCGTAATTTCCCGTTTTTCTTTGGTACCACCACTATCGGGGACACCCAATCTGTGTGTTCTATCTCATATATAAATTCAGCATCCATAAGTTTGTCTATGTCCTCTTTTATTCTTTTGGCGAATGTCTCATTATACGTGTATGGACGTTGTTTGCTTGGCTTTGCATCAGACTTTAGAGGGATTGAATATTCACAAATGTTAGGATCCACTCCCTTCAAATCTTTGTACGGCCATGCAAATACATCTCGAAATTCCTTAAGTGTTTTGATTAGTAATTCCTCTTCTTCTCGACCTAGATCTGTGGCAATGTAAGCAGGTCGAGGATTTTCTCCTGGCTCTACTAAGTCTATTTTCTTAGCGTTCTCTGGCCCATCGTAGGACTCGTTTGATTTAGGCTCCCTCATTGGTTGCTGAACCACCAATCTTCTTTCCTGAATGGTGTACTTACAATAGTGAGGAGGTACATCTATCTTTTTACTCCCATCACTAGCGTTCGTTCCATCGCTACTTTCCATTTCAGTTGTCCATACATTTTTAATTTTTTGTTTCAACTCATTGTATCTCATTTTCCGTTCAATTTTTGTCATAATTGGACTACCACAGACATTCAATTTTTCTGTTGCAACTCTTTTTTTTGCTTTGCTGGTTTTCCTAGGTTTCAACAGTTTGGACTTAAATCCTGAGTCTTCAACAACCTTAAGAAATCTTCCTGACACTTTATCCTTAGCACAATCAACAGCATGAATGTTCATAAGGAAATGTGTCTTACCCTTAAACTCCGGCATGGGTCTCAGCCTGGTTGGTGGACTGATATGGTGTCGTTTACTCTTGTATCTTTTTTGGCGTCTCTCACTTTGGTTTGGGAAATTGTAGAAGAAGTAATTGTCTTGATCTTGATTGTTGTCTCCCTCCGTATTTTCTGACTTCTTGTCATCCGCACTATCCTTGTTTTCACTTTGATCAGAAGAATCATAAAATTCTTCTCCCTCCTGCTTGATTTCTTTAGTGGGAATGTCCACATAGCCCACTATCTTAATCTCAAGTTTCGTTTCTATTTTATTTATCCTCATATTCTCAGTATCTCCATTGTTCTCGTCCTCCTCCACAATTTTGCTCAACCTGTAGTATGGTATGATATCGTAGCCATTCTCATCACAAAATTTGGTGGGAGTGACTTCATTGACGCATACATCCAATGTAGCCAAAAATTGAGACCATTCTAGGGGTTCGAGCTTTTCTTCAGGAAAAGGTTCTTGAATATATGCATCGTCTTCCAAGACCCTCTCTAGTGTCCTTTCATTGTGGTCAAATTCACTACATTGAGATGCCCCGCACATCCATATCTCCTTTTTCTTACAAAGCCACGCTGGGACTTCTCATCCACTAATGGTGGCTGAGTCAAATTCTTCCACAGGGGTTCTCGTGACATCATGGTAGCTATGATTTTTCATGTTTACACGTGTAGTAGTTTCAGCATGTCTTAGATACAAATAATCATACCCCCAGTGCTGCACCATTTTGAGTTGCCTCATGAATGGCCTACCAAGGATAATTTCATAGTTGTTCTTCTTGCCGAAATCTACTATGGCAAAGGTATGTTCGTACTCTATGCCACAGGAAGATACCACAATTGCCTCAAGCGATCCTATAGGCCTTTCTATGTGCCCATCCGCCAGTTGCAATTTCATTCTAGTTGTTCGTATTGCTGGTTTTCCCCATTTTTCCCATAGCATTTTGGTCGCAATGGCAATTCCAGATCCACTATCAAGTATTGCCTTAGTCTCTATGCCGTTATACTCAACTGGTAGGGTTGTGTTGCCGTCTTCACCTTCACAATACTCTCCTACCTTGTTGAGTGGCACTGGTCTAGTGTTGACTTTCTTCGGTTCGGTGTCATTAAGCTCGGTTTCAAAGAACTTAAGAGGTCTCCTTATGCCAAAATTTTCAAGACATTTGCCCACTTTCGTCCACATTCTTGGCCTAATTTTTAACAATTCTGCCAATGTGATTGTGAACTTGACCGGAGTGGTCAATAAGTCTGTCAGGATTTTAGTGTCCAATTGATTTGACACGCCTATTCTCTGAGAAGGTACTCTTCGAATTTTTGACCTTGCCTCATAGTTCCCCATATATGATGGCAAAGTTCTGAGTGATTCTGGTCTGCTATCTTCAGATGCAACTGAACCATTATCCCCTTGAAATGATTTAACGTCTAAATCCCATGGAGGCTTATTCAAGTTCAACTCCGAGAAAGGTGCCGACTCGACTATTTTTGTCTCATATTTTTCTTGAGCTTTTCGCACCGTTTCCCATAGCTCTTCAGGCCAATTTTCTTCCACAATAGGGGAATATGGTGGAAAATCTTTCAGTGATTCATCAATGCTATTAGGCACGTCTTTTGCATCCTCAACATCCGGCAAGGATTTAATGTTTTCTATCTTGTCGGGTATCCTTTGTTCGGTTTTGTGAGGTGTTTCATTATTTGGTGGTTTGATTAATCTATCTCCCGCTTCCATAGGTGGAGGCTCCAGTAAAGCTTGTGCAGTTTCAATCAGCTGTTTGCACATCTCTAGTCTCTGTTTTTCTATCTCTGGATATGGATATGTCATCCACCTTTGCTCTAGAGTCTGTCTGTTCTTCAATCTTGCTTCATATGCTTGCAAGATTGCATATAAGGGTTCATTGATCTTATCTACCAATACCGACCCTCCTGAGCTTGCACTTCTTGGTCCCTCCGTTGATTTTAGAGAGTCGGACTCTCTTTGGTGTTTAAGTTGCTCTCGAGCTATCGTTAGCTCAGCTTCTACATCTTTTTGTTTTCGCTCACGTCTAGCGTTCATTTTTGCTCTTCGTTCTTTCCAAGGATTATCACGACTGATGCTAGACTTCTCAGTCTTGATTTCTTCTTGATTTTCATCGTTACTCTTGGGCTGATTGTCATTTTTCCTTGCTTGGGCTCTCGCCAAGACCTTAACAGGAATTGGATTTTCGTTTTCTGACCCTCCATTGGAAGGCAGCGCTCCCAGCATATTCAAGGTAGTTTTTGCTCCTTTGCTCGGGTTTTAGGGAAATCAGGGATCAAGTGAGTAATTCCACACTCCGTGAAATCTGCGTTGACGCTAATGATTTCGTCATGAGGGCAGTCCCTCAGCCAATGGTCTCCACCACACTTGTAGCATGGTCCTTTAGGTTGTTGAGGTGCTCCTGGAGCTCCTCTTTGTTGGTGTGCAATTCTTTGCCCGCTCATGCCTCCGTTGGCTATGAACAATAGTGTTCTTTCATCTAGGCTATATCGTCCTTCTCCCGCTGCCTGCACAGCAGTTGGTGGTCCTGTATTTCCTATCATGCTCCATGGTTCTGGTGTAGAGGGTTCTTCCAGTGGATAATAGACAGAGTTCGCCGCATATCCATTGGGCTCGTCGTAGTATGCATGCATAGGTACCAAAGTCTTATCATCCGACTCAGTTATTGTGGGTGTGTATCTTATGCCGACCGGTCGTAATCCTGGTAGGGGTGGTTGTTGGCCCAACACTGGTTGTGGTCTTTCTACACCTACAGGTCCTGGTAGGTTGCCTGTTTGATATCTAGGCATCGGTGGGACTTGAGGGGATGTCACCTGAGCTTGCGGAGCATATGGTCGTTCTCTTACATATCCCTTGTTATAATAACACTCCTCCGTCCCATGGTTTGTCCATTTTTGTTCAATAGCACACCATTTTGGTTTTTTAGCTTGTGGTTTGGAATACAAGTTAATCTTTTTAAGCACTTCCTCTACAAGCTGCTTGTAACATTTAATGGCCTAAAATCTTATGTGTAGCGGAAATTAGCATGAACATAGTGAGCATTTCATTAGAGTTGATTCCTAATGAGAATTACAAGAGTGCTTGGGTGGAGAGAGCAACAAAAAGAATAACACCTAGTTAGATAGCATCGACAATACTTTCAAAAGAGAGAGTAATTAAGCTATTGACAACAGTTGAGGACCGGATTTGCATGGAGCCGGTCCCCCCTCCAAAAGGCTTTGTATTATGGTTTCTCCCATCAAGAGAGACATTGTACAATACAATTCTTTGTGTTCCTTCAAGACGAGCTAGTGCAATGAAGATGGAAGCTTCATACACCAAGCAAAACACTTAATCAAACACAACTTGAATTATCCCCGTTCTCAGACCCAAGACCTCACACACCTTCGAAGATGGTGAGAGCTAGCAGGGTATGAGAGTAGATTGAGAGGAAAAAGAAGTATCTTATGAGAAAGAAGTACATCTCCTCACATAATCACTCATATTAGCATAGCTTAGCTTAGTAATTAGCTTGGTAGAGAAGATGAGCATGCATTGAAGCTTGGCTCTTGGTTGGATTTGCATCCACATGCCAAGAGAGTGTTGATGTAGGCTTCTATCTCCCAAGCTTGGAGTAGGTGATGAGCTCTCCATTAAAGCTTGGGAGGAGATAGAGTATTTTCCCTTCACACATGGTCAAGTGTGAGAGTGTGTGTGTCCATGCCAAGCAAAAATCAGCCCCCTCTCTCTCTTGGGCGAGCCCTAGCTGCTAAGTTAGTCTGGCTTTTGCCTCATTGGACCTCCCCAGGTCAAGCCAATAGGGATTAAGCAGCATAAGTGATAGCCTTCTGACATGTGTCCCCCTTTCCCCTTTTGTAAGAGCTTTAGATAATTAAATAATTAAACTAAACTCTCATTGGACCCCTTTGCCTCCTGGCCAATAGGAATCAGGCAAGCCATGGGGCTCCTGAATGCTCATTGGACCCCTTGGGAGACTGCCCAATAGTCTTCTAGGACACTTAATTCTTATTGGTTTCTTTTATTAAATGTTTTTAAATTAATTAAACTAGATTTACTCTAGCCTAATTCTCATTGGTCCACTTCAAGGGTCTTCCAATAGGAATTGGGCATACCTTGTGGGCATCTGGCCTAGGGAGCTGACATGTGTCCCTCATTCCCTTTGTGTAAAGGGAGCCTGTGTGTGTGTGTGTGGCTTTCTCTCTCATCCCCTAGCTTTGGGGCTCGCCCCCTCCCATGTAGGGATGTAGAAAGACTTTTTGGGCACACACTAAGCATCCAATTTTCCCTAAGGTTGACCTTTGGACACAACCTTTGAATTTTGGAACCTTAGCATTTTGGAAGTCTTAATGGGCTGAACCTTAGGGTCTTTTTAGCCCGTTGTTTCACATGGCTCTTTTGCAGATGCCCCCCCTTTTGGATCCCTATTTTCCCTCCTTTGGATCCCTACTGTGGCCGGTCTGCTAACTTAACCAATATTCTAGCTTTTTCTCCCTTGGCACTTCCCCACATTAAATGATCAATTTAATATGAGAAAATCATTTAGGAGAATTAGATATTGATTATTATGACATTACCTCTCTCTTGAAATCATAGTCGTCCTCGACTATGGTGTAGAGAAGATAAAGCATATGCATGAGTCCTTTTCTTAGCGGGTAGAGGATCCCTATGTTACCCTACGACATCATTCCATAATGGATGACTAGTCCATTTGGCGCTTGAGAGCCTGAGGCTGCCGCAAGCATGTCTGCACATTAGTCCTATCAGTCTTCCATAGTAGAGTGACAAGCTCTACTTGGTGTTCGGGAGACGTTGTCTCCGCAAACTTGATCTAAGCATGCATACTACTTCATTTTTGTGCAAAATAAAGAAAAAGAGAGTCTTATAAGACAAAAAATTTTGTTCATTTTTAACATTTTGTACATTTGCTTACTCTTGGGAAGCATTGTAAGCATTGACAAGGTTTAGGTTATCCTTTAATTGTATGCCTTGCATCCATCTAGCATCTTCAAAAGGATAATTCTTAAACTTAATAAGATATCGTCGGATAGTCTTACCGCCTCTTAATACCTTGTCTTCATGTCGGAGAATGGACTCGGGCTGCAGCACCTCCTCGTGGTCCTCGATCTCCGGTGGGTCTTCAATAGTTGGTTCTTGAGGTGGCTCTCCTTTGTAAGGCTTTAAGAGGCTCACATGAAAAGAATTGTGTATGAGCCAATGATTGGGCAACTTAAGTTGATAGGCCATCTCATTGATTGGCCTAAGAATCTGGAAGGGACCATAGTACCTTTTTGCTAGTTTAGCATAGTACTTTTGGTGGCCCGTAGGATTCTTGCCCGTCGTGTGCCTTAATCGAGCCTTGGGAAACTTTAACAAGACCCAATCGTTTTCTTTAAAGGCTTGGGCTCTTCTGTGGTTGTCAGCAGCAGCCTTTTGCCTTTGTTGTGAGATAGAGATAGCATCCTTAATCTTTTGGAAAGATTCTTGTAGGTCTCGGCTATACTCATCTGCAGCGAAGATCTTCCCATGTACCTTAAGTAGCAAGGGACTTTTTGATCTTCCCTCAATTACCTCGAAAGGTGCTTTTCCTGTAGAAGTATGTACAGTGTTATTGTAAGCATACTCTACTAAGGGTAAGTACTTCTCCCATTGGGATCTTTGATCTACTTCCGTTACATAGGCTTAAAGAAAAGCTTATCTCTCAACCTGTGCTTACACTACCGGATCTCTCAAAACCATTTGAGGTCCAATGTGATGCTTGTGGTGATTGCCTTGGGGCTTTTTTGCTCCAAGAAGGGCACGCCATAAGCTATGAGAGTCGAAGGCTCGACCCTGTTGAGCAAGCTCTAGGCATATACGAAAAA
Organism: Adiantum capillus-veneris; assembly: GCF_014529385.1. Lineage (NCBI taxonomy): Eukaryota > Viridiplantae > Streptophyta > Polypodiopsida > Polypodiales > Pteridaceae > Adiantum > Adiantum capillus-veneris. The sequence goes on along the minus strand of NC_140956.1, from coordinate 129,378,152 downwards.
GAACTCCTTGCAGTTCTACATGCCTTAGACTCATGGAAGCACTATTTATTGGGGACTCCTTTCATTCTGCGAACGGATCACCAAAGTCTTAAGTACTTCATGACGCAGACCAAGCTCTCCGACAAACAAATGAGGTGGGCAAATTTCCTTTCGCAATTTCATTTTCATATTGCTCACATTGCTGGCAAGCATAATCAAGTAGCCGATGCACTCTCAAGACGACCGAGAGTGAATGCGGTTTCCATAGCAACTCACAATGATCTATCTTTAATGATAGATGAGTATGCTATTGATCCCGATTTTAGAGATGTGATTTCAGCCCTTGCCTTAGGGAAGAAAGAAGAACCATTTACTTTACAAGATGGTTATCTTCTCTATGGCAATAGACTATGCGTTACTAACTCACTACGTGAGAAAGTAATGTATGAATCTCATGCTCCCCCATATGCGGGGCATAGAGGGATTCAGTCTACCCTAAAGGGAATTGAAACATATTTCTATTGGCCTACCATGAAAGTGAACATACATGAGTATGTTTCCAAATGTGTGGTATGTCAAAAGACAAAATTTGATAGAGGGAAGCAACTTGGATTTCTTCAACCCTTGCCAATTCCTAATTCACCATGGGAGAGCATATCCATGGATTTTATCTTTGGATTGCCTAAGTCTATCCATGGGAATACGGGAATATGGACGATAGTAGACAGGTTCAGTAAACAAGCTCATTTTATACCTGTCAAAAAGACTATCAAAGCCCATCAAATGGCAACCCTCTTCATTTCACAAATTTTCAAGTACCATGGCTTGCCAATGTCCATAGTGTCGGATAGAGATCCTAGAATGACCAGTAATTTCTGGAAGGGTCTCTTTGAGAATTTAGGAACAAGGCTAAACTTCTCTTCGGCCTATCATCCACAAACTGATGGCCAAAGTGAAATAGCTAACCTAACTATTCTCTCTTTCCTTACCTATGATGGCACCTTCGGTGCTACAGACAAAGTTTTGGCCTTTATCCAGCAATTCGATGCGGCGTTTGGAGATGAGGGCTTCACGGAGTCCTCTAAGCTACGCCATGTAGCTATGCACTTTCAAAAGTCCGCCAGACAATGGTGGTCTAGCCTACGAGCCAACGGTGAAGCTCCACGAACATGGAAGGCTTTAAGAGCTTCCATTATGAAGCAGTTTTTGGCCACCGATGCCAAAGACAAAGTACTCACCGAATGGCGAAGCTTAAAGCTCTCTCCCAATGAATCCATCCACAAATATGTAGACAAGTTTTGGGACCTACAACTCAAAGCCACTGTCTTCAAAAAGTTGGATTTTGGAGAGCAAAAGCAACAATTTTGTGCGGGCTTAACCGAAGAAATGGCGGAGTATGTCAAGTCCCAAAGGCCACGTACCATATCGGCGGTAATACACCATACTATGGTGGCCTCACGAATCAATTTCCAAACGGGGGGTAAAAGAAATAATAAGCCCCCGGAAAACAAAGGTTCCAATGAGCCTAAGGGGAAGGACAATGTCCAAAAGTCTCCTAAGGGCAATTCCAACAAAGCTAAAGAGAAGGGAGTTTACAAAGGAAAGAATAAACTCTCTCCTGAAGAGCTTGAGCGTTATCGTAAAGATAACCGGTGTTTCAAGTGCGGCGAACAAGGGCATGCGTACCGCGCTTGTTCCCAAAAGAACAACCGCCAAGATCCTCCTAGAGCTTCTTTGGTTGAAATCCAAGAGGAGGAGATTCACCAAACTCACCACAAAGGATCTCCTCTATGCCATGCTTGGGGAAAGGTAAGAGAACATGATGCTTTTATTCTCTTTGACCCTGGTTCTACTCACAATTTCATATCTATGGAGTTAGCCACCAAGCTAGGCATACAATCCTACGAGATGGGAGATATCCTATCCGCAGACAGTGCCTTCAAGGGGCAAGAAGCTTCAGTCACTCCCTTAATCGGGAAATTGAGGCTTCATGTCCAAGGCTATGTGGACAAAGAGGATTTCTTTATCTCTCCTCTCAAGCATGAGGATGTAATCCTAGGGCACCATGGTTTGACCGTCTGGCTGCCCATGTTAAATTTCCTGAAAGGAGAATCTCCTTTAAGTTCAGGGAAAAGGACATGTATATAGATGCTAGGGAGATGGGTAACACCATCCCCATTGTACATACACCAGCTTTCAACAAGTCAATAAAGAGCTCTATTTCCGTGTACATGATTTTTGTTAAAGATTCTCAAAATGAACCTAATGCTTTAGCAAAAGAAAATAAAAGCAACCAAAAGGAATTAGAGTTATCCAATTTTCTCAAGGGGTTTCAAGATGTCTTTATTGATGACATCCCTTCTGAGCTACCTCCTAAACGAGGTAATGACGACCATGCAATTGAACTTCTTCCAGGAAGTTCACCGCCTAGCAAACCTCCTTATAGAGTTTCTCAAGCTCAACAAGAGGAGATTATGCGGCAAGTGCATGAGTTAATTGAGAAGGGCATGGTTAGGCCTAGCTCATCTCCATTTTGCTCACCTGTGCTATTAGTGCAAAAGAAAGACGGCACATATCGTATGTGTGTCGACTATAGAGCACTAAATAGGATCACTATCAAGAATAGGTTTCCCGTTCCACGGGTAGAAGACCTATTTGATAAGCTACAAGGATCGACCTACTTCAGTAGGATTGACCTAAAAAGTGGCTATCATCAAATAAGGATAGTTGATCAAGACATTGTAAAGACCGCATTTCGTACTACATTTGGTCTTTACGAATACATTGTCATGCCTTTTGGCTTGACTAATGCACCAGCCACATTTAACCGCTTGATGGAGAAGCTGTTCAGACCTCATCGAACCTTCACTGGAGTGTTCTTTGATGATATTATCATCTACTCTAATTCATTAGAGGAACATAAGCAACACCTCCAGGTAATATTTCAAGTTTTAAGAGAGAATAAACTTTATGTTAATCGAAAGAAAAGTGAATTTTTCTTCCAAGAGATTCAATGTTTAGGTCACATTATCTCTCAAGATGGAATCCAAATGGATCCATCCAAGTTAGAGGTAATAAAAGGATGGCCTAAACCAAGGAATCTTCATGAACTAAGAAGCTTTATAGGTATGTGTGCATACTATAGACGCTTCATAGAAAAGTTCTCACAAATTGCGGGACCATTACATGACCTAACAAAGAAAAATGTAACATTTAATGGCCTAAAATCTTATGTGTAGCGGAAATTAGCATGAACATAGTGAGCATTTCATTAGAGTTGATTCCTAATGAGAATTACAAGAGTGCTTGGGTGGAGAGAGCAACAAAAAGCATAACACCTAGTTAGATAGCATCGACAATACTTTCAAAAGAGAGAGTAATTAAGCTATTGACAACAGTTGAGGACCGGATTTGCATGGAGCCGGTCCCCCCTCCAAAAGGCTTTGTATTATGGTTTCTCCCATCAAGAGAGACATTGTACAATACAATTCTTTGTGTTCCTTCAAGACGAGCTAGTGCAATGAAGATGGAAGCTTCATACACCAAGCAAAACACTTAATCAAACACAACTTGAATTATCCCCGTTCTCAGACCCAAGACCTCACACACCTTCGAAGATGGTGAGAGCTAGCAGGGTATGAGAGTAGATTGAGAGGAAAAAGAAGTATCTTACGAGAAAGAAGTACATCTCCTCACATAATCACTCATATTAGCATAGCTTAGCTTAGTAATTAGCTTGGTAGAGAAGATGAGCATGCATTGAAGCTTGGCTCTTGGTTGGATTTGCATCCACATGCCAAGAGAGTGTTGATGTAGGCTTCTATCTCACAAGCTTGGAGTAGGTGATGAGCTCTCCATTAAAGCTTGGGAGGAGATAGAGTATTTTCCCTTCACACATGGTCAAGTGTGAGAGTGTGTGTGTCCATGCCAAGCAAAAATCAGCCCCCTCTCTCTCTTGGGCGAGCCCTAGCTGCTAAGTTAGTCTGGCTTTTGCCTCATTGGACCTCCCCAGGTCAAGCCAATAGGGATTAAGCAGCATAAGTGATAGCCTTCTGACATGTGTCCCCCTTTCCCCTTTTGTAAGAGCTTTAGATAATTAAATAATTAAACTAAACTCTCATTGGACCCCTTTGCCTCCTGGCCAATAGGAATCAGGCAAGCCATGGGGCTCCTGAATGCTCATTGGACCCCTTGGGAGACTGCCCAATAGTCTTCTAGGACACTTAATTCTTATTGGTTTCTTTTATTAAATGTTTTTAAATTAATTAAACTAGATTTACTCTAGCCTAATTCTCATTGGTCCACTTCAAGGGTCTTCCAATAGGAATTGGGCATACCTTGTGGGCATCTGGCCTAGGGAGCTGATATGTGTCCCTCATTCCCTTTGTGTAAAGGGAGCCTGTGTGTGTGTGTGTGGCTTTCTCTCTCATCCCCTAGCTTTGGGGCTCGCCCCCTCCCATGTAGGGATGTAGAAAGACTTTTTGGGCACACACTAAGCATCCAATTTTCCCTAAGGTTGACCTTTGGACACAACCTTTGAATTTTGGAACCTTAGCATTTTGGAAGTCTTAATGGGCTGAACCTTAGGGTCTTTTTAGCCCGTTGTTTCACATGGCTCTTTTGCAGATGGCCCCCCCTTTGGATCCCTATTTTCCCTCCTTTGGATCCCTACTGTGGCCGGTCTGCTAACTTAACCAATATTCTAGCTTTTTCTCCCTTGGCACTTCCCCACATTAAATGATCAGTTTAATATGAGAAAATCATTTAGGAGAATTAGATATTGATTATTATGACATTACCTCTCTCTTGAAATCATAGTCGTCCTCGACTATGGTGTAGAGAAGATAAAGCATATGCATGAGTCCTTTTCTTAGCGGGTAGAGGATCCCTATGTTACCCTACGACATCATTCCATAATGGATGACTAGTCCATTTGGCGCTTGAGAGCCTGAGGCTACCGCAAGCATGTCTGCACATTAGTCCTATCAGTCTTCCATAGTAGAGTGACAAGCTCTACTTGGTGTTCGGGAGACGTTGTCTCCGCAAACTTGATCTAAGCATGCATACTACTTCATTTTTGTGCACAAATAAAGAAAAAGAGAGTCTTATAAGACAAAAATTTTTGTTCATTTTTAACATTTTGTACATTTGCTTACTCTTGGGAAGCATTGTAAGCATTGACAAGGTTTAGGTTATCCTTTAATTGTATGCCTTGCATCCATCTAGCATCTTCAAAAGGATAATTCTTAAACTTAATAAGATATCGTCGGATAGTCTTACCGCCTCTTAATACCTTGTCTTCATGTCGGAGAATGGACTCGGGCTGCAGCACCTCCTCGTGGTCCTCGATCTCCGGTGGGTCTTCAATAGTTGGTTCTTGAGGTGGCTCTCCTTTGTAAGGCTTTAAGAGGCTCACATGAAAAGCATTGTGTATGAGCCAATGATTGGGCAACTTAAGTTGATAGGCCATCTCATTGATTGGCCTAAGAATCTGGAAGGGACCATAGTACCTTTTTGCTAGTTTAGCATAGTACTTTTGGTGGCCCGTAGGATTCTTGCCCGTCGTGTGCCTTAATCGAGCCTTGGGAAACTTTAACAAGACCCAATCGTTTTCTTTAAAGGCTTGGGCTCTTCTGTGCTTGTCAGCAGCAGCCTTTTGCCTTTGCTGTGAGATAGAGATAGCATCCTTAATCTTTTGGAAAGATTCTTGTAGGTCTCGGCTATACTCATCTGCAGCGAAGATCTTCCCATGTACCTTAAGTAGCAAGGGACTTTTTGATCTTCCCTCAATTACCTCGAAAGGTGCTTTTCCTGTAGAAGTATGTACAGTGTTATTGTAAGCATACTCTACTAAGGGTAAGTACTTCTCCCATTGGGATCTTTGATCTACTTCCGTTACATAGGCTTTTAGTAGATCGAGAATAGTTAGGTTAGCTATTTCACTTTGGCCATCAGTTTGTGGATGATAGGCCGAAGAGAAGTTTAGCCTTGTTCCTAAATTCTCAAAGAGACCCTTCCAGAAATTACTGGTCATTCTAGGATCTCTATCCGACACTATGGACATTGGCAAGCCATGGTACTTGAAAATTTGTGAAATGAAGAGGGTTGCCATTTGATGGGCTTTGATAGTCTTTTTGACAGGTATAAAATGAGCTTGTTTACTGAACCTGTCTACTATCGTCCATATTCCCGTATTCCCATGGATAGACTTAGGCAATCCAAAGATAAAATCCATGGATATGCTCTCCCATGGTGAATTAGGGATTGGCAAGGGTTGAAGCAATCCAAGTTGCTTCCCTCTATCAAATTTTGTCTTTTGACATACCGCACATTTGGAAACATACTCATGTATGTTCACTTTCATGGTAGGCCAATAGAAATATGTTTCAATTCCCTTTAGGGTAGACTGAATCCCTCTATGCCCCGCATATGGGGGAGCATGAGATTCATACATTACTTTCTCACGTAGTGAGTTAGTAACGCATAGTCTATTGCCATAGAGAAGATAACTATCTTGTAAAGTAAATGGTTCTTCTTTCTTCCCTAAGGCAAGGGCTGAAATCACATCTCTAAAATCGGGATCAATAGCATACTCATCTATCATTAAAGATAGATCATTGTGAGTTGCTATGGAAACCGCATTCACTCTCGGTCGTCTTGAGAGTGCATCGGCTACTTGATTATGCTTGCCAGCAATGTGAGCAATATGAAAATGAAATTGCGAAAGGAAATTTGCCCACCTCATTTGTTTGTCGGAGAGCTTGGTCTGCGTCATGAAGTACTTAAGACTTTGGTGATCCGTTCGCAGAATGAAAGGAGTCCCCAATAAATAGTGCTTCCATGAGTCTAAGGCATGTAGAACTGCAAGGAGTTCTTTTTCGTATATGCCTAGAGCTTGCTCAACAGGGTCGAGCCTTCGACTCTCATAGCTTATGGCGTGCCCTTCTTGGAGCAAAACAGCCCCAAGGCAATCACCACAAGCATCACATTGGACCTCAAATGGTTTTGAGAGATCCGGTAGTGTAAGCACAGGTTGAGAGATAAGCTTTTCTTTAAGCTTTTGGACATTGTCCTTCCCCTTAGGCTCATTGGAACCTTTGTTTTCCGGGGGCTTATTATTTCTTTTACCCCCCGTTTGGAAATTGATTCGCGAGGCCACCATAGTATGGTGTATTACCGCCGATATGGTACGTGGCCTTTGGGAGTTGACATACTCCGCCATTTCTTCGGTTAAGCCGGCATAAAATTGTTGCTTTTGCTCTCCAAAATCCAACTTTTTGAAGACAGTGGCTTTGAGTTGTAGGTCCCAAAACTTGTCTACATATTTGTGGATGGATTCATTGGGAGAGAGCTTTAAGCTTCGCCATTCGGTGAGTACTTTGTCTTTGGCATCGGTGGCCAAAAACTGCTTCATAATGGAAGCTCTTAAAGCCTTCCATGTTCGTGGAGCTTCACCGTTGGCTCGTAGGCTAGACCACCATTGTCTGGCGGACTTTTGAAAGTGCATAGCTACATGGCGTAGCTTAGAGGACTCCGTGAAGCCCTCATCTCCAAACGCCGCATCGAATTGCTGGATAAAGGCCAAAACTTTGTCTGTAGCACCGAAGGTGCCATCATAGGTAAGGAAAGAGATGCTCTTCCCTCCCTCTTTGAATTTCTTCAGCTTGGACGACCTCTTCCATGCGGCATAGGATTTCCTATGGCCTCTTCTTTTTGATGGTTCAAAAGTTGCACCATCACTTTCTTCAGAAGATGAAGAATTTGAAGAAGGTGGAGAAGAGGGTGACCTCTTTCTCGCCTTTTTCTTGTCTTGATCTTTGTCGTCTTCACCATAGCTTTCGTAAGAGGAAGAGGATAAAGAAGATGGAGAAGAGGGTGTCCTCTTTCTCGCCTTTTTCTTCTCTTGCTTTTTATCATCCCTCTTTGAATTATGGCGTGGAGAAGAGTGTGATGGTCTTCTCCGCTTTGGTGGTGATGGAGAGCGTTTAGCCCGCCGTCTTCGTGGAGCCATCTCCGCCGAGGTGGCGGGAGACTCGCTTCTTTCTCGTTCCTTCGGTGGAGGCTCTTGAGTTCTCCTTTGGGAAGGAGATGCATCATCAAGAAGTAAGTTCTTGAGCCCTTCATATGGATTCTCTTCTTCTTCCCGAATCGGAGAGAGCCCTCTTTTGGTAGTCTCACAAGGAGGCTTCCTAGGTGTTCTCTCGTCATGGTGATGATCTTGGAGAATCCCGTGAGCACGGAGCTGCCGTTGCACTTCACTTTGGAGAGATGGATTGCCCATGGCTTGTTGAAGCCTAGAAACAAGATAATTAACAAGCATTGAAGCATCATTAGTAGCTTGCTCATGAGCAAAATCAAAGTTATCAACATTAATTTCACTCTCTTTACTATTGTCAGCCATTCTAACAACTTTTAGGTGTAAACTTTTTAGGTGTACTTTGGCACTTCAAGCCCTAGTTGCTACTCCTCTTTACCCCTTTAGAAAAAGCACTCAAGCTACTGTACCCGCGGCTCGAATACCATTAATTGCAAGGAATAGAAGAGAGGGTCTTTCGACACCAAAACAGCACCGGCTCCTGTCAAGCTTCTAATAGCTCAATAGTGGTTAAGCCGTAGGCAAGCCCCGTAGGACTCCACTATTAAGACCATAGCTCTCGACGGTGATGCCCCGTTAACTGCACAAAGGCAGGCGCACTGCAAGGCTGAAAAATCCCTATTCTACTTACTCACAGGCAATTAATAATACCAACCATTTGTAGCTAGCTTGAGGACCTCCCTTCTTGAGCAAGAAAAGAGAAACCTTGAGCTCTGATACCAATGTAACATTTAATGGCCTAAAATCTTATGTGTAGCGGAAATTAGCATGAACATAGTGAGCATTTCATTAGAGTTGATTCCTAATGAGAATTACAAGAGTGCTTGGGTGGAGAGAGCAACAAAAAGCATAACACCTAGTTAGATAGCATCGACAATACTTTCAAAAGAGAGAGTAATTAAGCTATTGACAACAGTTGAGGACCGGATTTGCATGGAGCCGGTCCCCCCTCCAAAAGGCTTTGTATTATGGTTTCTCCCATCAAGAGAGACATTGTACAATACAATTCTTTGTGTTCCTTCAAGACGAGCTAGTGCAATGAAGATGGAAGCTTCATACACCAAGCAAAACACTTAATCAAACACAACTTGAATTATCCCCGTTCTCAGACCCAAGACCTCACACACCTTCGAAGATGGTGAGAGCTAGCAGGGTATGAGAGTAGATTGAGAGGAAAAAGAAGTATCTTACGAGAAAGAAGTACATCTCCTCACATAATCACTCATATTAGCATAGCTTAGCTTAGTAATTAGCTTGGTAGAGAAGATGAGCATGCATTGAAGCTTGGCTCTTGGTTGGATTTGCATCCACATGCCAAGAGAGTGTTGATGTAGGCTTCTATCTCCCAAGCTTGGAGTAGGTGATGAGCTCTCCATTAAAGCTTGGGAGGAGATAGAGTATTTTCCCTTCACACATGGTCAAGTGTGAGAGTGTGTGTGTCCATGCCAAGCAAAAATCAGCCCCCTCTCTCTCTTGGGCGAGCCCTAGCTGCTAAGTTAGTCTGGCTTTTGCCTCATTGGACCTCCCCAGGTCAAGCCAATAGGGATTAAGCAGCATAAGTGATAGCCTTCTAACATGTGTCCCCCTTTCCCCTTTTGTAAGAGCTTTAGATAATTAAATAATTAAACTAAACTCTCATTGGACCCCTTTGCCTCCTGGCCAATAGGAATCAGGCAAGCCATGGGGCTCCTGAATGCTCATTGGACCCCTTGGGAGACTGCCCAATAGTCTTCTAGGACACTTAATTCTTATTGGTTTCTTTTATTAAATGTTTTTAAATTAATTAAACTAGATTTACTCTAGCCTAATTCTCATTGGTCCACTTCAAGGGTCTTCCAATAGGAATTGGGCATACCTTGTGGGCATCTGGCCTAGGGAGCTGATATGTGTCCCTCATTCCCTTTGTGTAAAGGGAGCCTGTGTGTGTGTGTGTGTGGCTTTCTCTCTCATCCCCTAGCTTTGGGGCTCGCCCCCTCCCATGTAGGGATGTAGAAAGACTTTTTGGGCACACACTAAGCATCCAATTTTCCCTAAGGTTGACCTTTGGACACAACCTTTGAATTTTGGAACCTTAGCATTTTGGAAGTCTTAATGGGCTGAACCTTAGGGTCTTTTTAGCCCGTTGTTTCACATGGCTCTTTTGCAGATGGCCCCCCCTTTGGATCCCTATTTTCCCTCCTTTGGATCCCTACTGTGGCCGGTCTGCTAACTTAACCAATATTCTAGCTTTTTCTCCCTTGGCACTTCCCCACATTAAATGATCAGTTTAATATGAGAAAATCATTTAGGAGAATAAGATATTGATTATTATGACACTGCTCTTGGCTTACCGCTACTTCTCCTTTCAGTGTTGTTTTAGCAGACTTGCTTCCGCTTTGTTGCGAGGAAGAATCATCGTCAAGATCCTTGAACTCACCCTCTTTGTAGACCGCAGAATTGTCCACAAGGTATAGAGCTTCCTTGGTTAAATCATTCAACATCGTGCTCCTTTTCATATGTAAGTCCTTTTGAAGATCTGCATTCCTTAGTCCTTGGATAAATATAAGCATAAGTCTGGACTGAGTTGGCAGTTCTTCTACGGGGCAGAACTTAACATATCTTTTTAATCGGAGGGCTGCCTTTCGCACAGACTCTCCATCTTTCTGTTTGAATTTATGGATTTGTGAGACTTTATTATGAGCTATTCCCCTTTGTGAGAATTACTTGATAAACTCGTCAAACACTTCCTCCATCGACTGAAAGTCTCTTCGCTCCACCGAGTCAAACCATGTAGCAGCATCATCCTCTAATGTTAAACCGAATCCTACAAATTGGGTAGGAAAGTCTAACACCTCTTCAGCTCTAATTACACACACAAAGGCTGCTACATGATCTCTCGGATCCTTGCTTCCCGTATATTTCTTGTTTACCCATTTTTGCACTTGAGAAGGTCTAATTCTACGATGGTCTACAAATCTCATCATGGGATCTCCCCGTCCTAGTCGATATACCTCCTCTGGTTTTCTGTAGTGGCCAGGTTCCTCTCCCAATGGTGCTCCTAATCCATAATTTCTAACAGTTCTCGCGAGAGATGGTTCATCTCTCCGAACTCGTTCTCGGGGTGTTCTTCCAGGCTCAGTTGACCCCTGAGTCTTTGGTTTACTCTCTCCTTGATACTGTGCATAGAGTGGTGGTTCTTGTAAATCCCTTAACCCTCATGCGGTTTGATAACCCTCTCGGGTTTGGTCTTGTTCTAATGTAGCACTCTGTCGAAGCCATGCTTGCAATGATGGCTGAGTAGCTGGTTCATCGTGGTATTTGGACATCGGTTGTCAGGTAGAATGTGAGGTAGCGTCATACTCTTCTGAAAAGGGATTTGTCGACTTGCTAGGGGTGTAGGTGGCTCTTGGTACTTCGTCGGGGCCATAAGTCGATGCTCCCGGAACTGTTGCCTTTTCAACCTCTTCTGGGAGAATACGTTTGTATTCTCGCCCGTATCTGTCAACAAAAACAATATCCTTCCCCATAGCAGTTTCATAAGAAAATAAGTAAAGAACCTTGTCTTTGCTTAATTCGTTTGGGTATGGTTCCTTGCATCGAAAGTAAGAGACTATTCCCTCGCTTTCATGCTTGTAAATCCCTACATTCTCATTATAGGTTGGGACCCTGGTTGTTTTCTTATCATACATAAAAAGCGCTCCAGGTAGATCAATGTTAGGAGGCAGTTCTTGGGTTTCCGAAACCATTTCCCCTTTTGCCACGTTATCCCCATATCTGTTGTAATCCTCAGGGTTACTCACTATTAGATAGTGGTTCCCCTTTTCATCTCGGAATCTGTCACCATCATCATAGACTCGAATTATCTCTAGTCTCTGAGCCGGTCTTTCTTCAATACAAATACACTTGTGTCCTCGATAGTCAGAATAAACTAAGGCTCCCCTCGAGTTAGTTCCTTCCAAGAAGATTATAGTGAACTTGGTTTCGTTTAAGGGATGTAGGGAGGTTCTCCCCCCTGGCATTGGTCCTTCACCGTTGAAACCTCCTGGCTATTGACTCCCCATCATGAAGAAGGACTTTTCCGACGAAGTGTCAGTATCACTACCCTCTTCAATGATTGGTGCTAATGGGTCTAGTCTCGTCCGAGTTACACTCTCTTCGGTGGACGTGGTGCTTACTTGACTTTTGACACTTTTAGCTCCCGACTTAACAAAGGCTCCTAACCTTAAATACATAAGAATGAAAGTTGGGTTGCAAACTTAAAGCTTACCTGGACTCCTTCTTCCTGTGTGGCTTTGTGATGATCTCCTTCTGGGATCTACACAAGGATGGTTAGTCTGTTCACAAGGGTTTTCCCTAAATTACCAAAAAATATTTCAAGTATATACAGCAACCCCTTAGTCAGTCTTCTGGTGGTCCAATTTCAAATATGAAATGATGGTTGGGATCTATATAGAGAGTATGTCCTAGTAGTATAGTCACAAATTGCAAAAAGTGTCTGAATCACTACTTTCTTAGTCTATCGCGATAGACTGACAATTTGCTCAGCACAAGTCAATTCAAAATTGTGACTTTACCCTTGAGTTCCAGTTACCCTCTATAGCCTATCCCTCAAGTTTTATGAAGTTTGGACACTTGGTATGGGTTTTGGTCCCATTTTAGTATTTCAGTCAGAGCTTGATTCTCTATCTGACCCTCAGATTGACCTTTAGTGATCTAAATGCCTTGAATTTTGGTGTGTCTGCTATATAGGCCCTGATAAAGCTCTCCCTAGGGAAAATTTGAAAGAAAAGTTCCCCAGTAGCAGTTTCCTTGGTCTATCGCGATAGACTTGGCACTTTCTCCAATTTTAGCATTTTTCTCAAGTTTTCTTCACAGTTGGTTCAGCATCCCCTTGTGTAGTGCATTGACCAATTTTGGCACTGTTTGGACATTTGGTCAAAGACTTCTTGCCCTTGTCTCTGAATTCAGACTCTAAACACCAGTTTTGAAGTTTTCTGGTCAAGATGGTGTTCAAATTCACTCAATTTTTGTGAGTACCCTTGTATTGATGTGTTAAACCTGTGGTATAAAGGTTTTTTCCTTGTTGCTAGTCAATCACCACCTTCATCAGTCTATCGTGATAGACCAGGCAGAGAGCAATGGGGATTTAATTTTTTGTCTGTTTTTGCATAGTCTTGTTACCTGCGCCCATATAAGTCTATCCCCCAAGTTTTATGAATTTTGGATTTATCTTGACCTTAAACTCAAGCACTTCACAAATTTCACTTTTCTCCGACAATTCACAACTCCATTGCTCTTGAAGTGATGCAAATTTGATGACACTTCATCTTAAACTTGTGAACATCAGTCGTACCTCATGACACAGTCAGTTTACCCTAAGCTAATGGTTATATTTCTTCTTGGCCTCTTTAGGTTTACTTAGTGTTTCCTTATGAAAATCACCTGTTTCTTTTTTGTTGGTTTTGGTCGCAATTTTTATGTTTTCTCGAGTGTTGGATCATAAATTTCAATGTCGACTCTTTTCACCCCCTTCAAGGGTATATGGGGTGGGTTTTTCTTTCAAGGCAAGCAAACAGCCTTATTGTTTCTTCTTTTTGTTTGTTTTTTGCATTTTTACAGCGTTTTTCTACTCTATTTCTTCACAAGTATAACAAGCATTCAAAACCAAAAACCATAACTCCACATTATCCTACTTAACTAAATCTAACTAGTCGCAGACCCTCGGCAAGACACAGGCTTCCTGGCTATCCACTAGACCTCAGGATACTCTATCCTGGATCTTGTTCTAAAAGTTTAAGCTCTCTCTAGTCAAAACTAAAGTAAGCTAACCATCACACGAGTGACGTAGATGTCCCTACTTAAGGTTTTGTGTCCCCGGCAACGGCGCCAATGTTTTAGGGCAAAACTACTCCCCTGTTCATACTCACGAGCATGACACAGGCAACATACTTATCATCCGATGACACAACTAACCCGTAGGTGCACGTAGGCAATCTCGTTAGCTTGTCAGGCTGAGACCAATCTACACATACTCACTTTTATGATGCATCAAGCATTAACCCTGGTTGAATGCAACCCACTCTATCCCTAAATGCTCATAACACCGTTTACACTTCCAATGAACTCGGAATCGCATCAAACTTACTAGGCACCATCCTCTCACTAGGATATACTTACCTATAAGTCTAATCTCACCAGATTTGAACCCTAGTTATCTCGAATACAGTCGCGATAGACTAACAAGTCATAATCCAAAAGTGGGCGAAACCTAAGTTTATGAGTATCTATGTGTAGCTAATCTCTTTCTCATTCCATAAAGCACTTGATTATTGAAAACAGACATTGTTTGTGCTACTTACAAGCAAAACAAGCTCGAGGAAGGATCGATCGCGATCAGCTCGAAAAGAAAAATGCGTGGCGTGGGCGCGTAGCTCTCGGAGAGACTACCGCAATGGTGTGGTCACGTCGTGAATCCGGTGAGGGAGAAGTGCGTAGCGAAGAGGATAAGACACACTCACTCTCTCTCTCTCTCTCTCTCAGACTCGTACGACACAGAATTAATGTTCAAATGTCGTTCAAAAATGGTTCTAAGGTGACTTTTATACTTTAGTCACCTTAGCTCAAAAATGTACATGGGGTTCTCTTACTCCTTATTACAAAGTGGGAACAAATCTGAGTCCTGACTAACTGATTAATCTTTACATAACCTAAACGAATGGATCAAAATGATAAGACGTCTTTGACATAAAATGGGAATTTGATATGCTTTACAAGATGGGCTCATTAAAACAGTTGGACCAATGGGGCTCCAACAATAGTGGAGGACATTGCTAACATTGACTCCATAAACTTTTATTTCTTGCTGGGCGGACGAAGAGAAATTCAACGAAGGGAGAAGCATTTTTTGTATGGAGATTTTTCTGGCCGTATTCAAATCGTGCCCATGTAATCTAGCTTTAATGGCTTCAACGAAATGTAACTTATTTGACTAGTTTAGTCTTAATATCAAGTGTTTGCTCACAGCTCTCTCTCTCTCTCTCTCTCTCTCTCTCTCAAAACAGGTACAACGAATCATTATGAAATGTTGTGGGCTATGTAAGAGGCTTAAATACAGTTGTAGCAAATATGGGAGCCTGCTATTAATTGTGTATTAAGAGCTCTCTCTCTCTCTCTCTCTCTCTCTCTCTCTCTCTCTCTCTCTCTCTCTCTCTAAGTATTCGAAACACATAGACAGGTGGACAATATCAATTTAATGTATAAAACCTGAATTACTAAGTACATTTGTAAGTACAAATTCCGATGTGCTCAATGGGCTTAAGTACCATCCTTGCAGGTATGGGACCAAAATGTCCTCTAGGTAAAAATCGTGAAGATTCCCTTCAAATGAAGGTGGAAAATAGTAGTTCCGGGTGGATTAAGTAAACCCTTATGTGGTGTGTCATCAATCAACAAAGTATTGAGAGCATCATAAGGCACATTGATCTGTTAAAAGGGCTTGTAGAAAATTTGTAGATCAGGTTTAGTTGGGTGGAAATGTCCCATAACGGTAATACAATTTCTTTGACTATACACATAATAAAAATCCAATCTATGAATTTCAACGAAATTGCAAACTATGGTAACAAGGGGATTCAAGTTTTGGGGCTGCACTAAAGACCAGATAACAACCCTACACCGTGGAATCAAAAAATTCAAAAATTCCTTTGTGCCTGGTCGAATTACTACTTTGAGATTTCCCAAGCAGAACCTACATAAATTGGAGATCTCTCTAGGTCCACTGTATGGCTCTCGTAGCAACAACAGTCCATTGAGATCCAAATAATTAGTCTTTGCAATCATTGTGTGCATACATATAAGTAGTTAGAAACAAAAAAGAGTATATTATTTAAGTACAATGGAGATTACCGGAACAACCATATCTACTTGAAACAAGAGTCCATACTGGTCATGTCTAATGTTGATATTCTGTTGTTGAGTGTCGATGTTCCCTTTTGTATTGCCAAAGGTATCCACCTCTTGTGGTTGTGTAGTACAGGACTCTTGTGTTTCCATGGCCGAATGGTTAACTTGTTCTGTTGTCTATTCATGGATTTGATTTGCAACGTTGGCCTCCTCCTTTACATGGCCTAGACACTCTATATCTTCTCTCGGCTCTGAAGAGCTCTTCACATCAGCAATTACTGGAACTTGGACTCCCTCATATTGATCATGTGCCTCATCCTGTGCCACAATAATAGGCACTCCCTTATCCTCCTCTACTTGGGCTAGACCCTCTGTTGCATTCCTCGGCTCTGAAGAGCATTTTACATCAGCATTTTCAAGAGCTTGGTCTACTTCACATTGATCAACTCCAACTTCCGTTTCAGCCACTCCAACTGCAAAGCAAACCGGTGTCTGTTCCTCTAATATTGGGTCAGTTTTAGGGATTTGGTTTCCAGTGGTGGAAACTGGCATGACTTCCTCGTCACCGTTCATTGTTAAAGTTAATATATGGTTGATGACAAAATTGTCTTCTATATCTAAAACTCTAGGAGTTGAAATAGATAGTAGATGTTGAATAATTGATGCACGGTACCTTTGTAAATATTCCAAGGTATAATTTTCCACAGCATTCTGCAAAATTAGGTTAACTTGTGGTCGATACTTCAATTAATAATAGCACCAAGTTGGTCCAAACCATAGCATCGGAATACCTTAGACATAAATGGATTCAAAGCAAAAAAACCTTGTAGTATGTACTCTGTGTGGAGAAGACATCTTCAACCACAAGAATTTATGTCTGTTTGATTAGGCACTTCAGCAACTTAAAGGTTGCCTTGTAGAGTTCTTGATTTCCACAAAGCCTTCCATAGACATGAAGTAATCTTTTTACACATCTATGAACAGTGAAAGTTATTTGTTATTAACAATATTGAGGGCATCATCCATAGCCCAAATAAACACTCAACGTTATATCAACACTCACAGTCTTGTCTCTAAATGTGTTCCTCGTATGGAGCTGATAGTCCATACCACTTGTTTGTCCAAGTCAATGCATACAAGGCTCCAATGATTATTTGATTTGTATGGAAACACCAGAGTTGTGACCTGAAGCATTGGACAGTAGACAAACAATCTCTCCAATGTTCCATGAGGGGTGTTTTTTTTTTGGAGTAGCACAGACAACTGTGGATTTAAAACATGTATTCAGTATGGGTTTGTTGAGGGAGTTGGCTCTTTATTAAGTTACAATCAATAACAAGGATTTAATTAGTAACCAAATATAAAAGTAAAGGATCTTAAATATAGAGAAGGGAACTTACTTTAGGCATAAATAAACAATAGAGTTTGTAAATTGTGCATTGGGATCTTTCAAAATCCCAATATCAATAGAATCCAGAGCTAATTGCCGAGTACCATCAGCAAGGGGAATGGTTGCTAACACTCCTTCTTTCATGGAATGTAAAATATCGTTGTTTCTTTCATTTAAGTCTGTGGTAACTAGCCCATAATTTCTCCTCAGTGCCTCTTCATCAGCAGCAGCAGTCTCTATCTCCTTTAATTTCTCTGCTTCTAGGAAACCTCTTTCTTCTTGCTCAGCTCTGGCTCTGGTGTTCACATCATGAGTAGCCTCATGAGTCTTAACCCCATGCTCCTGTCGCCCTGGTAGTATTAGCAATATATCCTTCATTTTAGGGTCAATAAACTCATTATGGATGAGGAGCTTATCGTATCTCCAACGTTCTCTCTTGAGAGTCTCATTGTCCTTGTCCATTATTGTGACCCAGTGAGCATGAGCAGGAACAATGGTGATATCATTAAAGTAATCTAGTAAAAAATCTTTTGCTGCTTCTTGAAGACAAAACAGGGCAACAACCTTCCATCTCATTCTACCAGCTTCCTCGCAAATTTGCCTTATTGCTCTATGGAAAGGAAGGTTAGGGACACAAAGATCAATACATTTCTGAGCTTTTCTGATCTCTCTGAATAAACCCACATTTTTTTGAATATTCTTCATTCTTGGTCCCTTCAATATCTTCATCGGTTTACCTCGTCTTTTCTTCTTACTAGCAGACCTTCCACATGCTTTCTTTGTAAGCCCTGGTCCTTTCCCTGCCTTCCTTGCTGTTTTCTTTGTTCTTGCCATTCCACTGTAAGAGAAAAATGCAAGGGATGTGTGTGTGTGTGTGTGTGGATTACGGCACGCGGACCCAAACCTAAGAAAAGATCATAGCCTATCACGTACCATGTTCCAATATTAGTGTTCTCTCTCTCTCTCTCTCTCTCTCTCTCTCTCTCTCTCTCTCTCTCTCTCTCTCTCTCTCTCTCTCTCTCTCTCTCTCTCTCTCTCTCTCTCTCTCTCTCTCTTCTACATCAACAAACACTCTGGGAAGTATCAAATACAAAGTAAATTACCAAATAAAATCTTTTACAATATATCGTTGTACAAGCTTTTGATATTGTGGATCACGGTGCACGTCGGGGCTTTTCAAAGGATTATTTCGACTGTAGCGCGATGTCATCCACAAAGAAATTCTATAGTTCAAATGTCTTATCTCCTGCAACTATTTCTCTATGTCTATATGTCTACCTCTATACCATTTTAATCTAAACTAGCTTAGCTTACATGATCATTATGTCTAAATTCTTACAAAGTTTTAAACAACAAGCTAGTCAGGTCATAATACCTCTCTTGGTGGATAGAGGCGGTTTGAAATGAGTATACGAGGCGGATTCCTCCAAGTGCTGCTTTCAATGGGTTGAAAACGCTTGAAGGAGTTTGTTTGACCTTAGACGTAGCTCTTCACTTTGTGTCTTCGGCAATATCAGCTGTGCGCCTTGGTTGCAAAGGTCGTCTCGAATGATGCAATTCTCTTTGGTTAGGTCTCTCTCTCTCTCTCTCTCTCTCTCATCATGAATCAAGTGTGCATTTGTTACCCTAAATAGTACCTGTATTTTTTGGTTGTAGAAAAATCTTTATTTTTGTCGTACAAGCCATTTCTTGCATGTTTTGCTAACACATGTAGAATATTAATTCGGCATGCTTTGTGAATAATCCTAACGGTACTAATGTCTATTATTGTATGAAAAGAAGAGGAAGAGAGAGAGAGAGAGAGAGAGAGAGAGAGAGAGAGAGAGAGAGAGAGAGAGAGAGAGAGAGAGAGAGAGAGAGAGAGAGAGAGAGTAGCTTAGTAAAGGGGAGAGCTACTACCTCCGCCCATTCTTGGACCAACGAGGAGAGAAAACAAGAAACTTCTGCGCATTCATTTGTTGAAGCAAATATAGACATCGCGAGAGATAGAGGCTAAGAAGAGAGAGAGAGAGAGAGAGAGAGAGAGAGAGAGAGAGAGAGAGTTAAAAAGTCCACTGCCTCTTTCAAAGTGCAAGAATTAGAAGCGTGAAGACCAAGAGCAACGTTCCAAGCCCTGAATCTCTATTCCAAGAGCAATGTCTAGTCCTGGGAAAGGTAAAGGCAATCTCTTCACGCGTATTTGGTCAATAATTTGGTAGTTTTTAGGAATTGTGCCACAAAATGTGAAAGATAATTTAGCATTGAACCTAAGCAAATTCATAGAAAGTATTGAAAGTGGATCACAGCGTGCCAGTAGTTTTGTGGAGTTTCGTTTATGTACCCCGCACGCCATGATCCACTTTTTAAAGTGTACAAGGTTTTTTTTCCTAGAGTATAAAATTCTTTGATGTTTTGGTAGCTACTACTGTGTAAAAAGCAGGTATTGTATTATAAATATGTAGATGATTATTAATTATTGCTTGCTTTTGGTGCTTTCCTTTGATTGCCGTTTCTAGATCATGCATGAAAATTGCAGGAGACCTTACCTTGCCTGAATGAGGGTAACTTTGGCTTTTGCTCTTCACAACTATAGTGCAATTTTCCATTTGCTCAATCATTATGCAGGGCAAAAGTTTAGTGACCCTTGCACACAAACCATCAAAAGATGCACTTGCTAGTCATCTTGTGTTATTGTTTGCATAGATTATGAGAATTTCTGTATGCTGCCACAAGAGTACACTCTCAAAGATCAAAAACTTGGAATATAGAGCCTACAACAGGACCAACTAGAGGACCAACTAATATGATCACCTCAACACATCCCCTTGCTGACCTCAATTCGAAGCCATGTATATGGCTATGCAAGAATGCATTGTCAAATGTCGATGGATATAGAGGTGATGGACATTAAGATGATAATTGAAAATCTTTCCATTATCAAGACTAGTATTAGAAGAGTAATGTGGCCTTCAAAAGCTCAAAAGTAATGGAGCTAATGTCTTACTCACACCCCCCACGTCTTTACAACCAATTGCATGATATAGTGTTGCCATGCAAGCGGAGGGGTAAATCTAAAAGGAAGGATGGGAAGGGTGGCACCTTTTAGGATCTAGATAACTATATTTCTTAGAGTTTAGAGGATATAGATAAAAACGCGCGCGGAGTTCTCATAGGATATGTGTAGGTTATTCGCGCACCGTTGTCCACAGTTTGTGATACATTATAGGGCATTTGCATAATCTTTAAATTGGCTTGAGGCAAAGGTAGGATCTAGTTGTAAGCTATCCAGTTACTGGTCTTGCATACACAAGATGAGGAGAATTTTTATCTTAGAGTTCATTAAAATCATCTTTTATGTCTATATGATCAGTAGGAACTAATTGTGAGATACCTAGCCATTGTTTGTTGAGAACTTATATGATCATGTGGTGCTCTTCTTTTTATTTATGTTTGAAGAAACTTATATTTCTCAGTATGAAATAAATGGTAGGACTAAGATCTGATAGGAGGAAGAGGCAAAAGATAGATCCCGAGCGCATCCTTGGCCAAGGAAACGTTCTCAGAAGACTTCTGGAGCTGTTAAAAACTTCTATGAAGAGGAATATAGACTTCACAGAACCCATTGATATATCTGGTGTAGAGCCTGCCATGAGTTTGGAGGAGCTTGATATTGATCCTTTGTCGAAATGGAGACCCCTTCTACTCGAAAATTACTTTAATGAACTCCCTTAAGAGAGAGGTGGATTTTTCAGCACCTACTTTGCAGAGTGCCCAATGTGTTGCAACAATCCCCAAAAAAAGAGGCAGTTATTCATGAAGACCCTACAGTGAGTGATGAAAGGCTTTTAGATTTTGCAGTTTCTTCTGGGGTTGGTGATAAGTTTGACTTGGTCTGCTGCATTTCTAATGCTCCATTTAATCTTGATGTGTTTATAGCTGAACAGAGTGAACACTTAAAGCTGGAACGAGAGAAGTTTGCTCAAAAGGATAGGGTTAATGTTGGTGAAATGGTGGTAGTCCATTTAAAAGATTGTCATCCTAAAAGACAGTCTTACAAGAAGTACAATTAGTTGCATCTTATGTACAGACCCCATTGGTGTAGCTTACATGAACGGGAGTGCAAGCTGGTTCAAGAATCCTTTGGATTTCTAATATTTTTAAATGGATTATTTACAAGTCTTATGAAAGATCCTAAGGAGGTCATGGAGGAACACAATATACCAGCAGATGATAAAGAGGATGAGGATGAGGAATACATTGAAGTGGCGGAGATAGAGGAGTCCATTGATCTTGAAGAAGAAGCAAAAGAGGTGGAACGAAGCAAACTTCTCTCAGTGAAAACCTCAAAAATCAAGCTACCTCTAGATGTGTTAGGTTTCAATGAGCGGCAAACCACCTTAATGCTACCAGGAGTGCCAGAGTTTAAATTTGGAGATAGGTCATACATTTTCCTTCATGATATACAAAGTATTTTTTGTTTGCGGAAGGACTTTGCACTAGCCACTATCTCCAAGTATCAGGACAAGAGGAATCGATTTGTTTCAAACGACAGTAGTGATGACAAGGCAATGGAGTTCTCCAGTAACCCA
Source organism: Adiantum capillus-veneris (assembly GCF_014529385.1). Taxonomy (NCBI): domain Eukaryota; kingdom Viridiplantae; phylum Streptophyta; class Polypodiopsida; order Polypodiales; family Pteridaceae; genus Adiantum; species Adiantum capillus-veneris. Next base: position 129,356,239 of record NC_140956.1, on the reverse strand, counting down.
CTGGACTGCCTTAAACTGTGCTTTGAAAAGGCAGAAAAGTATAAAGAAAGCCTTCCTGATGAAGCCACATTTCAAACTATTTGAACTAAATTTAAGCCATCAACTAGTAATCAAGATATGGAGGATTGGTTTAAGCGACTAGCACAGGAGTCACAACCCAATCAGTCAACCTATGGAACAATGAGTTTTTTTTGCAAGATGAGAGTTTCATGGTATAACATCTTCCCCCCCCCCCCCCCCCCCCCCCCCCCCCCCCCCAAAATCTCTCTCTCTCTCTCTCACACACATACACACTGCTTTTGTTTGCAGTCATGGATTGCTGAAAAGGGCGACTTTCTTCATCGTCGCGTCAAAGAAGACGGTTCCGTGGGAGGGATGCAGCGCTAGGACAATATCTTCCTAGTCTATGTGAGGTACCCATCCTAATCTTCCACAACAGAATGTCACACAAGAGGGAATACTTCAACCTATGCTTTCAAGACATTATCTTGCTTCTTAGGTGGTCCAATGCTGCCCCAAAATGCAGACAAAGTTATCCTTGTCGACAAGATTTTAGGGAGATAATGTTTTGGTTACTCGCCAAGATATATTGGGGGCTGTGCAGCATATTAATACACGTACACAACAATGGAATTATCTTTAGGGAAAGAAAACCCTACTAAAGTCTTAGAGTATGGAAAATATTTAATGATCAGATACAAGGGCGAGGTTCTAAATGATATTTGCAAACATCAAGAGTTTGAAATAGTTGTGGTACATGGTGAATTTAATTCTACGAGCATTTGTGGTACATCTGATCATCTAAAGTCTAATTCTCTTGTTCCACTGATGACTGGCATATTGCATTGTCTCCCTCCACCTCATTTGACTTTCAAAAGCACTTGAGTTGTTGAATGCGTCTATTTGTTTTCTTTTTTGAAGTTGCAAATGTCTGATTGCCTGTACGGTTGCTGAAGAGCCCAATACTTGCTTTTGTTGCATGCAGTGAATGATTTTGCAATAAAATCACTGAAATAACTCCTTCAGACTGTTTGCCTTATTTTGAGAGCCTCCATGATATCTGTGTCTGGAGTAGGCATTTCTAGCCATGTAATGAGACTTCTCCAAGCCCTGGGTGTTCCATATACCTGGATTCCCATACTTTTGGATGAAGTATGGAAAATGATTAAAAATAACGTGCTGCAAAACAAGAAATTTATTTAAAAATTTAAACACAAACTTAGTACTTCGATTGTCTGAGGTGCTTTGAATTTACTATGTAATGAGTGATGTGAGTGTCAGTCCTTGCTGTCTTGAAGGATTTTTTCAATAGCTGAAGGTTTTGTTTAAACTTGCTGAGATTATCTTGTGACCAATCATCATTCTCACACATTTAAAATAACATGTCAATGGAACGCCACACATCACCCTTTTGTTAGGAAATAAGACGTAGCTAAATAGATAATTGAGTAGATTACTTAATGGAGAGAGACAGATTTACATACACGAGATTATAGAGTAGAGAGAGAGAGAGAGAGAGAGAGAGAGAGAGGACACACGATTTATGTGGTTCACCCAATGTGGGCTACGTCCACGGTAAAGCAGCCACTCAATGGCTTTAGTACTTCAAAACAAGAAGTAGTTTACAAAGGGATTATACCCTTAATGGAGCTCCCGCCTTGCTTCACTCTCACCACCTCACACTCACCTTGTTGCATCAACTTCACACTATGAAATGTGTGTAGAAATGGCCTCCTTTTTATAGGCCAAAAGGGTTGCCTCTCTTATGAGAGGCAGCCATGTGTAGCCGCCCTTGTGTAGATAAGTCCAAATCGGACGCTTCAATCTGCCCATGTGTGGCCGCCCTTGAGAAGACAAGTCCGCTTTTGAATTCGGCCACCGACCACCGGCCATTGACTACCGGCCACCGGCCAACCGACCGGTTGTTTTTCGACCACTTTCCGGCCGCTGGCCGGCCATAATATTCCGGCGAAAAGGAATATTTCGGTGATTTTTGGCTGTGAAGATTTTGGTTTCTGGCGAGTGATTTTCCTGATTTTGGTTGCCTCTTTCAAAAACACAAAACACTCAAAAACACTATCTCTCTCTCTCTCTCTCTCTCTCTCTCTCTCTCTCTCTCTCTCTCTCTCTCTCTTCTACATCAACAAACACTCTGGGAAGTATCAAATACAAAGTAAATTACCAAATAAAATCTTTTACAATATATCGTTGTACAAGCTTTTGATATTGTGGATCACGGTGCACGTCGGGGCTTTTCAAAGGATTATTTCGACTGTAGCGCGATGTCATCCACAAAGAAATTCTATAGTTCAAATGTCTTATCTCCTGCAACTATTTCTCTATGTCTATATGTCTACCTCTATACCATTTTAATCTAAACTAGCTTAGCTTACATGATCATTATGTCTAAATTCTTACAAAGTTTTAAACAACAAGCTAGTCAGGTCATAATACCTCTCTTGGTGGATAGAGGCGGTTTGAAATGAGTATACGAGGCGGATTCCTCCAAGTGCTGCTTTCAATGGGTTGAAAACGCTTGAAGGAGTTTGTTTGACCTTAGACGTAGCTCTTCACTTTGTGTCTTCGGCAATATCAGCTGTGCGCCTTGGTTGCAAAGGTCGTCTCGAATGATGCAATTCTCTTTGGTTAGGTCTCTCTCTCTCTCTCTCTCTCTCATCATGAATCAAGTGTGCATTTGTTACCCTAAATAGTACCTGTATTTTTTGGTTGTAGAAAAATCTTTATTTTTGTCGTACAAGCCATTTCTTGCATGTTTTGCTAACACATGTAGAATATTAATTCGGCATGCTTTGTGAATAATCCTAACGGTACTAATGTCTATTATTGTATGAAAAGAAGAGGAAGAGAGAGAGAGAGAGAGAGAGAGAGAGAGAGAGAGAGAGAGAGAGAGAGAGAGAGAGAGAGAGAGAGAGAGTAGCTTAGTAAAGGGGAGAGCTACTACCTCCGCCCATTCTTGGACCAACGAGGAGAGAAAACAAGAAACTTCTGCGCATTCATTTGTTGAAGCAAATATAGACATCGCGAGAGATAGAGGCTAAGAAGAGAGAGAGAGAGAGAGAGAGAGAGAGAGAGAGAGAGAGAGAGAGAGAGTTAAAAAGTCCACTGCCTCTTTCAAAGTGCAAGAATTAGAAGCGTGAAGACCAAGAGCAACGTTCCAAGCCCTGAATCTCTATTCCAAGAGCAATGTCTAGTCCTGGGAAAGGTAAAGGCAATCTCTTCACGCGTATTTGGTCAATAATTTGGTAGTTTTTAGGAATTGTGCCACAAAATGTGAAAGATAATTTAGCATTGAACCTAAGCAAATTCATAGAAAGTATTGAAAGTGGATCACAGCGTGCCAGTAGTTTTGTGGAGTTTCGTTTATGTACCCCGCACGCCATGATCCACTTTTTAAAGTGTACAAGGTTTTTTTTCCTAGAGTATAAAATTCTTTGATGTTTTGGTAGCTACTACTGTGTAAAAAGCAGGTATTGTATTATAAATATGTAGATGATTATTAATTATTGCTTGCTTTTGGTGCTTTCCTTTGATTGCCGTTTCTAGATCATGCATGAAAATTGCAGGAGACCTTACCTTGCCTGAATGAGGGTAACTTTGGCTTTTGCTCTTCACAACTATAGTGCAATTTTCCATTTGCTCAATCATTATGCAGGGCAAAAGTTTAGTGACCCTTGCACACAAACCATCAAAAGATGCACTTGCTAGTTATCTTGTGTTATTGTTTGCATAGATTATGAGAATTTCTGTATGCTGCCACAAGAGTACACTCTCAAAGATCAAAAACTTGGAATATAGAGCCTACAACAGGACCAACTAGAGGACCAACTAATATGATCACCTCAACACATCCCCTTGCTGACCTCAATTCGAAGCCATGTATATGGCTATGCAAGAATGCATTGTCAAATGTCGATGGATATAGAGGTGATGGACATTAAGATGATAATTGAAAATCTTTCCATTATCAAGACTAGTATTAGAAGAGTAATGTGGCCTTCAAAAGCTCAAAAGTAATGGAGCTAATGTCTTACTCACACCCCCCACGTCTTTACAACCAATTGCATGATATAGTGTTGCCATGCAAGCGGAGGGGTAAATCTAAAAGGAAGGATGGGAAGGGTGGCACCTTTTAGGATCTAGATAACTATATTTCTTAGAGTTTAGAGGATATAGATAAAAACGCGCGCGGAGTTCTCATAGGATATGTGTAGGTTATTCGCGCACCGTTGTCCACAGTTTGTGATACATTATAGGGCATTTGCATAATCTTTAAATTGGCTTGAGGCAAAGGTAGGATCTAGTTGTAAGCTATCCAGTTACTGGTCTTGCATACACAAGATGAGGAGAATTTTTATCTTAGAGTTCATTAAAATCATCTTTTATGTCTATATGATCAGTAGGAACTAATTGTGAGATACCTAGCCATTGTTTGTTGAGAACTTATATGATCATGTGGTGCTCTTCTTTTTATTTATGTTTGAAGAAACTTATATTTCTCAGTATGAAATAAATGGTAGGACTAAGATCTGATAGGAGGAAGAGGCAAAAGATAGATCCCGAGCGCATCCTTGGCCAAGGAAACGTTCTCAGAAGACTTCTGGAGCTGTTAAAAACTTCTATGAAGAGGAATATAGACTTCACAGAACCCATTGATATATCTGGTGTAGAGCCTGCCATGAGTTTGGAGGAGCTTGATATTGATCCTTTGTCGAAATGGAGACCCCTTCTACTCGAAAATTACTTTAATGAACTCCCTTAAGAGAGAGGTGGATTTTTCAGCACCTACTTTGCAGAGTGCCCAATGTGTTGCAACAATCCCCAAAAAAAGAGGCAGTTATTCATGAAGACCCTACAGTGAGTGATGAAAGGCTTTTAGATTTTGCAGTTTCTTCTGGGGTTGGTGATAAGTTTGACTTGGTCTGCTGCATTTCTAATGCTCCATTTAATCTTGATGTGTTTATAGCTGAACAGAGTGAACACTTAAAGCTGGAACGAGAGAAGTTTGCTCAAAAGGATAGGGTTAATGTTGGTGAAATGGTGGTAGTCCATTTAAAAGATTGTCATCCTAAAAGACAGTCTTACAAGAAGTACAATTAGTTGCATCTTATGTACAGACCCCATTGGTGTAGCTTACATGAACGGGAGTGCAAGCTGGTTCAAGAATCCTTTGGATTTCTAATATTTTTAAATGGATTATTTACAAGTCTTATGAAAGATCCTAAGGAGGTCATGGAGGAACACAATATACCAGCAGATGATAAAGAGGATGAGGATGAGGAATACATTGAAGTGGCGGAGATAGAGGAGTCCATTGATCTTGAAGAAGAAGCAAAAGAGGTGGAACGAAGCAAACTTCTCTCAGTGAAAACCTCAAAAATCAAGCTACCTCTAGATGTGTTAGGTTTCAATGAGCGGCAAACCACCTTAATGCTACCAGGAGTGCCAGAGTTTAAATTTGGAGATAGGTCATACATTTTCCTTCATGATATACAAAGTATTTTTTGTTTGCGGAAGGACTTTGCACTAGCCACTATCTCCAAGTATCAGGACAAGAGGAATCGATTTGTTTCAAACGACAGTAGTGATGACAAGGCAATGGAGTTCTCCAGTAACCCACTGGACTGCCTTAAACTGTGCTTTGAAAAGGCAGAAAAGTATAAAGAAAGCCTTCCTGATGAAGCCACATTTCAAACTATTTGAACTAAATTTAAGCCATCAACTAGTAATCAAGATATGGAGGATTGGTTTAAGCGACTAGCACAGGAGTCACAACCCAATCAGTCAACCTATGGAACAATGAGTTTTTTTTGCAAGATGAGAGTTTCATGGTATAACATCTTCCCCCCCCCCCCCCCCCCCCCCCCCCCCCCAAAATCTCTCTCTCTCTCTCTCACACACATACACACTGCTTTTGTTTGCAGTCATGGATTGCTGAAAAGGGCGACTTTCTTCATCGTCGCGTCAAAGAAGACGGTTCCGTGGGAGGGATGCAGCGCTAGGACAATATCTTCCTAGTCTATGTGAGGTACCCATCCTAATCTTCCACAACAGAATGTCACACAAGAGGGGAATACTTCAACCTATGCTTTCAAGACATTATCTTGCTTCTTAGGTGGTCCAATGCTGCCCCAAAATGCAGACAAAGTTATCCTTGTCGACAAGATTTTAGGGAGATAATGTTTTGGTTACTCGCCAAGATATATTGGGGGCTGTGCAGCATATTAATACACGTACACAACAATGGAATTATCTTTAGGGAAAGAAAACCCTACTAAAGTCTTAGAGTATGGAAAATATTTAATGATCAGATACAAGGGCGAGGTTCTAAATGATATTTGCAAACATCAAGAGTTTGAAATAGTTGTGGTACATGGTGAATTTAATTCTACGAGCATTTGTGGTACATCTGATCATCTAAAGTCTAATTCTCTTGTTCCACTGATGACTGGCATATTGCATTGTCTCCCTCCACCTCATTTGACTTTCAAAAGCACTTGAGTTGTTGAATGCGTCTATTTGTTTTCTTTTTTGAAGTTGCAAATGTCTGATTGCCTGTACGGTTGCTGAAGAGCCCAATACTTGCTTTTGTTGCATGCAGTGAATGATTTTGCAATAAAATCACTGAAATAACTCCTTCAGACTGTTTGCCTTATTTTGAGAGCCTCCATGATATCTGTGTCTGGAGTAGGCATTTCTAGCCATGTAATGAGACTTCTCCAAGCCCTGGGTGTTCCATATACCTGGATTCCCATACTTTTGGATGAAGTATGGAAAATGATTAAAAATAACGTGCTGCAAAACAAGAAATTTATTTAAAAATTTAAACACAAACTTAGTACTTCGATTGTCTGAGGTGCTTTGAATTTACTATGTAATGAGTGATGTGAGTGTCAGTCCTTGCTGTCTTGAAGGATTTTTTCAATAGCTGAAGGTTTTGTTTAAACTTGCTGAGATTATCTTGTGACCAATCATCATTCTCACACATTTAAAATAACATGTCAATGGAACGCCACACATCACCCTTTTGTTAGGAAATAAGACGTAGCTAAATAGATAATTGAGTAGATTACTTAATGGAGAGAGACAGATTTACATACACGAGATTATAGAGTAGAGAGAGAGAGAGAGAGAGAGAGAGGACACACGATTTATGTGGTTCACCCAATGTGGGCTACGTCCACGGTAAAGCAGCCACTCAATGGCTTTAGTACTTCAAAACAAGAAGTAGTTTACAAAGGGATTATACCCTTAATGGAGCTCCCGCCTTGCTTCACTCTCACCACCTCACACTCACCTTGTTGCATCAACTTCACACTATGAAATGTGTGTAGAAATGGCCTCCTTTTTATAGGCCAAAAGGGTTGCCTCTCTTATGAGAGGCAGCCATGTGTAGCCGCCCTTGTGTAGATAAGTCCAAATCGGACGCTTCAATCTGCCCATGTGTGGCCGCCCTTGAGAAGACAAGTCCGCTTTTGAATTCGGCCACCGACCACCGGCCATTGACTACCGGCCACCGGCCAACCGACCGGTTGTTTTTCGACCACTTTCCGGCCGCTGGCCGGCCATAATATTCCGGCGAAAAGGAATATTTCGGCGATTTTTGGCTGTGAAGATTTTGGTTTCTGGCGAGTGATTTTCCTGATTTTGGTTGCCCCTGATTTTTTGCCGTGAAAATCAGGGTTTCCAGCGAGTGATTTTCCTTCACGCACGATGGCTTCTCCTCATAATGGGGGCCTTACAAATGTGCACTTTTACCATAGAAAATTACAAGGTAAATCAATCTCCACACTTAACACCTTTGCATTGTGTTGGCTCTTGGTCTTTCACTACTAAATGAGGTTTTGTCCTGTGCATATACTGAAGTTTGCTAATGTAGGTAGAGTGATATACTCTCGCTCGCTTTGTTAGCTTCACATCTTTCATACCTTGAGGTTTAGATAGAAAACAGCGTGCCTTGACCCCACCTATGGACGGCCTATGGATAATTTGTAGGGTACATCTTTCTCATTGGTTGACCTTTTTTCATCCCGCTGTATTTTCACATTGCCCCCATGTAGACCAATATCTGACAAAACTAGTTTTAAAGCCTCTAGAGCGACCTATCGTTCAACTGAATTTTTGATTTTCCAAGCAAACCCAATGTATAGATATACCAACTTCTCTACAATTCGGCAAAGACTATGCATTATACAAATATGGACATTAGCAAGTGGTATATCCAGAAGTGGTCAAAAATTACAGTCTGTTGGAATTAGGGTTGCAGAGAAACACACACAACTTGGAGAAGAGGAAGGAAGCTCAAGGCACACAATAGAGAGTGTGTTAATTAGTGTGCAATGGAAAGATAGATAGCCCTAGAGTGATGGGCGTATATACAATGCATGGGGGAAAAAACCTCCTAAAGAGGAAAAAAATGCCCCGGTGGTCCTAGTGTGTTTGCACACATCATTACCACATGTATATGGAAACAGAGTCTTGATTGTGACGAGTAGGAGCCTTTCTTACATATACTTCAGTGTTTTGAGGTCACATACAAGATGCCATTGAACTTGAAAGTCTCCTTTCCATCTACAACCAGTACCTCTCCTCGATTCATTTGTCTATCAATGGTATCTGGAATAGGGGTTTGACGGAACACCCAAAATAAAATGTCATGGTCTTCTTACTTTACATACAAGATTAATCCTTATGAGATACAAAAAATAATCTAAAATTTAGGTACATTAGAGGGCTTTCTAGAGCTACAAAATTGGAAATAATTGGAGTACTTGAAATGCACCAAGCCACCATATGTATGTTTCTGATTGAACACTAAAGTATGAAGGATCATCAGTGGGACATTTGGAAAGAGGCCTATTCATTAATGTGATTGTCACTCGCTCTAGCTTCTTCTCTTTAAGAATCTCACACTCATCTAGCTTCAAAACAAAATGTAGAAGGCCACATGTCTCTTCGAATGTGATATTGTAAAACTCTACCATTCTACTTTGCAACAAAGTCAAGTCCATGAAGATATTGTTGTACTCATCATAAGTGACAGTAGTTCCCTGTGAGCTATAAATATCTTGAATATGAAATGGACATCCAATGAAGTCGGTCTTTTCATTATTGAGCTAGAGTCTTTCCCTCCAAACACTTGCGGTTGTTGGTAAAAGCTTAAACTTTATTCCCTTCTTCACAAATATTGAAGAGATAGATTGTTGAATAGCTGAGTAACCTCTTTTACTAATGCCAAGGGAGTCCAATGTACCCTGTATTTGCTTGGCAGGCGCTGCATTCTTTGAAATGAATCTGTCAATGACATCTCATTGCAAAACCTTAAACTTTTTGTCATGCATTATATCCTTTGCAAGACCACTAGTTATCAATGGCTCTAAGTGCTTTCCTACATTGGCCTTTGGGTCTATGTTTTCTTTGTCTGGATAGATAGAATCTCTATAAAGAAAACATAACATAAGGAAAAAATTAGATTAGTTTAAACTAATTAGACATTTTACAATGCTCACCTCGATGCTTGGATTCTTTTTTAAGGCCGCCAAAGCCTACCTTCAACGTTTCAAGATTCTGTAGTTTCTTCTTTTGCACACGAGCGCCCAACGTTGTCTCTTTGTTTTGTAATGTCCGTACCTTTGTTTGCAAGATATGTGATTCTTGTGTGCTCTGCATTGTAGTCTTTTGGTCCTCATAATGAAAGTTAGAAAGTCTTTGAATCTCATATGCTTGGTGCTTCACCATGTCATTATAAGTTTTTGATTGGATGTTTAGAGCTTTCCAGTAGCCAAGCAATCCATTGTCTCCATTACCTGCAAAGATCAATAAGTTAGTGGAATTTGCAAATGCAGGGAAATCATTGGTCATGGGATTCAATGGATAGAGTGAGCCTTTTGTCCAAATATCTAAGTGTTTTGCTCCCTCTGCTCTGAGTCTCTCTGTCATGATCGGTGTCACTTTGATGTTAGTTTTGCCTCGCTTACACAGTGGTGTATATTGGGGATCTAGGTCAATGTGTAGATGATAGAGGGGTCTTTTAAGGAGGACATTTGTGGGGGTGGAACCATGTATGCAACAATGCAAGAAACGGAGGATTTCTTTGAGGTCAATGCACAAACAGCAAGAGAGTAAGGAGAGAGCAGGTTTAGAAGGATACGTATTTTTTCCTTTGGTCATACATTCCACGTACAGGAAACTCCCTCCAATTCTACAATGTTCATTGAATGCAACTGAAAATGATTTATTCTTCAATCATCACGATCGTTATGACGCTGTGGCAAGAATCTACTTGTAAGTACAATTTTTGAATGGTTATTCCAAGTTTACAATTTCTTTTACCACAGCTATTTTCTAGAGAGAGAAAGTCAAAATTCTATTTTTCTTAGAAGGCCCTCCAAATGACCTCCAAAATTTCCTAATGAGGAGGGATCCTAGCCTTGCCGCGTAGGAGAAGCGAAAAGCTAACATTAACTACTCGTTCCTAAATCCCACCTTCCAGGAGAGGGAGAATCTCAGTGCCTTTTCCCCCTTGAGAGGAGAACTTCAACGTACATTGAGTCCTAGTCCACTCTTGGCCTAATGAGAAGTCCAATTCGGTTCTATAACAAAATGGGTGGCACAGAGATCCCGACCAATCTGGACCACCCGTCTCGTATGTTGGCACATCGAGCAAACCCCCACTTTCCACTCCACATTCACACTACTTTTACGTGGTCTAATTACTACCACATGTTGTTCAAACACATAAGTTCATTGCTTAAATTCCATAGCACAAGTTCGTTTATACAACCTTTCAAACCAAGATAAAACCGGCACCCAAACATTCCTTTTATAGTAAAAACATTAAACAAACAACACTTCATTCACAGTATTCCAATACTCTAGAGTTGTGAGGACCTCCAACGGATGTTAAACCCATTGGTTGTCAACTGGCCACCCATACAACCAGTCCATGATCCACCCATTCTGGATATACACTCCGAGTAAAATCATGTATCCAAGTTTCCTACCCGGTCAAACTTGGACTAAACAAGCCGCCTAACAGGCGACTCCGTGTAAACCAAAGTACACCAAAGCTCAATCTGGCACCACATACACGAACTTACCTCCTTGTCATCAAAAGGGGGTTCCCGACTAGTATCAATATTGGAATAGAATGAGGTAGTGTTGCAATATTTTCCCTAGGCAAACAATCCTTCCTAGTTACAATCAATTATCCATCAATCAATTCTTTACTACTTATAAATAAAACTAGAAATAAACATTCTTTCCTATTTTTATATTGACTTAGCGATGCATTATGCTTTAATCTCTTATTGGAAAATTTCAATGTGGTTTAGGTAAGTTTTCCTACACATGCCTAGCTACATGGTACGAAATAAATTGACCTACCTCTTCATTAGGTGTAGTGATGACTTGTGCGATGGCCGTTTCCATCGTAGGAGTCATCTCCTTTTCCTTTGCTTTACTTGTAGTGGCCTCCTTGTTGTTTGCACCACCCACACGCATTCTCTTCGGGGCCATTATCCCACTTACTAGCATAGGATTAGTGAATATGGAAAGATGGTTATAGTCTTTCCATAAACAATCAACAAGATGTCATTAAAACGATTAGCAACATAGTATCTAGCGTCACGTAATCAACGAGTATGAAAACACCCATATCATCATACAATATATGTGGTAAAAACTCACATAATCATAAGCGTGCGCATATCCTTCCTTCCAAGAGAAAGATAGTACTAGCATGCTTGAATTATAATAAATCAACCCAATATAACCACATCTAGGATTAGAGTAAGAGTGCACTTACACACCTTAATCTAGTCTAGGTTATGGAGTTAACGAAAGCTAATGAAACAATCTTGAGACTAGCACATAAACGGCTCAATAGAATTGGTCAGATGTGTCATTGCTCACACGCTAATGTGCACTATTAGCATTGCATTCTCACCATCAAGGCACTATTTTGTTCAACATCATTGCATACGCTTTCGCTACTCTGTCAAGGACAAGCTCATTATTGATGTTTTCACATATTTTGTGTTTATGTGTATTCAAAGGAAAAGTGCCATCCATATGCACCTTGTTACATTCACAATCACATACACGGTGTTGGGAAACAAGCAAACTGAAACACCTCTATAGTGATGTCACCCAAGAGAGTTTAAAGAGAACTAAAAGACACCAAAAGCTTCACAAAATCCTTTTGAAACACCACAAGTCCAATAGGAGTAGACCCTTGGGAATTTACTAGCCGTCGCCCACCCAAGAGACTATGTCACATAGGAGCAAAACCCTGCCAAAGCATGGATTTACAACACACACCGACCAATGCATATGAATACAAGAGCCTCTCCTTTCACAATCAAACATCACAAACCCTCAACTTCAACATCAATTCCACAATTCATAGATACATGCCCTCCGAATCTGTCTACACACAATTTGCCACTAGGCTGCCATAGCCATAACCCTGCAGAGAACTAGTCGTAACCTGATGAGCACAACTCCAATTGGGGCACTTTAAAGCTTGAGAGAAAGCTTGAAAAATGAATGGCGAGAAAGCTGAAGATGACTAAAATTGATTCCATACGCCCCCATGAGCAAAATTGACGCGAACAGAGAGCTATCCCAGCACGACTACATGTAGAGAAGGCTAGTCGGGGCAAAAAACTGCATCCAAGAGCACCAAGGAGACAGAACGAGCTAAAACCTGCAAATTTATGATCTTTGGCTGAACTTTTTTTAGTTTGTACATGAGTTTAAGTTATATACAAGGCTCACTTCAAAAAACTCACTCACGGGCACTTACAATAGCCCGACAGCTGTCACTAGACTAGAGACTTGCAGTGCATGTACATGTGCTTGCTAAAGCAAGCTAAAAGACCCACAAAAAGAAAGCCCACACGCCCTTTTGACATCGGGCGTCATGTCCGTATGTACAAATTTACAAAAAGCGGGGTGTCAAAAATGCGTCCAACATAGTTTGCCAGACCCCAGCCTGCTAGATCATTCATGATCAGCAGCACGAAAGAGATCCTGTAAACCACATGATGGAGTCTTCACCTCATCTTCATCATTAACCACATGATCAATAAATTCTTCAAAAGAAGTCTCATTCTCAATCACAGTCATCAACCTTGCAATATACTTCTTCAACCTGTAGCCATTCACACGTGCTTTATGCGGGGTACCATCCAAGTCAGCAAGCCGATATGTGCCATTCGGAAACCTGTTTAAGACCAAGAAAGGACCTTGCCACTTGATTTGAAATTTCTTTTGAAAAGTGCTATCAAGCTTACTATTGTAACGAAGCACCATGTCACCCTTCTTGATGTCCTTGTTCTTTACCTTCTCATTTGCCTTTGCTTGACTCTTCTTCAAGACCTGCTCATAATGCTCAAAAGCTAACACCCTATCCAATTGTACACATTGCAAATATAAAAGTCTTTCCTTGAATGCATCCTTGGGCTCTTCTTCAAGCTTTAGCATCATCTTCAAGGATGGTATCTCCACCTCAATAGGAAGTAAAGCCTCTTTGCCAAAAACTAGATGGAAGGGAGAAAAACCAGTACCTGATTTGATGGCAGTCCTATAAGCCCATAGAGCACAAGGTAGCTCTAAATCCCAAGTCTTCACATTGTTTCTTGTCATCTTTGTAAGCATCCTTATGAGCTCTCCATTAAACCTTTCATTCATGCCATTGCATTGAGGATAATATGGAGTAGTAAACCTGCGATGCACATGAAGCTTCTCACATAGATAATCCACCAACTCTCCCCTGAAACCTGGACCCTTGTCAGAAAGTAACTCCAATGGCATGCCAAATTTGTAGCAAATATCTTCATATATAAATAAGGAAACATCTTTACTCGTGATGTGCTTAATAGCTTTGGCTTCGGACCACCTGGATAGAAAGTCAACAACAGTAAGTATGTAACATTTGCCTCTAGCTGTCATAGGTAGAGGACCTATTGCATCAATACCCCACTTCTCAAACACATCATAAGACACAATGGTGCCTCTAATTTCTGATTTGAAAACCCTATTTTCCATGCTTTGAAACTCTTTACAAGACTTGCACCAATGATGAACATCACGTTGAACACTTGGCCACACATAACCCTCCTGCAAGACTTTATGCAAAGTGATCTTTGCAGCAAAGTGACCACCACAAGAACCCTCATGATTCTCCTCTAAAATTTTGTAAATTTCCTCTTTCCAAGGCACTTTTCTCATCACAAGATCAGCCCCCTTCATATACAAGGCATCACCAAGTAGCACATACCTTTTGGCACGACGTAGGAAGGCGTACTTCTTTGGCTTTTCCAACTCTGATGGAAGCATACCTGTTTGTAGAAACTCTTTCTCCTTCTCTAAAGCTTCCTTTCCCAAATAAAGAGGAGAATCAGCCCTTATCACATACAATTTCCCAATTGAAGCTTGCGCTGCACCATGTGCTTCTTCATTTTGAGACTTGTCCACATGCCTTAAACTCCAAGCTTCAAAATGCTTAAGCAGATTCTTCACTTGAAAACACATATTTTTCAGCCTTGGATTCTTACTTTGCCACACCCCAAGTACTTGCTTCACCACCAAAAGATCATCACCTCTTACCCTCACACAACGGATGCCAAGCTCAAGGCAAAGGTTGAGACCTTTCTCCAAAGTAGCATACTCAGCTTCATTGTTGCTTTGTGCTGTAAGCTTCAAACTCCTTTTAGTTACCAAAGCACCTTGACGATCATAAACTACCACACCTCCTGAAGCTTCACTATGCGCTTTCCTGTAAGAGCCATCAAAAACAATAGATAGTCATTGTCTATGTCAGGAGCTTCCATGTGTTGCTTCTTCACTGCATCCTCTTTAAGAAGAAGAGGGCTTTCCTTATATGTAAGAAAATCAACCAATGTAGCCCTTGTACTCTCCTCAACAAGAAAAGAGAATTGGAATTCCTGTAGCTCCACAATCCACTTCATGAGCCTCTTTGACAAAGTAGGGCTATTCACCAATTGAGGTAGAAGAGTGTAGCTAGTGAGGAATGTGAATGGTTTAGGGAGAAGGTAGTGCCTAAACCTTCTACATGCATAAATCACACTCACCATAATGAGCTCCACCTCAGTATAGCCTCTCTCCACCTCTAGCTTCACCCTGCTAGCACAATAGATAGGCTTCATGTAGTGGGAATTGTTACCTTGTTGAAGAAGCATAGCTCCAATAGCATCCTCACCTACTGATGGATTCACATAAAACTCCTTATCCCAATTAGGAGCTTGCATAGCAGGAAGAGAACCAAGAACCTCTTTGATACCTTGAAAAACCTCTTCACATTCATTTGTCCATTGTAGAGGATCCAACCTTGCTACTTGTTGTAGAGGATAAAGAAGTTGAGAGGACAAAGGAATGAACCTTGCCATATACTTCAGCTTTTGAATAAAAGTAGAAAGTTGCTTTGTATCTTTAGGTGATGGGAGGAGCACCAAAGCCTTCACTTTGTCAGGATCCGCTTCAATCCCATTCTCTGAGATCATATGCCCCAAAAACTTCACTCTTGGTTGAGCAAGATGACATTTCTTTGGGTTGAGTTGACCTCCACTTTCATCATATTGCTTCAATGCCATCCCAAGCTTTGCACAATGATCCTTTCTAGAGCTATAAACACAAAAGTCATCAATAAGATCCTTCACAAACTTGCCAAGAAAGGGAGAGAACACCTTGTTGACGCGCTTTTGATACCACGCACAGCCATTCATAAGACCAAAAGGAAGCACACAATAACAAAAGCATCCCCATGGCATGATAAATGTGGTCTTCTTTCGATCTTCCAAAGCCAAGGTGAGCTGAAAATATCCAGAGAATCCATCACATACGCTATACCTCTCATGCCCTACAATAGAATCAAGTATGTCATCTATGAAAGGAAGAGGGTATGGATCCCTCTTCATGGCTGCGTTTAGAGGCTTAAAATCAACACATATCCTCCACTTTCCATCCTTCTTGGGTGTGAAAACAACAGGACTCACCCATTCTGCAGTGCTCATAGGACATATGAAACCTGCTTCAAGAAGCTTGTCTACCTCTTCCTTTAAAGCATTAAGTTGTACCTGTCCCATTCTCCTTAGATTTTGGCATACGGGCTGAGCTCCTTCCTTGATTGGAATGAGGATTTCCTCTCCCTTAAAGCCTCTAATTTCCTCATAAGAAGTGATGAATAAATGGGGAAATTGTTGTATCATATGTAGGTACTCACCCTTCTCATGACTAGTCAAGTCGGAAGACAACATACCTTGTATCAGCTCCTGTTTGACATTAGGTGGAACTTTGGGTTGCATCAGCTCTTCAATTTGCTCATAAGGACCAGAGATATCCTCATTTTCCATAAGGCCAAGAAATCTTTGTTTCTCATCATGCTCTTCTTCAAGAAACAAGGAGGAAACATCTAGATCACTATCGGTGCTATCTTCCACTTCATTGCCCTCATCCCCATTGTCTTCTTCTTCACTTGAGTACTCTTCTTCATCACTTTTCTCATCAAAATCAGCATCCAAAGATTGCTTGCTAGCCATGTCAAACCTCTTCTTATCACCCCTTCTATTGTAGAGAGTGATGGTTACATGTCCCCAATCTTGTATAGCTTTGGTTGCCTGTAACCATCGTCTTCCAAGGATGAGAGGGAAAGCACCAATACCCGCAGGCATAACATGGCAATTGACCAGCACTTTAACATCAAATACATCCACCTCCAATTCATTTACAACTCCCAAGCACCTCACCCTTGATTGGTTGGCAAGATTTATGCGAAAACCTGAATTCTTCACCATGTTGAGTCCCAACTTTGATACACAAGCTTGAGTAATAACACATACCTGTGCACCTCCATCAATATAAGCCTCTCCAATGCACTTCCTCTTATGACCCGAATCCATAGTAGGACATATATTAGGTAGCTCATTCAAAGACAAGACTCTCACTGACCCCCTTGCAGGCTCCTTCTTCATGGGGTTGACTACGTGCTTCCATTGCCTCTTTAACTTGGGACACATCTCCATGAGTTGCCCAAAGGTAACATCAGCCTTTCTACCCACCAAATCAGCCCTTAAACTATAATTTGGTTTCCCTTCCCCCAAAGGAAAGTCAGATGCATTGTAATGTTTCCTGGGCTTTCTCTTCTTCTTCTCTTTACGTGTACCTGTTTCAACCTGTTTCCCTCTTTTATGGCTGGGACTTGCATCACTCATGTCATGATCTCTTGTAACCCTCTTACCTACAGGCATGACCATAGCTCCCAAATCATCCTCTTTCTTCTCCAAACGGATTATGATTACCACTTTTGTTTTGCCCTTCTCTTCTGCTGTCAATCCACTTGGTCTTGATTCCCCTTTAATCTCAATACCATAATCTTGAGCTCGAGAAGGAATTTGTGGAGGAAGAGGAAACATGTCGCCACCCATTATCTTTGGCTTGTCACATTGAGGGCTTTTATGACCCCATTCACCACAATTGTAGCATTGAAACATATCCCCTCTTCCAGCCATGCCTCTTCCTCTACCACATGTATAACCCTCATTGCTTCCATAACCACGTCCATATCCATAACTCTGACCTCTTCCACCTCCCATCATATGCACACTAAGATTCTTCATAAGACCTACCACCTCTTGCATCTCCTTGCGAAAGGCATTCACATCATGAGAAGCTTGTTGATCATAACCTGGCTCCCTGATGAGGACCCTTGGTTGCTCTACCGCTTTCACTTCCAGCTTTGGCTCCACATTGATTCCAAGTTGATGAAGACGCTCTGCTTTCCACTCTTTATTCTTTGAAATTTCAACTGCCTCCTCAAAGGTCCTTGGCTGCTTAAGCTCTACCTTCAAGTGTAGGTTACTCCTCAAGCTTGCAAGAAACCTGTCCTTCTTCAACATGGATGGAGGAATTTCAGCCCCCAAAGATGTACACCACTTTGCCCATAACGCATTGAATGCCTTGACAAAGTCTTCTATGGTTTGGCCTTCATCTTGTATTAAGCCTTGAATAGACTGCCATACCTTTTGTGGGTCTTCCACCTGTTGAAAGTGTGTAAGAAAAGCATGCCTTACCATTTCATAAGTCATAACTTGAGGAGGTTGGGCTGATTGTAGATCCTTTTCGTAGCCTTCCAACCATTCCCTAGCATCTCCCTTCAAACAGAAGTAGAAGATTCGTAGCACCAACGCTGGGTCTTGCTTGTCAGCAAGAAGGCAAGCAAACTCCATTCTCTCAATGAAAGCTTTGGAACTTTCATTTAATTTCCCACTAAACTCTGGAAAATTAAACGCCATGTCTTCAAAACCTGTAAACTGAAGGTAACTTGAAGCGATTCCTCGGTGGCGGGCACCAAAACACTGTTGGGAAACAAGCAAATTGAAACACCTCTATAGTGATGTCACCCAAGAGCGTTGAAAGAGCACTACAAGACACCAAAAGCTTTGAAAAATCCTTTTGAAACACCACAAGTCCAATAGGAGTAGACCCTTGGGAATTTACTAGCCGTCGCCCACCCAAGAGACTATGTCACATAGGAGCAAAACCTTGCCAAAGCATGGATTTACAGCACACGCCGACCAATGCATATGAATACAAGAGCCTCTCCTTTCACAATCAAACATCACAAACCCACAACTTCAACATCAATTCCACAATTCATAGATACATGCCCTCCGAATCTGTCTACACACAATTTGCCACTAGGCTGCCATAGCCATAACCCTGCAGAGAACTAGTCGTAACCTGATGAGCACAACTCCAATTGGGGCACTTTAAAGCTTGAGAGAAATCTTGAAAAATGACTGGCGAGAAACTTGAAGATGACTAAAATTGATTCCATACGCCCCCATGAGCAAAATTGACGCGAACAGAGAGCTGTCCCAGCACGACTACATGTAGAGAAGGCTAGTCGGGGCAAAAAACTGCATCCAAGAGCACCAAGGAGACAAAACGAGCTAAAAACTGCAAATTTATGATCTTTGGCTGAAATTGTTTTAGTTTGTACATGAGTTTAAGTTATATACAAGGCTCACTTCAAAAAACTCACTCACGGGCACTTATAGTAGCCCGACAGCTGTCACTAGACTAGTGACTTGCAGTGCATGTACATGTGCTGCTAAAGCAAGCTAAAAAACCCACAAAAAGAAATCCCACACGCCCTTTTGACATCGGGCGTCA
The DNA here is from genome assembly GCF_014529385.1 of Adiantum capillus-veneris. NCBI lineage: Eukaryota > Viridiplantae > Streptophyta > Polypodiopsida > Polypodiales > Pteridaceae > Adiantum > Adiantum capillus-veneris. The sequence continues at coordinate 129,337,024 of NC_140956.1, read as the reverse complement.
TGTTCGTATGTACAAATTTACAAAAAGCGGGGTGTCAGAAATGCGTCCAACAACGGTAAGTGAGTTAAGATGTTATTTACGATACCTCTCTCTCTGAGAGCGTGGTACAAGTACACTATTGTATGATTCTATGATAAGCTAATACACAGACATGGTATGCAGTGGATCGTATGCAAGGGGCATACTACACATTCAAATACAGGATTTTCCTCAGCCCAGCATTCTCTCTCTCTCTTTCTCTCTCTCTCTCTCTCTCGTTCCTACTTCTCTACAGGAAAGGTGAAAGTAGGCATGATTTATTGACATCTTTCTATGTCAATATGATAACAAAAAGGGCTAGGAGCCAATGGGAAGGGCTATGAGCCATCTATTACCACCTATTTTGGTATGGCTAAGAACCATCTATTTGTAGTCCATCAGTGATTGATTTCAAGATCGAACAATTCTACCCAGTTGAGTACCCATCAAACAAACCACAAGTTCATGTAAGGGCCAAGTAATTTGGGTTGTGGTGTCCAAAATAAGTTTCTACATTGTGCAGTTATAGACCCACTTGTAGGGTTTATTTGGCACATGTTGTCACATGGGATACAACATGGTCTAGGAACTCAAGGAGTTCCGTTTATCCAGTGTGGAGCAAGGCTAATGAGGTCCCTCTCACTCCCATTGTAGAGTGTTTGCAGTTACCTCCACACGCAAGTACATCCTGTACTTGAAGGATGTTCTTTTTTTAGACCTTATTAGATGAGACATATTCCCATGTGGAGAATATGAGTCTCTGGGACTGACACTAGCACCCTCTATTTCAAGAATGTGTCATGACAAAGTCCCTAAGTTGAATCCATTTTATAAACTGTTTTCAGCACCACGTGTCATGAACAATTTCAATAGCAAAAAATTGTCGGATACTCAAAATGACTTGTTAAACATACAAGCGCTGCTAAACAACATTAATGGATGGTTGTTTATGCATATAACAAAGCTATGAGTTGTTCATGATGAAAAGGTTTTATTGTTTGTACCTAGAAGTGATTCATGTTTCACCTTCTATTATGGTTAAAATGTTTCAGCAAGGCTAGCAGATGATTGCACCAGAAAGTATTTAGTTTCCTTTTAGAACTATTTACGTTTCTCTTTAATGTGTGCTAGGAGCATCAAATTCGCCATCAGTATTGGCAAGAATGATCATGGATATACAGGTTCAGATCTGTTTTTTGCTAAATGCATGCACACTAGGTGTTATGGGCCTAAGTGTTTTAGCAAAGGCTGATTTGGAGCGGCATGCATATTTGTCACATTCGTTGCTTATGCAGCATTCTGCACTCCATGTGCAGTATCTCTTTGAGATTAGTTTTGGATTTATCAATCACCACTAGAGGTTGTGGCTCAGTTTGGGTGCTTGTGGATCTTTCAAGTTCACCAAGATGGTTATGTATATCATTGTTGATTTCTCAGCAATCTAGTACGATATTGTGATCCCTGTTTACCAATCATTTGGGAAGACTGTCTGTAAACCGTGGGGAAAAATACCTCAATGCTATCAGTTATTCAAAGGAACAGGGAGATTACAAAGTGTAATCTTGTGCTAAAGGATATGCAACGTGCGTATGTTAGCACCAAGCAATCCAATTAGTAAGCATTTATTGCTCTACTTGGAGTTTGCTTACCATACGTTAAAGCATGCTTGCAATTAAGTTTAGTCTCTTCATGTATAAGTTAGGTTCTCAACCTTGAACACTAGTTATGGTGGGGTTGTTTACTGATGAAATTTGAGAACAAGTCAAGGACTTAAACTTGGCTGATGAGATATGTCAGACTTTCATGGAAAGTGAAAAGAGGTACTCTTTCGGGTACATCTTTGTTGTGATAACTCGTTTAGCATGCTCATGCGCGTTCTAAATGGAGTCTACACACTATGATTGGATAGGAACCATTGGCAACACAAAATGGTTGCAACTGGACAACAATATGGAAAATCAAAATGTTACTCTTGGTTTCATTGAACCTCCTACTGATCGTGTTCCAGTCAAGCCAACAGTTGGATCCATGAAGGATGCCACTATGGAAAACATTAGTGTATCATCACTCTTGTTTTCGAGGACAAAACGTTTCTCCAAGGGGGAAGAAATGTCAGGCCAAGGGCCACCCTGGAGTTCAAGGACCAGGCCAAGGGCTGATTGCTAATGGAGATGGAAGGGAGGTTCGGCGGAGGATCAAGGCTAAGGTAGTCCTAGGGCTTCACAGTAGCTAGAAAAGAAAAATTTTCTAGTATACAAAGCTCATGCCAAACCAAGAAAGAATTAGTTATGGTAAACTTATCATTTTCTAAGTTGGTTTCTTGTCTAAACTTGGACCTCATATTGCCCCTTGCAATATCTACAAACTATATAGTTATAGCGAAGGACAATAACCAGCTCGTATGAAAGGCCATAGGGAAGATAGACATGCCAATAACCACCCAACCATACCTATATATAGGTCCTTGGCTTTCTGGCTCTAAGCTATATATAGCCCCTGTACTGCATGTGTATCCGTCAACCCTTGGCTAGGGCTGTGCCCTCCTATAGTCCTACCCTTGGCATGACATTACTCCCCCCTTGGAGAAGCGTTTTTGGCCACAAAAAAAAAGTGGTATGATCTTCATAAGAACACTAATGTTTTCCACATTGGTATCCCTCATGAATCCATCTATTGGTTTTGAACGAAACACGGTGCATTAGGAGGTCCAATGAAATCAAGAATAGCATCTTGATTTTGCACATTGTTGTCCGTTTGCAACCATCTTGTGTTACTGGTTCCAATCCAATCATAGTGTGCAGACTCCATTTATAATGCACATGAGCATGCTAAACGAGTTATCACAACAAAGAGGTTCCCGAAAGGAGCACCTCTTTTCACTTTCCACGAAAGTAACTTTTTGACATAACTCATCAGCCAAGCTTAAGTTCTTGACTTGTTCTCAAATTTCATCTGAAAACAACCCCACTATGACTAGTGTTCAAGGTTTAGAACCTGACTTATACATGAAGAAACCAAACCTAGTCACAAACATGCTTTAACTTAAGGTAAGAAAACACCAAGTAGAGCAATAAATAGTTACTAAATGGATTGCTTGGTGCTAACATACACACTTTGCATATCCTCTAGCACAAGATTACACTTTGGAATCTGTCTATCCCCTTGGATAACTGACAATCTTCCCAGACGACTGGTAAATGGGGATCATAATGTCATAAAATATTGCTGAGAATCAACAATGACATTCATAACCATCTTGGTTAACTTGAAAGATCCACAAGCACCCAAACCAAGACATGACCTCTATTGGTGATTGGTAGATCCAAACATAATCTCATAGAGATTTTGCACATAGAGTGCAAAATGCTTCATAGCACTAATGTGATGAATATGCATGCCGCTCCAAATCAGCTTTTGCTAAACACTAGGGCCCATAACACCTAGTGTGCATGCAGTTAGCAAAAAACGGATCCGAACCTGTATATCCATGATCATCCTTGCCAATACTGATGGAGAATGTGATGCTCCCAGCAGACAATAAAGAGGAATGTAAATAGTTTAGAAAAGAAACTAAATACTTTATGCTGCAATCATTTGCAAGCCTTGCTAAAACGGTTGAACCATCATAGAAGGTGAAACATTAATCACTTCTAGGTACAAACAAGGAAACCTTTTCATTAACAACTCATAGCCTTGCTATATGCATAAAAAACCATCCGTTAATGTTGTTTAGCAGGGCTTGTACCTTAACAAGTCATTCTGAGTATCCGACAATTTTTGGCCACTAAAATTGTTCCTGACAACTCGTGTTGAAAACAATTTATAAAACAAATTTAGCCAGTACCTAGGGACTTTGTTGTGACACATAATTGAAAGAGTGGGTGCCAGTGTCAGTCCCATAGACTCATATTCTCCACATGTGGAATATGTCTCATGTAAGCATGTTTGAAAAAAGAACATTCTTCAAGTACAAGATGTACTTGTGAGTGGAGGTAACTACAACCAATCTATGATGGGAGTGAGAGGGACCCTCATTAACCTTGCTCCACACTAGCTAAACCGAACTCCTTGAGTTCCTAAACCATGTTGTATCCCATGTGACAACATGTGCCAAACAAAACCCTACAAGTGGGTCCATAACTGCGCAATGCAAAAGGTTATTTTGGACATTAAAACTCAAATTTCTTGGCTCTTACATGACCTTGTCATTTCTCTGAAGAGCAAAAATGGATGGCAACATAGTTTATGCATCCTACATAGTTCAAACAAAAAGAAACAAAACCAAATCAGAAGCGTATCTGGAGGTTTAACATAGTGTTTATGTATCTGTAGTGAAAGGCACTTGTCCAAATTTCCCTCCGGCAAAGGCCTGGGAGCACTAATTTGGAGATTAGTAAAATGCAAGTAATATTGCACATGTAACCTTGGGTGTTGCCATTGCAATCCAAACCCCTTGGTTAGACATTGTAGGAGTTTTTTGGAAGAAGTGATTGTGCATATGTACATACACATGCATGGTGCATCAAATAAAGGATTGCCCATTTTCCAGAGCCAGGTGGTTACGTGGGGCCCACATGTTACAGTTAGGATAGCGTGTACATAGTGCATCAATTTTCATTATCACCAGTATTAGTGTTTTTTTTAATAATGAGGAGTTGGTAGCACGTAAAAATTCTCAAGGAAGCTATCCGCGGGCTGATGCTATGAGGTAAGTAGGTGCATCAAGTGACATCCAGTGGCGTCATGAGGTCGAAGTCGAATGGGGTCAATACTTGCACATGGTAAGCGAGGACACAACAGGGGTGTTTTCTTGTGATGAATTATGAAGAAAGGTCATCATGAGAACTTTATTTGGGGGCCACTTCACATGATTGCGGGATGCATTATTAGATAAAGTTGAGTGCCAAGTGTGCAGATGGATGTAGAAGGGTAACAAAAACGCGTTGCGTGGCCATTTTTTAGCCTGTTCGGGATCTGTTTGAGGTCAATCAAAAGGCCAAAGGTGCCCAAGGGATAAAGTGAAGCGTGGACACTGAAAAACCTAAGAGCAATACCAGAAAATGTGGAGAGAAGAGGAGGAACAGACACAACTGAGTTTTTACTATTTTTGGAGCTTGTTTTGGCCATAAACTGCTCATCCGAGGTCGGATTTGAGCACTTTGATATTGTAGACTGGGGTTTTTGGCCGCTCCAAACGTAATGGCACCGTCCATTTTGCCAAACTCCTCACTTTTTCCTACTTTTTTTCCTGTGTAAATTTCTCATGTGACCGAAGCCTCTGTTCAAATTTGTGATTGTATCTGGCATATTTCATCCATATTGTGTGAGCTATTTGCCCCATTGGTGTTGGCCCAAGCTTGATTGTGTCTAAACATCATAAATCTTCCTCTTTTGAGCTGAGTTTTTTTTTTTTTTTGTGGGGGGGGGGGGGGGGTGTTTGTCTTTGTCTTGAGTGGGCAAATGGATAGTCTCACTCCATCGGTGTGTTCCCTGTCTCGGCCATGTGGGTTGTGTAAGCCGAGTGGTGTCCCATAGTATGTGTGTGTGTGTGTATCATCCCAAGAGTGTGTGTTGGGTCATTATAGAGGCATTGTGTGTGTTTTCATCCTGCTCACTTTCTTTTGGCGCCCCCATGGAGGATCTTCTTCGAATACCTTCAGATTCAGGTTGCAGATTATAGGTTAGAGGTTACAGGTTATAGGTACAGTTAACAGGTGGTTCACACAGGTACAGGTAGCTGGAGTAGAGTGATATACCAGCAAGTGGAAGTCACTTGCAGTTGCCATGGGTATGCATCATTTGGTGCCTGTTTGAGCGCATTGTCTGGTATTGTACGCTAGTTGTGGATACTGCCATTATATGCCTTTGTGGAGTCGTACTTGGTTTTATTTGGTAGTCCCAACCATTTCTAAGACTTGGTCTGGAAGATAGTCATTTCTAAGACTTGACTATACTTTATTTTCATAAACCTTTGTAAGAGGGTCGTGGTGAGGTTTTACTGAGCTGGAGGATTCTCAAATGGGAAATCCTTTCGGTGATACAGGTGGCTAGAGCACCCTTTTTGTGACCTTGTCATAGGCTATGTACTAGTGATTCTTACTTGATGCTCGGGTTCCATTGTTGGCAGGTTATGCATACATATACCATCTATATTTTGGGTTCTTACTGCTCTACTTTTGGGGAAACTCTGCCAAAATTTTCCAATTTGTGATGGTTAGTTTTTTGGTGTTTTGATCCATTTATGATGTTATGTTGTTGAAATTCTGGTAAAATCAGTGGATTAGTCAGGTGTGCCTTCTTGGGAGCTGCATGGTTGGCTTTAATGGATGATCGAAATGGACCTCAATTCAGTCCTTTGCATTTAACACAAAGAATCTAGATAAATGTTCATGTGTCCATGAAGATTTTTTCCAACAGCGCATAGTCTTTATCTTCGGGCCAAGAAGATTAAGAGAGATACTGGAATCCCCTTTGCCTATTGTAATTCCAATGATTAATTATGAAAACGCATTTGGTGTGCATGTGTTTGTCCTTATCTAAATATGGGATCCATTGAAGTTTCTGGGAATTGAGTCAGTCAAAATTTTTGGGTTCTTGCACGTGTGTTCGAAAGGGTTCTCAAAGCATCGAAACTTGGGTAGCCATGGCTTTCTCTTATCCAGAATTTCATGGAAGAAGTGATGAAGATGTGAAAGACTTTTTGGAAAAGATGGAGATTGCTTGGATTATCAACCAGGTTCACGATCCTGCACAGATGTTACGTCTTCTCTAAATTTGTTTGAAGAGTGATGCACAAGTTTGGTCCAAAGAATTTGAAAAGGAGTTGCGTATGGCTGATCCACTTGTGAGATTAAGTTGGGAAAATCTACGACATGGATTCCAAGTGGCATTTGTGAAGACAGAAGATCCTGAAAAAGTGTGGCAAGAAGTATAGGGTTTGCTGCAAAGGGAAGGTGAGCCAGTAGATGCATACATACGTAAGTTTTCAATGGCATGGGAGAGGATGTGTAAGGCCTTAGCACCACAGGTACCCCCACCTGACATGATGAAGAAGGATAGGTTCTTGGCTGGTCTTTGGGAGAATATACGTTGGAGAGTGGAGCTAAAGAAGCCTAGGACATATGAAGATGCACTAGAGGTAACGAGGAACAAAGAGTGGAAGCTGAGAAGAATGAGTTAGCTAGGAGTAGAGTCTTTGCCTAGGATGTCTGAGTTTTAGCCTATGGATTCTTTGCAAGATCGCATGCCATGGGTTCATCATGAACCAGTGGTTTCTGTTACACCTCAGGTTATGCGAGCAATGGTCACTACAGTAGTGCAAGATGATGGGCTAAGGCGAGACATGAGGCAAGTGGTGGATTTAATGAAGAATATGAGCCTAAACATGCTACGTAATCTGGGAAATAATCGAGGTTGGGGGAGGTTTGCAAATCATCTAGGAGGTGAAGAAAGACCCAAGGATGGTGTTGGACAAATCAATGGTAGAGTATGGAGACAGACACCCACGTGTTATAATTGCGGAGAGTTGGGACACATCATCCCACAATGTGATAAGCCACCAAGGATGGGGGGAGACATGTATCCATTGCCAAGACAAGTGCTAACTAGGTCAAATGATTATGGCATCGAAATTAAGGGAGAAGAAGGAACTAGTGGATTAACCCATGAGGAAAAGGGAAAGACAAAAGTGATAAGTGTGGTCACCTTGGAGAAGGTAGAAAATATGGAGGATACATTAGTGATGCCTATTGGGAAGAGGACCACACAGGATAAGGAAGGAAGAAATGCCCCAGGTCCTAGCAAGAAGAAGGGAAAGAGCCATGAAGGAGAGGATTGTTGGGGTATAAAGCCCAATGTGGTCGCCCAGGTAAGTGGGCGGGCCGCCAGGTATGTACACATATTCTTTTGTAAAAACCTAATAAGAACTCACTATGCTCTACACATTACAGTAGAGCGAGTTCACCATATCGTCGTGCTCTTCTTCTCGCACTCTCTCTCGCGCCGCACTTCCGCTCGTACTCCTTCAACTGGTATCAGAGCTCAGATCGAGGCTCGGGGCAGCACTGCAGGAGGCTAGAGTCACCAGCTCAGATTGGAGTGAAATTCGACAGGCGAAGACACGGCCCCATTTCATTCTCAGGTCATCTCGGCCACCGTTCGGCTTCGACAAAGGTCTGCGCAGGCCATTTTCGACTACGTGGTCTCGGCAGGTGCAGATCCGACTCTGCAAATTTGGGGTTTTCGGCCTACGACTGCAGGTGCTGAGGATATCGACACTCCCAGAGTGTTGATTTGTGGCTGTCTACACATTAAAGGACGGCTCACAGTTCTTGGAGGCGTGTCACATACGACACGGGCGCATCTACACACAGACTGTAGGCGACATCCACTAGTTCATCAGGTTGATATTGGTTCAGAGGTCAGTTTACAGGGGAAACTCTGCCGAATTTTTCCCAGGAAAGTAAACCACTGTGAAGCGTAGCTATGGCTGGATCATAGGACACTGCTCTTTACAATATCAAGAAGCTGAATGGAACCAATTTCCCATTGTGGAAGAAGCAGATTTGGCACGTGTTGGTACAAAAGAAGCAGATAAAACCTATAAAGCTCAAGGGGATAAAACCAGAAGATATGGACGAAGATGAATGGAGCGAAATGGATGAATTGGACCTTTCTACCATTATGCTGACTTTGGCAGAAAGCATTTACTTCAATGTAGCAGACGAGATGTCGGCTTATCAAGCATGGTTAAAGCTGAGTGATCTTTATGAGAAGCAGAGTGCAGCTTCACAGGTATATTGGCTTAAGAAGCTTGTTGACTTGAAGATGAAAGAAGGGACACCTATGTCCAATCATCTGAATGAATTCAACACAATCTACAGTCAGTTGTCAGCTCAAGGTGTCAAGTTTGATGAACCTGTTAGAGCTATGTTCCTGTTGATCACATTGCCGGAAAGTTGGGACACTTTTCGCACAGCTTTGAGTAATTCTTCACCTCCAGATGGTTTGAACATAGCAGGTGTAGAAGGAAGTCTGCTTACTGAAGAAACCAATAGAAAGACAATGGACAAAGGCAAAGGAACAACCTTAGTTGTCAGGGGAAGGACCAAAGAAAAGTACAAAGGTGGAAAGAGGAATCAGTCTCGTAGCAAGTCCCGCAGTGCTAAAGGCAAGAGTGACATAGAATGCTACCATTGTGGCAAGAAGGGTCACATGAAAAGAGACTGCAGAGAATGGAAAGCAGAAAAATGCAAAGAGAAAGCTGAAGACCATGGTGAGAAGAACAAGTCCTCAGTGAAGATTCAAGAAATAAATGTGACAAACACTGTTGCAGTGGATGACAGTCTAGTGTCAAGAGACATCTACTTCTTGAAGAATACAATGGACTCAGCTCTTCTTACAGCATCTGATGGAAATGGACTGAGTGACTGGATTATAGACTCAGGGGCATCACTTCATGTGTCTCCAAACAAGGAGTGGTTTACCTCTTATGTGCCCACTAAAGATCATGTTCGGCTAGGCAATGGGCAGACATGTGAGATCTTAGGTGTTGGAGATGTTCAATTGAAGTTTCAGAATGGATCTTCTTTCACGCTGAAGAATGTGAGACATGTTCCCGCAATTACAAAGAGCTTGATCAGCATAGGTTTACTTGATGATGCTGGCTACGTCACCACTTTTGGACAGAACATGTGGAAGATATCCAAGGGTTCTATGACATTAGCACATGAAGTAAAGTCTAGAGGAATTTACATGATTTATGTATCAAATGTCTCTAAAAATGTAATCAATGTAACCGAGCAGCCGAACGTTTCTTTGTGGCATAGCCGGTTAGGACATATGTCCAAGAAGGGAATGGAAATCTTGTCTCGTTCTGGTTATTTTCCTGGCTTTTCATTTAAAGATTTTGAATTCTGTGAACATTGTCTGTATGGTAAGCAAACACAGCAGCCACATAAGCATAGAAGCAGTAGAAGAGATACACAGTTGGCACTTGTTCATAGTGATTTGTGTGGACCTATGCCTAACCTATCTCTAGGGGGAGCTTCTTACTTTATGACATTTATAGATGATTACTCGAGGAAAGTATGGGTTTACTTTCTCAAGCACAAGGATGAAGCGTTTAGTGTTTTCAAAACGTTTGTGACACTTGTGGAGAATCAAAGTGGCAAGAAGCTTAAATGCTGACGCACTGACAATGGTGGAGAGTATGTTTCAAAGGCCTTTTAGGACTTTTGTGAGTCAAAAGGTATAAAAAGTGAACTTACTGCTCCTTACAATCCTCCTCAAAATGGTGTTGCTGAGAGGATGAATAGCACCGTACAAGAGAAGGTCAGAAGTATATTGTCTAATGCACAACTGCCAAATGGGTTTTGGGCTGAAGATGTATCAACAGCTGTTCATCTTGTAAATAGATCTCCTAGCAAGGTTTTGCAGAAGGATTCAGTGCTAGAGATGGTATGGTCAGGCAAAATGCCCTCATACAAGCATCTCAGAGTCTTTGGCTGTGAGGCATATACTCACGTTCCAAAGGAATTTAGGAAAAAACTTGAGCCAAAGAGTAGAAAGTGCATCTTTCTAGGCTATGGTCATTCTGGTGAGATGGGGTACAGACTTTGGGATCCCGAATCCCGAATCCAGAGAGGGTTGAGGAGATTAGAAGAGTTGTCTTCCAAGAAGATGGACCTGCACGTGCAAGACAAAATGTCAGGGCTCAAGAGGAGCAAGGACAGTATAGAGTGGAACCACAGGTTGTGGTTGAGCCTGAGCCACCTATTGTGCATAGATCTGGACGTGTCACGCGACCTCCTGATAGGTTTGTTCCATCTATGAACTATGTCATGTTGACTGATTGCAATGAGCCTTCATGTTACAAGGAAGCAGTGCAAATGAAGGACTCCGGGAATTGGCAATTGTCCATGCAGTCAGAGATGACAGCTCTGCATAAAAACAAGACATGGAAGCTAGTTAAATTACCACAGGGCAAAAAGGCTCTACCTTGTAAATGGGTTTACAGGTATAAGATCACCGCTTATGATAGTCAGCCAAAGTACAAAGCAAGGCTTGTTGCCAAGGGCTTTAAGCAAGAACAAGGCATTGACTTTGATGAAGTCTTCTCTCCGGTGGTCAAGATGACTACATTGAGATGCTTTCTTGCATTGGTTGCCATATTAGATTTGGTGTTGCACCAAATGGATGTCAAGACAACGTTCTTGCATGGTGATTTAGATGTGGAAATTTACATGCAGCAGCCAGAAGGGTTTGTTGAGAAAGGCAAGGAAGATTGGGTATGCTAGTTGTTAAAGAGTCTTTATGGCTTAAAACAATCACCGAGGGCATGGTACCATAAATTCCACAAGTTTATGCTTTCTCAAGGCTACAAACATAGTGAGTTCGATCACTGTCTATATACAAAGAAGGCTAAGGATGGTAGTTGGCTGATCCTTATTTTGTATGTGGATGACATGTTGATTGCTGGCAAGCACTTGGAAGAAATTTCAGCTTTGAAGTCAAAGATGGCAAAATCGTTTGACATGAAAGACATGGGTGAGGCAAGTCATTTACTTGGTATGCGCATTGAGAGAGACAGATCAAAGAAGTTGATTTGGTTATCTCAAACAGAGTATATTGACAAGGTTTTGCAACGTATCAATATGGAGAAGGGAAAGGCACTGAGTGTTCCATTGCCACCATATGTGAAACTTAGCAAACAAGATTTTCCTGTGTCAAAGGAAGAACAGGCTGAAATGGATAAGATTCCATATGCGTCTGCAGTGGGTAGTTTGATGTATGCAATGATTGCTACTCGCCCAGACATTGCATTTGCAGTGGGAGTAGTAAGTCGATACATGTCAAACCCAGGCAAGAAATATTGGGAGGCAGTGAAAGGAATATTGAGATACCTGAAATCTACAAAGAGTATGCGTATATGCTATGGGAGTCAGGAGCTAAGTGTAAAGGGTTTTACAGACTCAAATTTTTTATGTGCAAAGATGAAGATTAGGCACCAGCATACCACTCCTTATTACCCACAGTGTAATGGCTTAAATGAAAGATTCAATGGTGAGTTGGTACAGATTCTTTCGAAAGTGACAGAGAACCAAGGAAAGAATTGGGATTTGGAATTGCCTAGTGCATTATGGGCTTACCGTACTTCAGTGAAGACAGGTACAGGGTTTACTCCATTTCATTTGGTGTATGGAAAGGAAGCACTATTGCCTGTGGAGGTAGAGTTGCCTGCGGTCAAGATGCTAGAGAAGTTGATTGGGCCGCCTACTGATGCATTCAAAGAGAGGCTCTTACAATTACAAGAGGTTCAGCTGGATAGGATGAGCGCATTGGAACATTATGGGCAGATGTAGAATAAGGCTTTAGAAAATATAAATGAAAAGGTCAAAAGTAAAGGTATCAAGAAACATGACTTGGTTTTGTGCTACAACAGTAAGCTGGACAAGACATTCCAAAAGAAGTTTCAAATTAAGTGGAAAGGCCTTTCAAGGTAGTGGAGTGTTTTCCGAATGGTACATATTAGTTGGCTAACCTGGATGGGATTCTACATAAGTCAAGGGTAAATGGATTGCATCTTAAATTGTATTGTGCTAGATTGATGATGGTGGAGCAAGATGAGATGTCTGCAGAACAAGTAATGTCTGTGAGGGATGAGGAGACCTATGACGCGGCAAGTCTCATATCTCTTTTTGCTGCTGCTGATCATGAATGATCTAGCAAGCTAGGGGATGGGCAAATTATGTTAGGAGTTCTTTTGAAGAAGTGATTGCGCATATGTACATACACATGCATGGTGCATCAAATAAAGGATTTCCCATTTTCTAGAGCCAAGTGGTTACGTGGGGCCCACATGTATACAGTTAGGACAGTGTGTACATAGTACATTGATTTTCATATCACGAGTACTAGTGTGTTTTTTCTATAATAATGAGGAGTTGGTAGTGCGTAAAAATTCTCGAGGAAGCTATCGGTGGGCCGATGCCATGAGGTAAGCAGGTGCGTCAAGTGACATGCAGTGGTGTCATGAGGTCGATTGGGGTCAATACTTGCACATGGTAAGCGAGGACACAATGGGGGTGTTTTCTTGTGATGAATTATGAAGAAAGGTCATCATGAGAACTGTATTTGGGGGCCACTTCACGTGATTGCAGGATGCATTATTGGATAAAGTTGAGTGCCAGGTGTGTGGATGGATGTGGAAGGGTAACAAAAAACGCAATGCGTGGCCATTTTTTGGCCTGTTCGGGGTCCGTCTGAGGTTAATCAAAAGGTGTTTTTAAATGAGATCATTTCTCACTCAAGCCTTGCTTGACATTTTACGTGCTCCTGCCGACTAGCCTTGCCATCGTAATAATACATCTATTGTTTGTGAAGAGATTTATGTTGAAGGCCTTGCCCGATACAAATTGATAGCAAGATGTACTATGTTTGAAACAAAAACGATTACCTCACAAAGAGTTCCACTTTCGGAAACGTAGAAGGTTGCCTCCCTTATTTCCCAAATTTCGCGACCCTAATTGTGGCCATACTTCTACCTTGAAAACATTGAAGCTTTTACTTTGGCCATCAGTGAAATGCACCTTGCATGACGTGCATGCATAATGTGATTGCATGCTAAATTCCGGTTTCAACCGATGCATGAAAACTCAGTCGATCATTATCGTGTGCATGGTTGTGTTCCTTGGTCATTGGGACGCTTGCAACAAAGCTGGAAAAAATTGCAGACTTAAACTGTAACGGCACCTTGCAAAATCTTCAATGCCACCCACCAAGCCATGTACGGCCTCTGCAAACCTCCCATGTTAACCAACCAACTTGCAAATCCTTGTCGTTGGTAATGGCCCTTAGTTGCGATGGCCCAAAGTAAGGGCGCACTCCTTAATAGTGATATAATAAACCTGTAACAAAACATTGATGGCAGCCGTATGAAAGATGGTGTCTCACCCACAATGCTCTATAGAGAGCGCGGGAACTGGCAATGCAGAAATGAGCCAGGTTGCTACGCTCTGCGTGCTCCCAATGAGCTCGTCCTCGCCTGATCCCATGCCGAGCTCATCTTCTCCTTGTGCATGCAAGGGTAGGTTTCCACTGTTGGCGGATTTCACACTGTGTAACCAAGGGGCCATGCCCACAATGCCTCTGCTTTCATGTCAACCTCAACCTCAACCTCGACCTTTGCATGGCTTTGCATGAATTCATGCAACATCTGAGGGACCACGCCCCTTTGCTGCCATGGAATCTTGACGAGCCAGCCAAAACGAGAACAAAGATCCATGCCAAGGAAAATTTGAGAGAGAGAGAGAGAGAGAGACCATGCTTCCTCCCCTCCTCCCTGGATCTGATAATAGTGAAAGGCCATAGGGAAGATAGACATGCCAATAGCCACCCAACCCTACATATATATAGGTCGTTGGCCCTCCGGCTCTTAGCTATATATAGCCCCTATACCGCATGTGTATCCGTCGGCCCTTAGCCAGGGCCGTGCCCTCCTGTAGTCCTACCCTTGGCATGACATCGTAGTCAATTTTAAAAACTCCACTAGAGATCATAAATTCTTTCATATGAGTATTTTTTTCATGATCATAATGGTCATGCTATCTAGAGTACTTGTTAGTCTATGGCTCTCGATGGAAAGGAAAGTCTGTTACATTGTTTTCCATCCCTTCAAAAGATGCATTGTTCTCAATGATAGATAAAGCTTAAGTTCATGTGCAGCTATAAAGATACTCAACAGATCAGTGTCCCATACCACATTGTAAAGCAATCCCCGTAGTAGCTAAGTGAACTCGGATCTCAAAGATCCTGGTCTATTTGATCAAAACAAGAAAACAAGAATCCAATGGAATTTCCCATTTAGCTACATAAAGCAATCCATGCAGCTAAGGAAACTCCTCTTTCACTAATATTGATTTGATTGACCAAAACAAAATCTTCATGAGAATCACAACGACCTATTTACTATCTTGAGCTCATATTCTATTACTTTCTTGAGACAACTTGGCTATTGTGGTCAAATGAAGAGTCAAAACAAAGTTGCTCTATCATCCTTATAAGATATAATTGGCATGATAGGGCCACCACTCCCAAAGTCTTACTCTATAGGGCTAGCTTGTTCCTTGGATGTCCTAACCCTTAATGTTAGGGTAGGCTCACCTTGTGGCACCACTATGGGAAAGCCCTCTAGCCATCTAGGAAAGGATACATGATGACATGGTCCAATAGGAAGAGGGTGCAACCTCTCTAGCCAATGATTTTAAAAAACCAGCCTATAAAGAGGCTACTTTCTAATCAATCAATAGCACTTTGAGTCCTATCATTGTTTCTACTCTCTCTCTCTCTCTCTCTCTCTCTCTCTCTCTCTCTCTCTCTGCTCCTACTTTTGGCATAAGCTAACCCAAATCACCATCTCTCTAGCCCAAACCGTAACCCTAACCCTAACACCCATGGTTAAGCTAAGGCTTCAACCTCCATAGCCTAATGCCAATCATTGGTGATTATGGAGTATGCTTCCGCATCCACTAACCCATCGACGGTTCAGACCTAGGCTTAATTAACCTCCTCCTCTTTCTCTCTCCCTAATCAATGATTAACCTTGGGTACATTCTTGGTAATTCCAATGAGCCACTACCCTTCTTAATCAATTGATCAGTGATTAGTGACATTCTAAAAATTGTGTGTGTGTGTGTGTGTGTGTGTGTAATTCTTTCAAATAGTGTGTCATTTTGTGTTCATTTTCAATCCATTTTGCATTATCATTATTCTCATCGTATTATTGGCTTTCTTTTGCAATTTGTGTGCGCATAAAGTGCTCGTCAAGGCCATTCTTTAGATCCACTAAGCGCAAAAATTGAACAAGGTTGAGCACATCAATTGTGTGTGGAAAATCTCTCTGCCCTTAGCTTTGTTTTTTAGCCCCTGAGCTCCTAAATACGAGCTTATTAAGCCCACATAATCACCCCTACGTGCATCAAAAAAATTAGAAGGTATTACTAATGGCTTCAAAAAAATCAAAAGGTATTCCTAATTCAAAGATTTCCTCAATAACAACAAAAATGATGCGCTAGTCTATAGCACGCAACAACGGGCAATGACAAAGCACTTTGATTTGCTACAATATCACTTTGACATGAGAAGAGTAGATACAATATTGTGTGTGTGTGTGTGTGTGTGTGTGTGTGTGTGTGTGTGTGTGTGTGTGTGTGTGTGTGTGTGTGTGTGTGTGTGTGTGTGAGAGAGAGAGAGAGAGAGAGAGAGAGAGGACACTTTAAAGAGAAGAAAATGCTAAAGAGAAAATAAACGAGAAGAGAAACACAAATATACAATGTGAAGTCGACCACCTCTTTATATGGCCACAAAAGGTCTCTTGACTGTCCACCTTCGTCTGTCTTTTCATTTCCTAAACTCACCCTTCACTTACTCACTCAATATGTTTTTAGAGACTTTGTATTTTTCCAAGATTGGGGAGACCTAATTACCCCTACATGCATCACTAACTTTAGGTGTGTGTATGGTTTATTGCACGGTCAAAGTTAAAGCCTAGTTTTTTGAAGGTATTGCACAAGAAAAGGGCTTAGCCCACTTGGCTAGCTCTCTTAACATGGGGTGCTTCAATTAAGGTGGTCAGAGGTTCAAAGTGTGGTTGCCTATTTTGGGGGAGACTCAACGTATCTGAGCTGGAAATTCCAATTGGCTTGAGGCGGCTCCGCTAGAGGGCTTACATGCGGAGAAACTTCTCAAGACGGTTCGGACGCCACCACGTGCAAAAATTACAAACTATTAGCCCCTTTCAAGTTTGCTAACCGCCAGCCCCATAGACGCCCATGAGCAAAGCATTCAAACTCGTAGGAGTGTTTTCCCACAACCTCAAGTAAATGCCTGCAACATCCTTACAATGGCCTTTCCCATTAGGTTCTGCCACCACAAGTCAAAGCTCTTGATCCCATTTACTTGGGGGCTCATCCCGCTTGTAGTGAAGCTGAGGAAGCTAAAGCACTTCTGCAAAAGGCTGAAGTTCATAAAGCTATCTTTCGCTTCACACAATATGTAAGGTCTCTACTTTCGAATTTCACATAAGTTCTATTACGCATTTGATTTTTTTTTAACCATCACTCATTATTTAAGATATTCGAGTTCAAATTATGAATCATACGTTGAGAAAACCTAGAATTTAAAATTACGCTACAAAATTCTGACATGTTTAGCTATATGAATCAATAACTAACTTATTGCAAGACTTATTTACTAACTGTAGAATTTATTTTTACTACTGTAAAGTTAATATAAGACTGTAAATTTAACTTAAAAATGTAAAGTAAATTATCATTAAGAAAATAAATAAAATAATTATAAAGACAAAAGAATACACAGGGATGACAAATGAAGGCACATTGACTCACCTGGACTCACATAGGAGAGGACAAAGTGGGACACATTGTCACATGAAAAGGAGATGCTAGTCTTGACTTATCTTAAAGAGGGGAGGCTGTGTGGCCTTATCTTTTGATGATAATGACAAATTGGTCAAGCTGATGGGTACCACAAGGGTACCAAAAACGCGGGTATGATTTTTGGAAAACAAAAAAATATATATTTATTTATTTTATTTATTTATTTATTTTTTTGGGAAAAAAAGTTGGACATTTTCTTTTTTGCTATAAATAGAGCATCCATGCTCACACTTTACACATAGAGATTGCCTCTATAGCGCTCACGAAGTGCTGCCACTTCTCTTAGAGAGAAGGCGTCTACAAACCACTAAGAGAGCAAAAACTCTAGTAGACTAATAAGGTGCATATTAATTAAACATTCAATTAACTTTAGGAATGATGTATGTGTGCTATCTTTTACTCTAATCTCTCTAATAGATTAGTAAGATTCAATTAGTTTTAAGAAGGATATGTGTGTATATGTGCTATCTCTTACTCTAATCTCTCTAATAGATTAGTAAGATTCAATTTGCTATGTGTGTGTGTGCTATCTCTTACTCTAATCTCTCTGATAGATTAGTAAGATTCAATTAGTTTTAAGAAGGATATGTGTGTATGTGTGCTATCTCTTACTCTAATCTCTCTCATAGATTAGTAAGATTCAATTAGCTATGTGTGTGTCATAAATCTTAAAAGAGACAAACCTTGGCGGCTGTGCTTCTCAAACATGGGGAAAAAAGCGCACAGGTTGGTCACTCTAAGATTTATACTTTTAGGTATAATTGATTATAGATAGTTTTTAGATAGGGTTATGGTGGTCACGCTCCGCCATAGCGAGATAGGACCAATCCTTCACTAACAATTTATGCCCGTGGCTACGTAGTAGCTAAGGCAATGTCCGTTGGTTTTTCCTTCTCAGGATTGGAGACCTATCAAAGGTACTCCGCTCCTCTCGACAAGGGGCAGGGACCTCACACTGGTATCAGAGCCTAAGTTAAATCTTGGGGAGATTTTTAGATTCATGTTTAGATGTTGAAGGATGTGAATGTTTGAAATAATAGAAGAACCTAGAAAAATTGTTTCGAGTTTTTATATGGTATTGAAGACTGAACTTTCTTGGTACAGGAAAATTTTCATTCAGCCTACCAAAAATTCCAGGTGTTCACCATCATGTTTGAAAATGCATGCCAATCACCAAATTATCAGTTTCGAAAAAGGGTGATGATGATTTTGGATAGGGTGTTTGCACCACCTATCCCAAGGGTGCATAGAGGATGGGGCATCAACTGGAGTCCATTTGGAGGAATCTATACCATCGATGCTGACAAGATATGGTGCATGGATACCAACCTCAAGAAAATTCGATGGGCAGAGGAATTAAAAGTCATCGAAGTTTATCTTTTCAGTGGTACTAAGAATCCGCATGCTACCATTACCTTGGGGAGGAGAAAAGACATCTCAGACTCAATGGGTCTATAACCAAGTTACAAAAGTTATCCATGGTGGTAGGATTCGACCCATATGTGTATCTCGTAGATTTCAAGGGTCAAAGGAAACTTATTATTTTGATCCTTTAGCCTATCCTTTTGTAGTCACTAAACTCAAAATATAGAGACATTACAATCCTTGTACCTAAAGACTACCAACCTTGGTAGCAAATAATGTGTATATAAATAAAGTTTGGATTAATATTATCTTTTTTTGTATTATTGTCTGATCAAGTCTTGCCTTAAAGTGGATTAAAGTTAGAGTATCCAATAAAGTTTCACTTAATCTATATGGTACAAAGTGCGGTGTACACATCTCTTCAAGAGAAAAAGCTACTTCTCAAGCAAGCTAAACTTCCCTCTTTCAAAGGGGAAGGAGCCCTAGTTGAGCGCTATGTAGAAGTGTGGCTCGAAGAGATGGAGGATTATTTTGCTGCTGCTAGTACTACTCCCGATAACCAAGCAATGTTGGCTCTGTTTCGTCTCACGGGGGATGCCAAGCTTTGGTGGAAACAACACTGCAAAGATAATCAAGTAGCTCAAAAAACTCAAACTTGGGAAGATATTAAGTATGCTGTCAAAGGACGTTATCTTCCACCTGCACACGAATCCCTTAAGATGAATGAATTCTTCAACTTACGTCAGTTTCATCTTACAGTGGAAGAATACTACTCCAAATTTGTAACTCTTAGGCTCTATGCTCCGCCAATGACCACAGATCAACAAGTAGCCCGTTTTTTCCAAGGGCTAAATGCTCCTTTAAATACACATCTAGAAGCCATGAGGCCTGTAAATTTGCAAGATGCTCTTTTAAGAGCTAAACCCTTAGCTAAAGAGATGTCAAACTCTCAAAGGGTGCGAAATGGAAATATAAGGAATGCTGGAAGAAGAGGACGGCCTATGATGTGGAACCAAAGGCAAGTTCACCCAGTTCACCAAACTCATCCAATAGTTGCAGCTTCAGCAAATGGAGCTCAAAATGCAGATCTTAGATGCTACGAATGCAACGAGCTAGGACATTTCAGGAATGCAGATCTTAGATGCTATGAATGCAACGAGCTAGGACATTTCAGGAATGTATGTCCTAGGTGAGTCTCCGCAACAAATACACCTAATCGAGCTAGAGGACGAGGCCAAATAATAAATGGTGGAGGAAGAAATGGAGGACAAGCTCGAGGGCGCGGAATGGCTTCCAGAGTCAATACTATCATAGGAGAACCAACATTGGGAGAAGAACAAGAGGAAAGAGAAACTCTACATGTTGTAATTGATAACCCAAGAGCAAGACAACAATATGTTGTCATTCAAACACTTGCAAATCACCAAGATGAAAAATTTGAGCTTCTTATTGATTGTGGTAGTACTCACTATTTCTTGTCACCTAAATGTTTAAGGAGGTTAGGACTTAATCAACACCCTACGAGAAAGATGAGAGTTGAATTAGCCAATGGAAAGGAGGTGTTATCTCAGTACACTATGGGAAAAATAGATTTCAAGTTGGGAGAATACTCTACTTCTGCTACTTTTCAAACCTTACCCATAGGAATCTATGACGGAATTCTTGGAATGGATTGGTTAGCCAGTCATAATGCCAATATCCATTGTGCCCAAGGAAGTGTTACTTTTGTGGACAACCAAGGTCAAGAAGTCACTATTCAAGGCCAGAATGGACGACCAAAAGCTTACTTGGTCAAAGCTAATTGTCTTTTGAAAGGGTTACGCAAGGGTCAACAAATTTTTGTAGTCAAGCTAAACAAAGTAGAAAAATCTTCTTCCAACCCTGAACCAATGTGGCTAGAAGAATTTTCGGATGTTTTCCCCACTGAACTTTCTGAACTACCACTACCTAGGGAGGTAGACCATGAAATCAAAATTTTTCCAGGTAGTGAACCAGTCTCAAGAGCGCCGTACAAGATGTCACTTCCAGAGGCTATAGAACTCAAGGAGTAGCTCAAGCAGTTGATTGAGCAAGGGTTTATCCGACCTAGTACATCTCCATGGGGTGCACCTGTTCTCTTCCAAAAGAAAAAGGATGGCTCTCTTCGACTTTGCGTAGATTATAGGGGCTTAAATCAGGTTACCATCAAGAATAAATATCCAATTCCTCGTATTGATGAGATGCTGGACAGATTACATGGAGCCAAAATATTCACAAAGATCAATCTTCAATCTGGCTATCATCAAATTCGAATCCAAGAGGTTGATATCTCCAAAACATCTTTCAACACTCGTTATGGTCATTACGAATTTACAGTGATGGCTTTCGCACTTACGAATGCTCCTGCAACTTTCAATGGTCTGATGCACGATATCTTTAGAGAATTCTTGGACGATTTTGTCCTAGTATTCTTTGACGATATCTTAATTTATTCCAAATCAGAAGAAGAGCATGAAGGACATGTTAGGAAAGTGTTAGAGCTTTTACGCCAAAATAAGCTGTATGCAAAGAAAAGCAAATGTACCTTCTTTACCCCTAAGGTCTGTTACTTAGGGTTTATCATTTCACCTGAAGGAGTCTCTATTGACCTTGACAAAGTCAAAGATATTGTGGAATGGCCTCAACCCACTTCAAAAACCGAAGTCAGAGGGTTCTTAGGTATCATAGGGTGGTACAGGATCTTTGTAAAGGACTATGCTCTTAAAGCTGCACCATTAACCGACTTGCTAAATAAAGGAGCTACGATACTTTGGGAAGAAAAACATGAATCTTGCTTCAAACAGCTTAAGGAGTATCTTGCTTCAGAACCTCTCATAAAACTTCTAGACTTCACCCAAGAATTCGAGGTGATCACAGATGCTAGTCACCTTGCATTGGGAGGAGTCCTTACTCAAGAAGGAAGGCCTATAGCTTATACTTCTCAAAAGCTTAGGATTCATGAAGTGAATTATGCTACACATGATTTAGAATTGCTAGCAGTTATTCATGCTCTCAAGCTATGGAGACATTATCTATTGGGACGCAAATTCCAATTGGTAACAAATCACAAGAGTCTTAAGTGGATTTTTACCCAACCTAACCTTCACATGAGACAGAGGAGATGGATAGAGCTAATGCACGAATATGATTTTGATATTAAATTTAAACCAGGTAAGGATAATGTTGTGGCAGATGCCCTAAACTGTAAAGCTTTTCTGGGGGAAATTTCCATGGCTAACAACCCTATTTTAGACAAGGTCTCGAATGCTACTGTAAGAGATGCAGATTACCAGATGCTTGCTGTATCCTACGTGAAGAGAGGGTATCATCAAATCAGCCTAAACCTCTACATTACTCCTTAGAAGATGGGAAAATTTACTGTAGGAATCGACTATGCATACCTAAGGATTCTACCCTAAGGAATGCTATCCTATATGACGCACATGATGGCCCAACTTCAGGACATCAAGGTTATGCCAAAACCATCAATGCAATTCGCAGAAGTTACTATTGGTAAGGTATGAAGGGTGATGTCCTTCGCTATGTCAAGCAGTGTTTGTCTTGTCAAAGGATTAAGGCAGAAAGACTAAAGATTCCAGGTAAATTACATCCTTTAGATATTCCCCAAATGAAATGGGAATGTATTTGCATGGACTTTATCACCGGGTTTCCTTCTGTTCAAGCTGGCTATGATTCAATCATGGTCATAGTCGACTTGCTTACTAAAGTGGCTCACTTAATCCTAGTCAAGACAATCTTTACAGCTTCAGATATTGCTCGTCTGTTTGTGAAGGAGGCTTTCAGAATTCATGGCTTACCCAAGAGGATTGTCAGCGATCGTGATGCCAAGTTTACTTCAAAGTTTTGGGTATCATTGTTTCAAGCTATTGGAACCCAATTATGTTTTAGTACTGCTTATCATCCTCAAACTGATGGCCAAACTGAAAGAGTTAATCAAGTAATTGAAGACATCCTCAGAGCCTACTGCAATAGAGAACCTCGCAAGTGGATTCAATACCTACCCTTGGTAGAGTATGCATACAATTCCTCTACTCATAGAAGTATTGGAATGACACCTTTTAATGCTCTTTATGGTCAAGAATGTTTATCACCTCTTAACTTTTCTGACCCCACTATACGGGTAAAAGCCTCAAAGAAAATGCTTGAAGAAATGGAAGCTCAAACCAAAGCTATTCGAAGGGATATTCAAGCAGCTCAAGATCGACAAAAGAAGTACGCCGACTTAAAAAGATCTGATCGGATTTTCAAAGAAGGTGACAAATTTTTCTTACGAGTAAAGCCCAAAAAGAGCAATCTGTCTCTCGGAAGGTATAAGAAGCTTAGCTACCGATATTGTGGACCTTACGAAATAATCAAGGTTGTAAGTGATCAAGCTTATAGACTAAAGCTCCCTTCTCATCTCAAAGTTCATGATGTATTTCATGTAAGTCTGTTAAAACCTTATGTATATAACCCTGACCATGTCCTTGATGATGAGCAAATCATTTTACCCGCTCAAGATGTTCTACAACTCCAACCTGATACTATCCTAGAAACTCGGGAGAGAAAGCTTAGGAATAGATCAATCAAAGAACATATTATCTTATGGAAGAATTTCTCTATAGAAGATGCTACTTGGGAAGATGAGACATCCCTTCTTAAGGATTACTCTTCACTGTTCTTGAGATGAGGGCATCTCAAATTCTAAGTTGGGGAGATTGTAAGGTCTCTATTTTCGAATTTCACACAAGTTCTATTACGCATTTGAATTTTTTTTAACCATCACTCATTATTTAAGATATTCGAGTTCAAATTATGAATTGTAGGTTGAGAAAACCTAGAATTTAAAATTTACGCTACAAAATTCTGACATGTTTAGCTATATGAATCAATAACTAACTTATTGCAAGACTTATTTACTGATGACTGTAGAATTTTCTTTTACTACTGTAAAGTTAATATAAGACTGTAAAGTTTAACTTAAAAATATAAAGTAAATTATCATTAAGGAAATAAATAAAATAATTATAAAGACAAAAGAATACACAGGGATGACAAATGAAGGCACATGGACTCACCTGGACTCACATAGGAGGGGACAAAGTGGGACACACTGTCACATGAAAAGGAGAGGCTAGTCTTGACTAATCTTAATGAGGGGGGGCTATGTGGCCTTATCTTTTGATGATAATGACAAAGTGGTCAAGCTGATGGGTACCACAAGGGTACCAAAAACGCGGGTATGATTTCTGGAAATATATATATATATATATATATATATATATATATATAAAATTGGAAAAAAAAGTTGGACGTTTTCTTTTCTGCTATAAATAGAGCATCCATGCTCACACTTTACACATAGAGATTGCCTCTATAGCGCTCACGAAGTGCTTCCACTTCTCTTAGAGAGAAGGCGTCCACAAACCACTAAGAGAGCAAAAACTCTAGTGGACTAATAAGGTGCGTATTAATTAAACATTCAATTAACTTTAGGAATGATGTATGTGTGCTATCTTTTACTCTAATCTGTCTAATAGATTAGTAAGATTCAATTAGTTTTAAGAAGGATATGTGTGTATATGTGCTATCTCTTACTCTAATCTCTCTAATAGATTAGTGAGATTCAATTAGCTATGTGTGTGTGTGTGTGTGTGCTATCTCTTACTCTAATCTCTCTAATAGATTAGTAAGATTCAATTAGCTTTAAGAAGGATATGTGTGTGTGTGTGTGCTATCTTTTACTATAATCTCTTTAATAAATTAGTAAGATTCAATTAGCTTTAAGAAGGATATGTGTGTGTTATCTTTTACTAATCTCTCTAATAGATTAGTAAGAGTCAATTAGCTTTAAGAAAAGGATGTGTGTGTGTTCTCTTTTACTCTAATCTTCTAATGGATTAGTAAGACTCAATGAACGTTAGAAAAGATGTGTGTATATGTTTTCTCTTACTTTAATCTCTCTAAGTATACCTACTCTCTCTAATTAGTACATCTTCACTATTAACTTATGTATAGTTAATTGAAAGTTAATACATAAGAGAACTCATCTTATTCTTATTATACATGATGAAATTCTCATTCAACAATTTTATTGTCAATTAGATTAAGTAGAATTTTGAATAATACTAAAAATTGATCAAGTTGAAGTATAGAAATGGAAGTTAGAATTGGATTAGAAATGTCATGCATAAAAGTAATGTAATCCTAAACTTTCACTCGTAGTTTACACACTTAATTTTTGATTAATTACGATTAGCAAATATTTGATGTATAGAAATTCGATGTAGAACAACAACACTAAGTGTGAATCCGAGTTGGCGAGGATTCAAATTACAGACTCTCTTTGGAAACAAGGAGATTACAAGGGAAATTGACCAATTTAATGTTCTACGTGTATAACATAAGTGTAGTACAAAAAAATGGCTCCAAAGCATGCTCGAACACAAGGCGCTAATGATCATGAAGCCGGTACAAGCAACGGGAGAACTCCTACGGAACATGCTATGTCTCCACCAAATCGGACCAATCAGAGCTATGGTACAGGTTAGTATTGCAGTTTCAAGTTATGCATTATTGCATATGCGAGACCATAGGAATATATTATTTACCTTATGAAAAGAAAACACGGACCGAAACCATGGGGCTTAACCCCAAGAAACTCGGCATATGTTTGACAGGCAGGAAAGATTGTTTGGTTAAACTGGTTGCTATAGGAAAGAATGTTTGTCCAAAACCTTCGGTAGGGTTTCTCTCAAGTCTCTCTACTTATTAGCGTTGGTATTATGTAGCAGTTGTCAAGGCGTGAGATGACGCCCAGGATGGCACCGCTGATGCTGTGGTGGGAGTACACCCAGATTAGCCCAGGTGGATACTGCAGTTCTGTTTTACCGTGGCGTGAGGATGACGCCCAGATTGGCACCATTGTTGCTATGGCAAGAGTACGTCCAGATTAGCACAACAAGTACTTATCGACGAGCGGTATGGGACGCTCATGAGGACAAGGGTTTTTATAAATAATGTATATACCGATCGGACATAATAGCGCCAGTAGAGATTCTTGAGTGAACCTAATCCAAGGGTTGTTGATTTAAAATTGGACGACTTCTTGTTTGACTATTGTTTGTAATATTGTTTGAAGGGCTGTTTTAACAAACCAGTATCATAAATAAAGTAAAGGAACATGTATGTTTAAACACTGTGGTAGTAATTAGATAACAAAAGAAGGGTGAGTGTGGGGTGGAAAGTGGGAGAATGATACCCCGACGGTATTATTCTATGGACGGGTGGACCCGATGAGTCGGGTAACTTTCCAACGCTAGAAATTGTTTTTTTTTTTAAGTCATAAATCTTAAAAGAGACAAACCTTGGCGGCTGTGCTTCTCAAACATGGGAAAAAAAGCGCACAGGTTGGTCACTCTAAGATTTATACTTTTAGGTATAATTGATTATAGATAGTTTTTAGATAAGGTTATGGTGGTCACGCTCCGCCATAGCGAGATAGGACCAATCCTTCACTAACAGTTCATGCCCGTGGCTACGTAGTAGCTAAGGCAATGTCCGTTGGTTTTTCCTTCTCAGGATTGGAGACCTATCAAAGGTACTCCGCTCCTCTCGACAAGGGGTAGGGACCTCACACAATACTTCATAAATTACCTTTGTTGCAAGCCTATGCACATAGCTTATCTTTGAGATGTAAATGCTTGTTTCATGACAGAAATGTAGGCAATATTTGTGCACAAAAGGAAAATGTATACGGGACCGGACCTACCACTAATTGTGGTAAGACCTTTCCTACAACAAACACACACATGAGCATAATGAGCACACACACAATACCACAAAATGATATGTATGTGTGTTTTAACCATTGGCCAATAAGACCACACCTCAACACAATGGATCAATGAAGACAAAAAAGAAGAAGACAACAATGACATGAAGATAAAGATGATAAATAATGACAACAACAAAATGAAGCAAAATTTGACGACAAAAACGACAAAGAACTTTGCAAATTTGAAGATGGCATTGACAAAACATCTAGCCTTCCAACATCGTGGTCACACACACAAAAACATTTAAAGCGCCACATTTGTATTTCTGACTTACCACCTAGTTGCCCACAAATCTCTAGGGGAGCTTCACTTTGATCCTGCACCCATTTGACAATTCTTTGAGGAGGATGTTTTGTGATTTTGGCCTTACACCCTCTCAGGACAAGGGCCAAAGAGTTTTAATAGCTCAGTATGGCTAGGAGCCAAGGGGAAGGCATAAGGTTAAGGGTCCTACTTGTAAGAGCCAATTGCTATAAGTAGGGAGGCTGGGAAGAGATCATTATGCCGGTCCACCCTTTCGTCTTACACTGGTATCATAGCTCAAGGGAGAGAGGATCTATGGAGGAGGGTGGAAAACATTGCATGGAAAATTCATGGCTTTGCATGTTGTCTCTCTCTCTCTCTCTCTCTCTCTCTCTCTCTCTCTCTCTCTCTCTCTCTCTCTCTCTCTCTCTCTCTCTCTCTCTCTCTCTCTCTCTCTCTCTCTCTCTCTCTTTCTGGGCTTGGGCTGTGAAAGAGGAGACGTGGACATGGCTCTTGGGTACATAGAGGCCGAGAAGGAGAGTCGGACATGGTCATGGGAGTGGACCTCCTACACACATGAAGGAGGCTTCTTGACTAGCAGTAGAGGCATCGTGAAGGGGCTTGATGGGTGCGCAGTGCTGGTGAGAGCATGAGTTTTCAATTTTGTTGCAAAGGGATGTGAGCACTGCAGGGGGTGAAATATCTCTTCTTATCCCTCGTTGCTATGCACTACCACCATGGTTTCTTTTTCAAGTTCTTTTTTTTTTAGGGTGGGCACCCTAGTTATGGGCACCCCCCAACTAAGGGCTTTGGCCCATGGCTCAAGTCGGCACGTTTTGGCAGCTCCAATATGGTTGCAAGCCTCAAGATGTTCAAGGAACATAGCCATGCACAAGAGTACAACTGCATTGTGCCGACAGCCGAAGTAAAAGCTCCAAGGTGTCAAGGTACAAGCATGGCCTACATTTAGAATTGGCAAATTTGGCAACTCCAATACGGTTGCCGGAACCTCAAGATGTTCAAGGAACATAGCCATGCACAAGAGTACAACTGCATTGTGTCGACAACCAAAGTAAAAGCTCCAAGGTGTCAAGGTACAAGCATGGCCCACATTTAGAATCAGGAAATTTGCCAGTTTCAATAGAAAACAAGGTTCAAGGGGAAAACCCACATGCGACTTTGTGGGATGGAACCATGCATCATGGGATTGAACCTATCATAGGGTAACTCAATTGCATAAAACCAAATTGGGAAGGTGCCAAAGGCCGAGGAGAAGGCATGATATGGCATTGTGCATGGTGCATCCGAGCGATGTTGGTTGTGGACTGTAAAAGATATGCGGGGCACGAACAAGAAAGTATAGCCTTCACTGGTTTGCGAATTGGTCATGGCCCTTAGCAGAAGGAAATAACACATATGTTGGCAATCAACCGATATATCCTATGAACCAATCAGAGGTATCTGACATAGAATTTAACGATTCTTTTCTAGATTGAAAATAGTTCGATTGTTACGACGGCAAGGAAAGTCGGCATAAGGACTTCATAAGGTACGTAGTTAATTTTCTTTATTTCTCGTGATGCAAAAAAAATGTGTGCATTCTATGTACTTGAAGTGCAAGTACGACTTGAGACATTTATAATAAGCATCAAATCTTTATAAATACATTATTAGCGAAGACCAAAGGTTGGTTTGAAGACTACAGTCAAGCATGGCTTGCCTATGACAAAATTTGATCAGAAGCATGTCTTTTCTACAAGTACCTCGACAGAGGACACTCCTTAGTGGTTCAATTTTGTTATAACGGCAAGACCAATTGGCAATCTTTTAGAATCTCACGAAGATTGGCATAGTTTGTTGCTCAACTTGATGGAGGATGCCAAGCTGCTTGGCATGGCCAACTCTTTATTACCACTCATCGAAGCGGATGGAGAACACTTCCTTCGAGGCACCATTAGATAATTTAAGGTATGCTTTGTGAGTTCAATTAATGATTATCAATATGGTATACTATTTGACACGTCCGATTAGCTATAACTATTTGACAAACTACTATTTTGAGAAGCAAGGCTTCTAGCTTGTGTCGAGGTTATTCCCATTGACTTGGGATCAAAAGCACTGGCACACAAATTTGGATATTTGGCAATATAGGGATCTAACTTCTAAGTTCACATTTTACATAAGATAATGTTGAACGGTGATGTATCCAAGCCCGTTCACATTGTGCATGGCGCTTATAGTATCGGCTCTCTCTGTTGAGACCGTCATTCCAGCCAAGGGCTTATCGTTTTATTTATTTGCTTTGTGTGCATGGCGTACCAGTAAGTCACAATCACATCCAAGGTAGGTGGATCATGCTGTGACTTATGTTCTTTTTGCTACATCTCTATGAGAGAGCATCGTACAAGTAGACTTGTATGCTTCTAGGATAAGCTATGATGTAGACATTGTATGCATCAAAGCATACGCAAGGGGCACGCACCATAGTAGAATAATGGAATTTTCCCAGCCCAGCATTCTCCCTCTCTCTTTTTCTTTCCTAATTCTCTAAAGGGATAATGAAATTAGGCATGATTTTACTAAAATATTTCTAAGTTGATCTGTTTTTGAAGGGCTAGGAGCCATCTACTTTGGAATGGATAAGAGTCATCTGTTTGTAATCCATCAATGATTGCTATCAAGATCAAGCAATTCTTTCTAGCTGAATACCCATCAATTCTAATGGACAAGCAAGAGTCGTGTCATTAATGATTTTTTGGGTGTTACTTTAATACTACGTACTTTTAGTATGAAGATCAAGTTGAGTCTTTGAAAGTCTAAAACTTGTAAATGCTTATCTCTACCAAGGTGTTTAGATGAAGCAAACATTTTAGACAGCATGACTGTCCGCAAAAACCCAAGATTATGGACTTTTAGGTCTCAAAAAGCTCTAGTGTAAATACAATTCCCACTCTAGCAGATCTCCTGCTTTGTCTATAGTAGGGAGAGTATTTATAAGAGCACAGTTTTGGGATAAGACCCAACTTGAGATTATCAAATCACTCAACAAGTGTTGATGATTAATTGTTGGAACCTTCACACTTGTACTTTCAAGGAAAGATCCTCTCATCTACCAAGGGGTAATTGTTGTATCATTTGGAATCTGTCAAGGGTTTTAGATTGCCAAGGTGAGACAAATAATAAGTAACTGTCTATTCAGTAATTTCTCTTTAGTGTTTCGTTGACTGGTTATGTTAGTACATAGTGAGACCCTTGAAGCAGGGCTTTGGTACTCCACGAAAGGTTTCTAGCTTAATCTCAATATGTACTTTGCTTGTTCTTGTTTGTATATGCTTTGATTTAATGTTCCAGAATGGGATGTATATGTTGCTTCCATTTTCCTCAACAGACACGTGACAAGGTCATGTTGGAGCAAAACACTTAGGGGAAGTATTGTACTAGGCAATTTCTACACTTTGCAGTGATAGGCCTATATGGTACAATTTTGTTTGGCACATGTTATCACAAGAGGAGCAACATGGTCTAGGAACTCATGGAGTTTGGTTTAGCTAGTGTGGAGCAAGGTTAATGAGGGACCCTCTCACTCATGTTACTGAGTGTTTACAGTTACCTCCACACACAAGTACATCTCGTCCTTGAAGGATGTCCTTCTTTCAGATATCCTTATCTAAGACATATTCCACATGTTGAGAATATGAGTCTCTGGGACAAACAGTAGCACTCTTCATTTGAATTATGTGTCGCAACTAAGTCCCTAGGTGTTGGTCAAATCTGTTTACTAGACCATTTTGAGCACATTGTATCAAAAAGAATTTTAGTGGTGGCCAGAAATTGTTGGGTACTTTAGTTAGACTTGTCGGGTTACACATACTATTGAACAACTTTAAAGAATAAAAGTGCATACACATAGCAAGGTTATGCTATGTTAATGAAATAGGTCATTTGGTACCTAGGTGTGATGGATGTTCACATTCTATTATGGTCCAAATAGGTTAGCACCATTTTCATGTGGAAAGTATTTGGTTTTTTTCTAGTGCACTGTGAGAATAAAATTAGCCATAAGAATTTGCAAGTACAGTTATGGATATGCAGGTTTGGATCTGATTTTGCTAAATGCATGCACACTAGGTGTTATGGACCCTAGTGTTTAACAAAGGATGATTTGGAGTAGCATGCACAATCATGACATTAATAGCTTCTAAAGCATTTCACACTCTATATGTACTATCTCTATGAGATTAATTGTACGTCTATCAATCACTAATATAGGTCATGGCTCGGTTTGGGTGTTTGTAAATTAGTTTACTATAGTTATCCAAGACGGTTGTTACTAATACAACAACTTGTGATCCCTGTTTACCAGTCATTTTGGAAGGCTACCTATAAACTATTGAGAAACATACCTCGGTACTGTTAGTTATCCAAAGAGGATAGTGATAGCCATTTTCTGGCTCTCCATAATTTCCATAGTGATTTACCTCACCCTACTAATATCACTTAAACATTGTGGCTATTCTTACCTTTTCATTGTACATAGGCGTGTGTGAGTTAGCGGCTTTTCCCATATCTTCTTAAAACCTTCAGCTAGCTAGTCCCTGGGCTAGTTGAGCCAAAAAAATAAAATATATTATGGCCCTTTTGTGTGTATATATTTCATTGTACATAGGGCCTAAATATAGGGAATTTTCATAATTATTCTGGTATCTATTTAAATATTTCTACCTAGGTGTGTGTTATTTTCCTATATATGCCATACACATTTACTCACCATTACCATAATATTTTTACCTATGTATTCTATAAAAAATCATTTCATGCAAGCTTCTCTTATTTTTTGTGTGAATTCACTCCAAGGAAAAACCTCAAAAATATCTTTCACCACAGTCATTGCCTTTCACCAAATTCTTATTTTCTAGAGGTATTTTTTCTTATCTCTTGTAAATAAATATACTTCAATAAAAACAAATGAGGGTCCCCTCATTTGAATCCTTATATTTTCATATATCTCTTTTTTCCATTTTATATTTATATATAGCTGACACTATTCTAGATTCCATAAATTGTTTATATATATAAACCTGTTTTTCTCCATCATATCCATGTATTATATTTGTGCACACTACAACAGGTTGTGTGCTCTTGTGACGCTGTTAGCGACGGAAATACATTGGGTTTTTATAACCCCCGGCGTCGCTAAAACCGTCGCTACGAGCGTCGCTACGAGAGCGTCGCTATATGCGTCGCTATAGGCATCGCTATATGCGTCGCTATAAGCGTCGCTATATAGCGACGCTCATAGAGACGCTCATAGCGACCCATATAGCGACGTTTACACAGAAGACTATAGCGACGCTCATAGCGACGCTACAGAGCCATAAATAGCGACGCTTATAGCGACGCCCGAGAGAATTGTTTTTTGGTGGTAGGGCATTGAATGCCCTGAAACCCATCAACCATATTGTACTTGATTCACTTTTTAAAAAAAGTGCAAGGGTAGATAATAGACCCAAAATAGTCACCCACAAGACGCATTGTTTGCAAAATTGACAATTGTACACATCATAGGCAAAATGAATTGATTGGCAAATGTAATAATGACAATTGTACAACATCATAGGCATAAAGAATTGATTGGTAAAAGGAACTGCGGTGACAAATGTAATAATATACATGGTTCAAAAAGACGTATAAAATCCGTCTCATGATACATAAGCTATGAGAAACCCTAAACTAATGCTATCTAGCTACGACTAAACTGACGTCATCTAGTCAGACGTCTCATCGCGTCCAAGCGGCGTATCTGTCGGATTCTGCAAAAAAAGACAATAAGACAGCTTTCAGTAAGTATAAACATATAACGACATTTATAAAACAATACAAAAAATAAAAAAGAGTAAACCCTAATACTAACCATGCCGCCGCTTGTGTTTGCAGTATTCGCTTGTGTTTGCAGTATTCGCGCATTCGAATCTTCATCAGGTCTTCATTGAAGCGCTGATCCCGTGTTGGAACGGGAAACTCATCATGAAGTATGCTGATGACTCTGTTTTTTAAATCACTTGGTACTTCACTCCATTTGTTTAGTATGTAGTGTCTAAACAGCTGAGAGCAAAGACCACGCATGCGCGAGATCACCTTCTTGCCGTCATCATCCATGATGATGCCGCCGCTGATTTCGACGGAGTAAGGCAAGCCCTCTGGCCGGTGACGCGTGAACCTGGGTGTCCCGACAGGGGTCTCTAGCGGCGTGTCGATGGGGGTACGGGCGTCAGGTGTCTCCACCGGCGTCTGGGCCCCGAAGCGAGGAGTGTCGAGTGGGGTGGCTCCTAGCGGAGTAGGTAGAGGTGTGTAGCTTCTAGGAACAGTCAGCCGTGCAAAACCTGGCGTAGATGGCGATGCTGTGGCTGGTGTGGGGGCGGGCAAAGAAGGGGAGGGTAAAGAGCCTCGTCGAACACGAGGCGGTGTGGAGACGAGACTCTCCTCTACGCACAGTAGCGTTGCGACCCTCCATGATTATCTTGAACCATTGCATGTCGAACAAGTCGACAAAAAATCCTCTGTAATCGATCCTCAAAATCTCTTGCAGCGTGCCGAAGTAAGTGAGTTCCGCCACCACAGGATCTGCATCAGAGGAACGTCGTCGACTAGATTGTTCAAATTTTGCCATGATTCCACAATCTTGAGTAAAACGCTTTTTGTCGATTCGTTCCACCCTAAAATGTCGACCTTTACACCATGCTGCTGTGTATGACTTATACTACAACGAACAAAGATTATGAGTGGCCGTTCAAACGTTTATAAATAAAGTCACTTGCTAGTCGTACATTGCAAACTTACCTTGGTCGCGCAACCCCGAGAGTACTCCCACTCTTCTTCAGTCACTTCGTCACCGCATTGTTGTGCGCTTTTCAATTGGTTGTGCAACCATCTTAAGCTCATGAAGGTTGGTAGGCTCTCCAGAACCGCTGGATAGTGCATCGGTGGTCGTCTTCCCCGTCTCCACTCGATTTGTGCCCTTTGTCGCTCTTGCTTTGCATCCTCATATTGTGAAATCCACTTTTGCATCACTGGATTGTGAAGCATGCAAAATCGGTTGATTTTAGCCTCTAGATCTTCCGTCATCTTCTTCTCAACACCGAGATTGCACATGACAATCCCAGATATGCGCTCATCATCTATGGTTCGCCATAGCGTTGTCAGGAGTTTTTTGGAGCAAGGGATTGCGCATATGTACATACACATGCATGGTGCATCAAATAAAGAATTGCCCATTTTCCTTAGCCAGGTGGTTACGTGGGGCCCACATGTGTACAGGTAGGACAACATGTACATAGTTCATCGATTTTCACTATCACCAGTACCAGTATGTTTTTTCTACAATAATGAGGAGTTTATAGCGCGTAAAACTTCTCGAGGAAGCTATCCGCGGGTCGACGACGTGAGGTCAGCAGGTGCGTCAGATGGCATCTAGTGGCGTCAGGAGGGCGAACGAGGTCAATATTTGCACGCGGATGAGGACGAACACAACGTGGGTGTTTTCTTGTGAGAGTTATGCAGAAAGGTCATCATTAGGACCACTTTTTGGGGCCACTTCACGTGGTGGCGAGATGCATTAGTGGAAAAAAGCTGAGTGCCAGGTGTGCGAATGATGCAAAAAGGTGACAACTATGCACTGCGAGGTCAGTTTTTGGCCTGTTCGGGGTCCGTTTGAGGTCATCTAAAAGGCCAAGGGTGCCCAAGTAATAAAGCTAAGTGTGGGAACTGAAAAAAGAGAGAAAAGACCAGAAAAAACGTGGAGAAGAGAGGAGGAACAGCCGCAGCTGTGTTTTTTGCTCATTTTGGAGCCTGTTTTGGCCGTAAACTGCTCATCCGAGGTCGGATTTGAGCACTTTGACATTGTAGACTGGGGTTTTGGGCCGTTCCGGACGCGATGGCGCTGTCCATTTTGCCAAATTCCTCACTCTTTTCCTGTTGTTTTTCTGTGTAAGTTTCTCCTATGAGCGAAGTTTCTGCTCCAGTTTGTGATTGTATCTGGCTTATTTTACCCATATTGTGTGAGCTGTTTGCCCCATTGGTGTTGGCCCAAGCTCATTTGTATCTAAACATCAGAAATTCTCCTCTTTTGAGCTGAGTTTTTTGGGTGTGTGTGTGTGTGTGTGTCTGTGTGGAGTGGGCAAGTGGATAGTCTCTCTCCTCTCACTCCAGAGGTGTGTTCCCTGTCTCGGCCAGGTGTGTTGTGTAAGCCGAGTGGTGCCCCATAGTGTGTGTGTGTGTGTATCTTCCCAAGAGTGTGTGTCGGGTCATTATAGAGTCGCTGTGTGTGTTTTCATCCCGCTCACATTCTTTTGGCGCCCCCACGGAGGATCTTCTTCGAGTACCTTCTGCTTCGAGCTTCGAGCTTCGAGATTACAGGTTGCAGGTTGCAGATTACAGATTATAGGTTACAGGTTACAGGGACAGGTACAGGTACAGGTATAGGTAGCTGGAGTACAGTGATATACTAGCAGTGATGTCACTTGCAGTTGTTGTGGGTATGCATCACTTGGCGCCTATTTGAGCGCATTGTCTGCTGGATTGTATGTTACTTGTGGAAACTGCCATTGTACGCATTTGTGGAGCCATACTTGGTTGTATTTGGCAGTCCCAGCCATTTCTGAGACTTGGTCTGGAAGATAGTCATTTCTGAGACTTGACTATATGCGATTTGCATTAGCCTTCGTGTGAGGGTCGATAGCGTGAGGTTTTTATTGAGCTGGGGGATTCTCAAATGTGGAGATCCTTTCAGTGATACAAGTAGCTGGAGCACCCTTTTTGTGACCTCGCCATAGGCTATGTACTAGTGATTCCTACTTGATGCTCGGGTTCTATTGTTGACAGTTTATGCATACATAGACAGTCTATATTTTGGGTTCTCATTGCTCTACTTCTGGGGAAACTCTGTCGAAATTTTCCCAAGTTATGATGGCTGGTTTTTTGGTATTTTGAGCCATTTACGCTGTTATGCTGCTGAAATTTTGGCAAAATCAGAGGTTGAGTCAGGTGTGCCTTCTTGGGAGCTTCATGGTTGGCTTTAATGGATGATCAAAATGGCCCTCAGTTCACTCCTTTTCATTTAACTCAAAGAATTCAGATTAATGTTCATGTGTCCAGGAAGATCTTTTTCCAGCAGCGCATAGTCTTTATGTTTGGGCCAAGAAGATTGAGAGAGATCCTGGAATGTCCTTTGCCTGTTGTAATTCCAATGATCAACTACGAAAACTCATTTGATGTGCATGTGTTTGTCCTTATCTAAAGCTGAGCTCCATTGAAGTTTCTAGGGATTGGGTAGTGAAAAGTTTTGGGTTCTTGCACGTGTGTTCGAAGGGGTTCTCAAAGCATCATAATTTGGGTAGCCATGGCTTTCTCTTATCCCGAGTTTCATGGAAGAAGTGATGAAGATGTGGAAGAATTTTTGGAAAAGATGGAGGTTGCCTGCATTAGCAACCAGATTCATGACC
Organism: Adiantum capillus-veneris; assembly: GCF_014529385.1. Lineage (NCBI taxonomy): Eukaryota > Viridiplantae > Streptophyta > Polypodiopsida > Polypodiales > Pteridaceae > Adiantum > Adiantum capillus-veneris. The sequence continues at coordinate 129,300,589 of NC_140956.1, read as the reverse complement.
CTACGCAAATGTTACGCCTTCTCCAAATTTGTTTGAAGAGTGATGCACGAGTTTGGTCTAAAGCATTTGAAGAGGAGTTGCGTGTGGCCGATCCACCTGTAAGGTTGAGTTGGGACAATCTACGACATGGGTTGGAAGTGGAGTTTGTGAAGATAGAAGATCCTGACAAAGTGTGGCAAGAAGTACAGGCTTTGGTGCAGAAGGAAGGTGAGCCAGTAGATGAGTACATACGTAAGTTTTCATTGGCATGGGAGCGAATGTGCAAGGCCTTAGCACCACAGGTACCCCCGCCTGACATGATGAAGAAGGACAGGTTCTTGGCTGGTCTTTGGGAGAATATACGTTGGAGAGTGGAGCTAAAGAAGCCTAGGACATATGAGGATGCACTAGAGGTAGCAAGGAACAAAGAGTGGAAGCTGAGGAAAATGAGCCAGTTAGGGGTGGAGTCTTTGCCAATGAGGTCTGAATTTCAGCCTATAGAGTCTTTACAAGGGCGCATGTCAGGGGTTCATCATGAACCAGTAGTTCCTGTTACTACTCAGGTTATGCCAGCAGTGGTCACTACAGCAGTGCAAGATGATGGGCTAAGGCAAGACATGAGGCAAATGGTAGATTTGATGAAGAATCTCAGCCTAAACATGCTAGGTCAAGTGGGAAATAATCGAGGTCGAGGGAGGTTTGCAAATCAGCCAGGAGGTGAAGAAAGGCCTAGGAATGGTGTTGGACAAAGCAATGGTAGGTTTTGGAGGCAGACGCCCACATGTTATAATTGTGGAGAGTTGGGTCACATCAGCCCGCAATGTGATAAGCCACCAAGGATGGGGGGAGACATGTATCCATTGCCAAGACAGGTGTTAACTAGGTCAAATGATTATGGCATCGAAATTAAGGGAGATGAAGGAACCAGTGGACTGACCTAGGAGGAAAAGGGAAAGACAAAAGTGCTAAGTGTAGTCACCTTGGAGAAGGCATCAAAGCTAGAGGATACATTAGTGATGCCTATTGGGAAGAGGACCACAGAGGATAAGGAAGGAAGAAGTGCCCCATGTCCTAGTAAGAAGAAAGGAAAGAGCCATGAAGGTGAGGATGTCAAGGCCAAGAGGAAAAGGAGAGCTCGTCGAAAGTTTCATGTTTCAGATTTTCCACTAGGGGATGGGCAATTAAGCTATGACTTGAAGGAGGATCTGACGAGCAGGAAGGCAGAGGTTACTTTTGGGCAGCTTATAGAGATGGTGCCTAAGCTAAAGCGACAGTGGAAGAGGATGGTTAACCCAATGGAGAAAGAGCCAGAGAGAGGTTCAGTGAAGGTGTTGGCAATGGACGAGCTACCAGACATTTGTCCAATAGTAGATGTGTGGCATAAAAGGAAAAATTTGGGACAAGGTTATGTGGATGGCGGAGCCCAAATATGCGTCATAACACACTCATGCGTTGAGAAGATGGGTCTCACAGTGGCTGGGGTGTCAGGTTTTCGGATCAGATTGGCAAACCATCAAAAAGTAAAATGCTTGGGTGTTGTAAAGAGCTTAGAAGTGGAGGCATATGATGCAAAGGCAGTGGTTGATTTTCATGTGATGCCAGCAGGGTTGGGAGCATATCCTATTATATTGGGCAGACCATGGTTACGTGCAGTGGGAGCTGTTCAAGATTGGCGATGTGGTACGATTAGCCTCTATGGAAAGACAGGTACCAAGAAGCTTTATAATATGGACACAAGGAAACGATTAGAGGAGCTTTATGAAGATGAGGATGAGTCTAGTGATGAAGACTCTTCCACGGTGACAGATGAGGACAGTGATAGCACTACCAGTAGTGATGAGGATGCTGATGTTGCATTTCTTTTGATGGATAAAGAAATCCAGGAGTGTGGTTTAGTCGCATTTGCGAAGGAAGTTGAAGATGAAAGTGAAGGGCCTTATGAATTGATTGAAGGGCTGATGCAAACCAAAGTTGAGTTGTCAAAGAAGTAGGAATTAATGACGCAAATGATTAGTGGAGACCTCTCAGCTATGGAGAAGGATATATATTTGCATATGCTGGCTAGTTTTCCTGATTTGTTCATTACTTCATATGAAGACATCAGAGGGTTCAAGGGTGAAGAGATGCATATAGAGCTGAAAGAAGGTGCTAAGCCAGTGCGGCAAAGGCTAAGAAGGATGGGTCAAGAGAAAATGGAAGCCTTGCGGGTAGAGGTGGACAAGTTATTGAAGGCAGGGTTCATAGTTCCAGTGGAGACCACAGAATGGGTGAGTCCAGTTGTAGTCAGTCCAAAGAAGGATGGGAAGTGGAGAATTTGTGTGGATTTTAAACCCTTAAATGCAGCCACTAAGAAGAACCCATATCCTCTTCCATTCATCGATCAGATCTTGGATTCAGTGGCAGGTTATGAGAGGTACAATGTGTGTGATGGTTTTTCAGGCTATTTTCAATTGAAGATTGCTCTTAAAGACCGCACAAAGACAACTTTCATTACGCCATGGGGCTGCTATTGCTACACAGTATTGCCATTTGGGTTGTCAAATGGACCTTCCTTCTATCAAGAGAGAGCAAATTGGGTGTTGGAACCATTCATTGGTAGTTGTGTTAAAGCTTTTATGGATGACTTTTGTGTTTATAGCAGTAGGGCTGAACACCATGAGAAGCTGCAGATGGTATTGGCTCGATATGATGAATGTGGAGGACAACTAAATCCAAATAAATGTCATCTAGCACAGCCAAGGGTGAAGTTATTGGGCCATATGGTGTCAGAAAATGGCATTGAGGCTGATCCAGATAAGGTGAAGTCTATTATTCTTCTTCCATCACCTATGAATACGAAGCAATTGGCAACCTTTATACACAAAGTGAAGTACATGGCACGGTTTATTCCATTGTCTTCGCAGCTTCTTTATCCATTACAGCAAGTGGCAAAGCATGATCCATTGCAATGGGATGACAAGTGTGAAGAAGTGTTTCAAGAGGTGAAAGAGGTGTTAGGGGGGTTGTCAGCCATGCAGGCTCCTGATTGGGAGAAAGTTTTTTATGTAAATCCGTCAGTAGGGGATGATGCCATTGGAGCCATGCTATTGCAAAAGGGGAAGGGCAGCCATTATATGAGGCCAGTGTATTGTGCAAGCCGAGTGAAGTTGGTAGCGGAGAGAAAGTTATCGGAAGTAGAGCTAGTGATGGCCAGTGTAATATTTGCTTGTCGACGATTTCGTCATTACTTGCTACCACGGCCTTTTGTTTTCTTGACGAGTTATGCCTTTTTGCCACAGTTAATTAATGGTACTAACATGTCAAATGTGGTGAAGAAATGGGTAATTGAGCTGCAAGAGTTTGAGTTCTCTTTTCTAGTGGAAGATAGTACAAGGGCTACCCTAGCTGATTTGTTGACCTACAAGGAGAATCCCCTTATTGTTAAGGAAGAGGTGGTGAGAAAGGTAGTTGAAGAAGTGCCACAGATCAGCAATGCACATGTGTTGTTCTTTGATGGTTCATACAGAAAGAGCCATGATGCAGCTTCAGGGGGTATAGCACTTTATGATCCAGAGGGGAAGCTAGTATGCAAGAGAGGGTTCAAATTGGATGCGCATAGTAACAATGAGGCTGAATATGCTACATTGGAAGCCGGATTACACATTTGTTTGAAGCATGGGGTTCGAAGGTTGAGCATAAAAGGTGATGCCTTGTTAGTGGTGAAGCAAGTGCTGGGTGTGTGGAAGATCAAGAACACATCATTGAAGGAAATGTGCTTCAGAATTAAAGGCATGTTAAAAAAGTTCGAAGCATGGAGCATCAGACACATTGAACGTTCTCTAAATGGAGAGGCACATGAAGCAGCTCAAGGCATGATTGGGGAGCTATTCGTGTTGAGGACCACTTTACCTCTTTATCATGGCCGGGAAACTTTGGCTCAAGAAGAGGAATTTTTGCTAACAGGAATCATTCCAAAGGAGATTCAGAAGTCTAAGAAGTATGGCTTTGTGCGTAGAGCATACAGGTACAAATTGATTGGTGATGTCTTATACATGAAAGGGGTGATCTCGTGTTGAGACGTGTACCTTGGCGGGAGGAGCTTTACAGAGTGTTGGAAGAGAATCATGAAGGCGCATGTGGTGGCCATTTTGCTCTAAAGATCACCTTGCATAAGATTTTGCAAGAGGGGTATGTATGGCCTAGTTTGCACAAGGATGTTCACCATTGGTGTAGGTCTTGCAATAGGTGTCAAGCATTTGGGAAGAGAGTGTTGAAGCCAGAGCTACGAAAAACCATTATGGCGTTTGATGTGTTTGAAAAGTGGGGGATTGATGCAATAGGCCCGTTACCTATCACAAGCAGGGGCAAAAGCTATATCTTGACGGCAGTGGACTATCTCTCTAGATGGGCAGAGGCTATAGCAGTAAAACAGATCACTGCAAAGGATGTGGCAAAATTTTTGTATGATGAAATATGTTGCAAGTTTGGGGTGCCATTAGAGCTACTTTCAGATAAGGGGCCAGGATTTAGAGCTAAACTGCTAGACTTCTTATGCACAAAGATGAAGATTAGGCACCAGCATACCACTCCTTATTACCCGCAGTGTAATGGCTTAAATGAAAGGTTCAATGGTGAGTTGGTACAAATTCTTTCTAAAGTGACAGAGCACCAAGGAAAGAATTGGGATTTGGAATTGCCTAGTGCATTATGGGCTTACCGTACTTCAGTGAAGACAGGTACAGGGTTTACTCCATTTCATTTGGTGTATGGAAAGGAAGCACTATTGCCTGTGGAGGTAGAGTTGCCTGCAGTCAAGATGTTAGAGAAGTTGCTTGGGCCGCCTAGTGATGCATTCAAAGAGAGGCTCTTGCAGTTACAAGAGGTCCAGTTGGATAGGATGAGCGCATTGGAGCATTATGGGCAGATGCACGATAAGGCTTTGGCAAAGATAAATGAAAAGGTCAAAAGTAAGGGTATCAAGAAGCATGACTTGGTTTTGCGCTACAACAGCAAACTGGACAACACCTTCCAAGTTTCAAATTAAGTGGGAAGGCCCTTTCAAGGTAGTGGAGTGTTTCCCGAATGGTACATATCAGTTGGCTAACCTGGATGGGATTTTACATACGTCAAGGGTAAATGGATTGCGTCTTAAGTTGTATCATGCTAGGTTGATGATGGTGGAGCAAGATGAGTTTTCTGAAGAGCGAGTGATGGCTGTGAGGGATTAGGAGACCTGTGATGCGGCGAGTCTCATATCTCTCTTTGCTGCTGCTGATCATGAATGATCTAGCAAGCTAGGGGGTGGGCAAATTGCATATGTACATACACATGCATGGTGCATCAAATAAAGAATCGCCCATTTTCCTTAGCCAGGTGGTTACGTGGGGCCCACATGTGTACGGGTAGGACAACATGTACATAGTTCATCGATTTTCACTATCACCAGTACCAGTATGTTTTTTCTACAATAATGAGGAGTTTATAGCGCGTAAAACTTCTCGAGGAAGCTATCCGCGGGTCGACGACGTGAGGTCAGCAGGTGCGTCAGATGGCATCTAGTGGCGTCAGGAGGGCGAACGAGGTCAATATTTGCACGCGGATGAGGACGAACACAACGTGGGTGTTTTCTTGTGAGAGTTATGCAGAAAGGTCATCATTAGGACCACTTTTTGGGGCCACTTCACGTGGTGGCGAGATGCATTAGTGGAAAAAAGCTGAGTGCCAGGTGTGCGAATGATGCAAAAAGGTGACAACTATGCACTGCGAGGTCAGTTTTTGGCCTGTTCGGGGTCCGTTTGAGGTCATCTAAAAGGCCAAGGGTGCCCAAGTAATAAAGCTAAGTGTGGGAACTGAAAAAAGAGAGAAAAGACCAGAAAAAACGTGGAGAAGAGAGGAGGAACAGCCGCAGCTGTGTTTTTTGCTCATTTTGGAGCCTGTTTTGGCCGTAAACTGCTCATCCGAGGTCGGATTTGAGCACTTTGACATTGTAGACTGGGTTTTGGGCCGTTCCGGACGCGATGGCGCTGTCCATTTTGCCAAATTCCTCACTCTTTTCTTGCTGTTTTTCTATGTAAGTTTCTCCTATGAGCGAAGTTTCTGCTCCAGTTTGTGATTGTATCTGGCTTATTTTACCCATATTGTGTGAGCTGTTTGCCCCATTGGTGTTGGCCCAAGCTCATTTGTATCTAAACATCAGAAATTCTCCTCTTTTGAGCTGAGGTTTTTGGGTGTGTGTGTGTGTGTGTGTGTCTGTGTGGAGTGGGCAAGTGGATAGTCTCTCTCCTCTCACTCCAGAGGTGTGTTCCCTGTCTCGGCCAGGTGTGTTGTGTAAGCCGAGTGGTGCCCCATAGTGTGTGTGTGTGTATCTTCCCAAGAGTGTGTGTCGGGTCATTATAGAGTCGCTGTGTGTGTTTTCATCCCGCTCACAGCGTGTCCCGGGATTTATCAAATCCGTCTAGCCACTCTCCAATGTACACTAGGGACTCTGATACCAACCAACCTTCTGCCATGCTACCCTCCGGACGTGCCTTTTGATGCACATATCCCTTAAGTGTTTTCATGAAACGCTCTAAGAAGAACTTCCATCTGGAATGAACTGTGCCAGCTATTTCCACCTCATCAACTATGTGAACAAGAAGATGCACCTGAATGGTTAGCATTGTAGTAGGAAAATGTTTCTCAAACATGCACACAAGCTCCGCAGCATTTAGTTTGGCGAATGGTATGGAGTCTACGTTGATCTCCTTTTGTGAGATCCATTGCACCAGCTTTGCAAGTTTGTAGATTGTGTTACGGATGTCGAGAGACAAACATCCCTCAATGGCAACCGGTAAAATAAACTGTAAAGTATGTGCAGCAATGATATTAAAGTCCACATTTTATGCAATGATATTAAAGTCCACTATGAACGTACCTAACACATTTTATGCCAATCGTGTGACTTCAAACCGGTAAGCTTTCCTTCTTTAGTAAAACACGTTCGGAGCGAGTGCATTACGCCAGTGGGGGTCCGCAAAGATCGAATGGTCTCTTTTACTTTGCGTTCTTGGGCTCCTGTGAAAATCCATGGTGCTTTAGGGAGTTTTATCGATCCATCAGACGCTGTTTGCGGCCAATATTGCTCCATACGATCCACATTTCTAAGGTCAACTCTGGCTCCCAAAGTATCTTTCTTGCCGGTCACATGGTCCCATAGTAGATTACCCACATTCTTGAATATGTGCATTGGATCGAGCAAGTGATTGATCATGAGTCGGGGCCAGTATGGTAACTCATACCATAGAGATAGTCTCTTCATCCCTGGAGGCAATCCGTCATCGCACATCTCCTTCTGCTCTAACCATGCTTGTGCAGACATCCTTGGTGGCTCTCTTCCCAAAAAGCCATCGCGTAACACATGATTCTCTGGAAGATACGCTTGATGACCTTCGTAGATTTGCTTCTTCAGTGAGGGTGCCCTACGTGCATTCAGTCTAGGTCCACATGTGACACATGCTCTGTATCCGCTTGTTTGAAGCCCTGCATGTATACACATGATAATAGATCAACTATGGGAAAAAACAAGATTTACAGTGTCTGAGTGAGGAGTGTCAATAGATCACCTGAGCATTCTGTTAGCCCGGGATAGTCATGCATGGTCCACATTAGAATGCCTCTGATCAAAGCATTCCGTCGTCCTGTGTGTCGGCTCATATCCACCACCTCTATGCCAATCCACAATTGTTGTAGCTCTTCCAATAGTGGACGAAGATACACATCCATATTCCCCACTTTATATCGCCCTGGCACAATCAAGCTTAGCCATAGGTGCCCCTTCTTCGTAATCAACCACGGGGGAATGTTGTAGTTGACAATGACAACGGGCCATACACTGTAAGATGTTGATCTTTGACCAAATGGATTTACGCCATCCATAGCCAGGCCTAAGCGCAAATTTCGAGCTTCCCTGGCAAAATCCGACCATGTTCCATCTATATGTTTCCACGCTACGCAATCTGCAGGAATTCGTAGCACACCATCCGAAGATTTATTCTCCTCATGCCATGATGCTAGGGCGGCCATGGACTTACATTCGAAGAAATGCTTGATGCGAGGAAGCAGAGGGAAATGTCGCAAAACCTTTTGTGGAATTTTTGTCCCGTGGAGATCTACTCGATATCTTTCGGAATCACATTTCGGACACTTCTCCATGTCTATGTATTCCCCTCTGAAAAGAATGCAGTCATTAGGACAAGCGTGGATAGAATTGTAATCCATCCCCAAGTTTCGCAAAATCTTTCTTGCTTCATCTCGGGAATCTGGCATCACATTGTCAGCTGGTAGTATGTGCTCTTTCAGCAATCTACACAACATAAAAATATGATACAGTCGTGTAAAAATCTATCAGATCATTATACATTTAGAGTTCTATTAAAGTAAACTAATTGTAATAGATCACCTGAAAAGCGCTGTGACGCTAGTGTCACTCCATCCAAACTTTGCCTGCATGTTGAGAAGAACCAGGAGTGCTTTCAATCTAGACATACGTGCTCCATTATACAATGGCGTATCGGCTTCACTTTTCATATCATCATAGATAAGCCTTTCTGAATCCATGATCGTCTCGATCATTTCAGCAATCTCGGGCTCAAACATTGCCTCGTTGGGAATGTGCTCTGCATGATCATCCCCCGAGCTGTCAGAGGCTACATCTTGTGGCCTCACATATGCTGCTTGACCAAAGCGCCTGCGAACACGTCTATTGGGTTGCAAGATTGCTGCTTGTTGGCCAGCGTCAGAGTCCGACGAGTTATAATTGGCAACAACTCGATCTATAATAGATGGATCGAACTCGCCAAATTCGCGAACGTGCTGCAAAGAAACACGTCTTGTCCGTTGCACATCATGCTTGCATTGATTACAAGGACATAAGACCCTCGTTGAGAGATAGGTGTTTCGGTTGGACGGTCCCACATCCTCGTCGCTACTCATAATGAGGATAAAAAACTTATAACCTGGAAAACAAATTTAATATTCTATTGGCATTCTTCGTCTTATCTCTCTCTCTCTCTCTCTCTCTCTCTCTCTCTCTCTCTCTCTCTCTCTCTCTCTCTCTCTCTCTCTCTTACCTCACATTCTCTAGTCATGTCCAATCCCCGCACACCTCGGTCTAGAGGTGCACGGAGATCAGAACCACCGGGTTATAATCTCGTCTTTATTGGTCAATACCTATATTTGTGGGTACAAGAAATCTACACACCCACGTCTACATGATACTGCATGTAGTGGACAAAACCCCTTTGCCTCTTCTCTAGCTGTAGCACTTCACAGCATCTTAACATCTTTTCACAGTAGATCTTTTCACTGTTCGTCTAACTCTAAACCCTAAACCGTAAGTAATTCTTGCGTGGACTCGATCTAACGTAAATAAGCGTAAATCTAAATAAACATAAATCTAACTAAAAATAAACCTAAATCTAATTTAATGTAAGTCTAATGACTAGAGGTTGTCTAGATGGTCATTGTGTCGGGGATGTAGTGACTCTTGCCGCCCTGAAGATCCACCTTCTTCCCTATCTTCTGAAGACATTTCACCAGTACTTTTGGATCGACGGAGCCCACCATGAGTGAAGGCAGCAATACCCTATATTCCATTGAGGGCTTTCTTCACCCGCTTCATGCAGGCATCGCAGTCTATGGAGACCTAAATCTAATCTAATATAACGTAAATCTAAATCTAGCTTAAATAAACGTAAATCTAGTTAAAAATAAACCTAAATCTAATTTAATGTAAGTCTACATATAACCTAATCTTTAACGTCTTTTAAGATAGTTTCCTACGACGTTATAACTCTCTTCTTCTTGTGTGTGTGCGCGTGTGTGGATGTGTGTGCCAATAAAAAGAGATAAATGGTATAACCTTTCTATCACCCATGCCAAGTATGATAGATTGATTATGCCATTTCCCTCTTGAATAATAGGTCTTGAGTTCAACTCCTCGTCGGCTAGATCTTTAGGTCTTTTAATTTTAATTAGTTTCCTACGACGTTAAATTAGTTTCTCTCTCTTTCTCTCTCAATGTGTGTGCGTTTTTTTGGATCGTATGCATGTTTTCTCTCTCTTTTCCTCTCTCAATGTGTGCGTTTTTTGTTTATGCATGTTCTCTCTCTCTTTTCCTCTCTCAATGCGTGCGTTTTTTGTTTATGCATGCTCTCTCTCTCTTTTTCTCTCTCAATGTGTGTGTGCATTCTTTGTTTATGTATGTGTGTGTGCATTTTTGTTTTTGTTTGTACTCTCTCTCTCTCTCTCTCTCTCTCTCTCTCTCTCTCTCTCTCTCTCTCAAAAACATTATGTGTGTGTGTGTGTGTATGTGTGTGTGTGAGAGAGAGAGAGAGGGAGAGAGAAAGAGGGGAAGGGAACATGAGAATGAGGAGAGGGAAGGAGCATACCTGGCTCTCCTTCCTCTCCTCGTGTGTGTGTGTGTGTGTGTGTGTGTGTGTGTGTGTGTGTGTGTGTGTGTGTGTGTGTGTGTGTGGAGAAGAAAAAGAGAGAGAGAGAGAGAGAGAGAGTGAGGGAGAGCGTTACCTGCTCCTTGCTTGAGGGCGCTGAAAAACTCAGATCTGAGATCTGAGTTTTTGGGCGCGCTCGGTTATTTTTTTACCCCAGCCGGCGTCGCTATGAGCGTTGCAAATTTATTTGTAAATTTGCGACGCTCATAGCGACGCTTATAGCGACGCTCATAGCGACGCCGGGAAAAAAAAAATTGAGCGTCGTTGTGTGAGCGTCGCTAATATGAATAGCCTCTTGTAGTGGCATAATCCACAACCATGCACATTTTCAAACCCCTAAGAATCATTTAGGTCATGCTCTAATGCAAGGAGGGGCTCACCTTTGGAGCCATATGCAAATTCAACAAAAGGGGGGGCCCTGAAGCCTTTGTTGTGAAGAAAAACATGTATTTTTGTGGGCTTTTTTATATCCATCTCCACTCTGAATTTGAAACGGTGGTCGAAAGAGAAAATGTGGACCAAGAGCTGAATAATCACCTCAAACATTTTGGTGATTCTTGGAACAACAACCAGTGAGCTAGGATTTTTTGAGTGGACCCCACTCTATCCACCTTTCTCACAAGTAGCCCATAGTCTTCTCTCACCTCTTTCCACACTTCTACACACACACACACAAACACACTCATTCCTCTCAATCTATCACTCAAACCTGCACCTTCCATGGTTTCTCTCACCTTCTTCACCATTACCCTCCCCTCTTACCTCCATAGCTCTCATATGAGCTCTACATGTACATACACCATCTCTATGCCTCTCTCTATTACTTCCAAAGTACAATTCCATCTTACCCTTCTCTATACACATAAAATTCAGCATGTAAACCATGCTTAACCGCTACAAATTGAGAAATCTCATCAATGGAATTGCCATTTTCATCACGGTAATCAACCTTGACGGCAGTGGCATAAAGAAGAGAAGAAGAAGAAGATGATCGATAGTCATTTTGGGAACCTACACAAGTAAGTACTTCTTCAAGCTTCACCATCATAAGGATTTCCTCACTTCATTCAACCATGTTAATTCAACCATCCACCTCATTCCACCCATTCTAAATATATCATTAACTTTCTAGTAATTACTAACACTAACCACTAACATACTAACACAAAATAGCCATTGACCAAACCATAAAAAACACCTCACCTCAAGACATGTCCATAGTAACTCTCTCTCTCTCTCTCCTTCCTTGAAACTCTACTTTCACTTTATCTACCATCAATAATGCTCTCTTTTGAGCCCACATCCATGACTCAAGCAGACAAAGAAGGCCCGCAATGTTTTGATATTCAAAAAAAATCATAAACCTGATTTGTTAGCTAATTTAGGATTTCAAAATAATCTTAATGAGGGTCTCCAACCTATAAATAGGCCCCTCTACTTCTTGTAAAACAACCTCTAGTATCTCACATAGCACCCCAACACTCTATGCTTGAGGAGAGACTTAGGTGTAGCAACCACTTTGTGAGCTTCACTTTTTGTGTGAGAGAAGCTTTCAAGCTACACATTGCAAGTCAGAGAGCGTGAGTTCAAAATCTCAAAACTACTATTGTATATGTTCCTCCATCATCAATAAATTGAGGTTTGGTGCATCAAAGGTGTGATTCGACGTTCAAATCTTCGTCCTTCCACTTGTGCGATACGATACACTTGTGTATTTTGAGTTCTATCATTTCATCTTGTTTTAGAAAGTGTTTTAGTGTGTTTTCATTGCCAATTGTGTCCATTGTAAGAGGGTATTGTGGTGAGAGGTCTCCCACACCCTAAGAGAGTGTATGTGTATGTTAGCAATGTTTAGCATTCACTAAGCATTGAGTGAGTTTTGTACAAGCTCTACGATAGCAACATAACGAATCATCTCCATTTGCAAGTCACAAATCAGGTATCACACAAGATCCATTCCTCTCTCTCTTCCCTTTTCTCTAGCTCCCTCTGGTCCATTTTGTGTGTGTCTTGGTGTGAGGTTGCTTGTGTGTGTTTTGTGGCGCATCTTCTTGGTTGTGCCTAAATCTCTCTTGAGTCCTAGTTTGCATACCATAACCATATGGTGCCTCTTCACTTATTTGGTTGTGGGTTTGTTGTTGTTGTTTCTTGATTGTGGTTTCCCCAGTCCCAATTGAGCAGTACGGGAGCCTTAAGAGGTGTTTAGAGGTCGCCTCTCTTGTTGCCCGCCCCAGACCGCCACAATTTTGGTGCCCCCACTCAAGAGGGCTTGTGTATTTTTGTGTAGGATCAACCTTTAGCATAGTCAAGTAGTTTGCATGAAGCACGAGAATTTGTATGATCCTTTCATTCCCACTGCAAGGCAAAAGGTACACATAATTGTTGGTACTAAGTTGCAATTTCAACGTGTAATTTGTAGAATGTTAGGTCCTCTTAGGTTGGCCAAGATATACGCTTCAGTAAATCCTTTTATTTTGCCTCTCATTAGGTACGACCTTAGTTTGGACGTCTATATTTTTTTTTGTTTTAAGCATTAGGTCATGCATAGACAATGGATAATGGCCCAGGAATAGAGGTTTTCCCCTTCCATTTCACTCCACACATTAGAAGACACATTGCAACCAGTAGAAAAATACATTTTCAACAACGTATGGTGTTCATGCTTGGTGCCCAAAGAGTAAGAGAAATTCTTGCGTCACCAAACCCTGTCATCTGCCTCTTATTGATTATCATAGGTCATTTGATGTGAATATTTTTATTTTGTTGTAGAATAGATTTCAATTTAGGAAATATTATTGTGTAAATCTTTTTTTTTTAAACAAACAAAAACCTGTGTCACTTTGAAATCAATTCAATGGAAAGCCAACGCCAAATGTCTGGATATCCTCTTTTCTTTGAAGAGCCTGGAGAGGATGCATAATTATTTTTAGCGAATTTCAAGATGTCTTTCCGTATCAAGAGGATAGTAACTTATCAAGACGTATAGAAATGTTTGAGGTGGTCCTCGGGAAAGATGCTAGCACTTGGTTTGACTCTTTGCCTGAGGAAGTTAAACTGAATTACACAGAAGTTATGAATCATTTCAAGAGATACTTCTTTGATCCCCAAAACACTCAAAAGCTATGGCAAGACATTGTTTCTCACAAACAAAAAGACTTAGATGACTACTACATGTATAAACAAGAGTTCCTATGTCTTTGGGTTGTATGGGTGAGAAATGTTGCTAGCCCTGGTGATGGTGCAGAGTTCCTAAAGAAGGAGAGATTCATAGCCGGTCTCTTTTCCACACTCAAGATAAAAGTTGAGGCAGGTGCACCTGCTACCTTTGACGCAGCTAAAACTAGAGTTGTTGAGAAGTATAGGAAACTCAAGTGTCTAAGAGGAGGGGTTCCAATAGAGGGTCCTAGACCTAAGGGAAAATTGCAAGCATCAACATCCAGAGAGATTCCGGAGGTAACAACAGAAGTAATTGAAAAGTTAAATGAATCCTTAAGTAACTTGTCAATTCACCTTGCACAAACTGTAGGTCCCAAGGGACAAGCAAAGAAGTCAGAAGAGTGAGAGCCACCACGACCTAGGAGAGTCTTGCAATGTTGGAATTGAGGAGAGTTTGGACATGGGATGTATGATTGTCCTTGGACCCGTGGGGAGCTAGGGAGACCTAACTTGAATTACCCAGTGATGCATGCAGGTGAAGGAACTAGTCAACAACCACCGCTTCTACAAAGGCCAAATGGAGCAAGACCACCTCCACGAGGAGTGGAAGGAGTTCTACCTTTGCCAGATCCAAATGTGTATGTGGTAGAGGTCACAAATTCAAATGAGGTTGACATGGAAGAAAATGGCATTAAGCATGGCCGAGGAAAAGGTAAAGAGAAAGAAGGAGTCACATCACAGAGTGACCATGGACGAGGCAAGAAGGCAAAGGAGACCAAGGAAGCTAGGCGGACTCGACGTTGTATCAATCTCCAAGACTTCCCTCTTGGAAATGGTATGGCTCCATACAACTTGTTGGAAGACATGAGAGATAAGGGTCGTGATATCTCATGGCCTCAGCTTCTTGCATTATGCCCACAAGTTAGGAGAAATTTAACGAAAGCAATTAGAACTAGGAGAAAGATAAAAGAGAGTGTGCCTGTTGTAAAAATTGCACATACTGAAATGAATGAGAATAGTACACCTGTGCTAGATTGTTACATCAAAGGAAGATTGGTCAGGAAAGGTTTAGTGGATGGGGGTGCACAAATTTGCATCATGACAGAGGGTCTCATGCAAAGACTAGGCATGCAAATCCATGAAACACCTAAAATTAAAGTGAAAATGGCAAACAATAGCAAGGCTAGGTGCGTAGGCATTTGCAAAAAATGTTTTTGTGGAGGCCTTTGGCATTAAGAAGGCAGTGGATTTCTATGTTATGTCTACCAAAGGAAATGGTTACCCATTTATCCTAGGAAGACCATGGCTAATGAAAATGCGAGCTTTGCAGGATTGGGAGAGTGGAAAATTAATTTGCAGGAATGCCAATCATAAGAAGGTTTTCTTGACATGAAGGAGCAACACCAAGAGGAGCTCCATGAAGAATCATCTCAAAGTGAGACGGACGAAGAATGGACCGATAACACTTCTGAAGAAGAAAAGTAGCGGCAGCATTACTGAAGAGGAATCTTCCATTGAAGTCATAGGGGTAAGCTTTAATCCAACCAACCAAGAGACCTCTTGTCAAGGTTTGGAAGAGGTAGGTACTCAAGAGAACCAAAATGTGGAAGATGAAGGAATGTTAGAAGGTATGTTGTCTACAACACTTACAAAGGAAGAAAAAGAGGAGTTCAAATGTGTATTAAGGAAATTTCCTAGGCTTTTTGCTAAAGACTACACCGATGTGCGTGGAGTAGATGCTATTTAACACAAGATTGAGTTGAAGCCAGAGGCCATACCTAAGGCTCAAAATATATGAAGGTTAGGAGTCATCAAGGAGTAGGCTTTATTCAAGGAGGTAAGAAAGATTCTAGCAGCAGAGCAGGTTTCATTTATCTAGTGGAGAATTCAGAGTGGGTCTCTCCCGTTGTTGTCACTCCCAAGAAAAATGGAAAGTGGAGGGTGTGTGTGGATTACCATCCACTTAATGAGGCAACAAAAAGAGATCACTTTCCCCTCCCTTTTCAGGATGAGATACTAAATGAGGTAGCTGGTCATGAGAAGTACACTGTATGTGATGGCTACTCAGGTTACTTTCAAATAGGGATTGCATTGGAGGATCAATTGAAAACAACCTTCATTACTCCTTGGGGTTGTTATGCTTTTAGAGTCATGCCATTTGGCCTGACAAATGCTCCTGCAGCCTTCCAACGCTTCATGAACATGGTGTTTCAAGCATTCTTTGGAAAGTCCATTAGGGTTTTTATTGACGACTTTTGCATTTATAGCTCAAAATCATTGCATCTACAAAAGGTAGAAGAGGGTTTGAAAAAACTTTACGACATGGGAGGTCAACTCAACCTCGACATCCTGGGGGAGGGCTAATGATAGTCGTTTTTAGGCTCTCCGTAATTGCCATAGTGAATTACCTCACCCTACTAAAATCACCTAAACACTATGGCTATTCTTACTTTTTCATTGTACATAGGCGTGTGTGAGTAAGGGGCTTTTCCCATATCTTCTTAAAACCCTCAGCTAGCTAGTCACTAGACTAGTTGAGCCAAAAAAATAAATAAAATCAAAAAAATAAAATATATCATGGCCCATTTGTGTGTATATATTTCATTGTACATAGGGCCTAAATATAGGGAATTTTCATTTATTTAAATATTTCTACCTAAGTGTGCGTTATTTTTCTATATATGCTATGTACATTTACTCACCATTACCATAATATTTTTACCTATGTATTCTATAAAAAATCATTTCATGCAAGCTTCTCTTATTTTTGGTGTGAATACACTCCAAGAAAAAATCTCAAAAATACCTTTCACCATCAGTCATTGCCTTTCACCAACTTCTTATTTCCTAGAGGCATTTTTTCTTATCTCTTGTAAATAAATATACTTCAATAAAAACAAATGAGGCTATCCTCGTTTGATTCCTTATATTTTCATTTATCTCTTTTTTCCATTTTATATATTGATAGCCATTTTTTTGGCTTTCCATAATTGCCATAGTAAGCTACCTCACCCTATCAAATCACTCAAACATTTTGGTTATCCCTACCATTTCACTGTACATAGGCGTGTGTGAGTTAGGGACTTTCTCAATATTTTTTTAAAAACCCTCAATTAGCTAATCACTAGGCTAGTTGAGCCAAAAAAATAAAAAATTATAAGTATATTATGGCCCATTTGTGTGTAAATATTTCATTGTATATAGGGCCTAAATAAAAGGATTTTTCATAATTATTTTGGTATTTATTTAAATATTTCTACCTATGGTGTGTTATTTATGCTATGTACATTGACTCACCATTACCATATTTTTTCTTACCATTTTGCATACTCTTTATTCCATATAAAAATAATTTCATGCAAGCTTCTCTTATTTTTGGTGTAACTCCATCCCAACAAAAATCCAAAAAAAACTAGTTTTATTTATGTGTATATTTTTTCACTATTGTGATTTTTTTCCTTCCTACATCTATTCTCTATTACTCTCATAAATTAGAACACCAAAAATATTCATCTTTTTATGGTAGACTTATAATGAGAGAGATTTATTTTGACCCCTTTATATTTTTTCCACCTATATTATTTATATTTGACATCATGTACATATTTTTTTAGATCCCTCAATATTTGATTTCCTTAGTTGTACTATTCATTTATATCATGATTTCAACAATATCTTCAATTATAGACCTACCAAATAAGGTCAAGGGTATGTGGCATGCATACATGCACTATGGGGGGCTCACTCTTGGAGGTATTCAAAAGAATCATCCAAAGAAGGACCTCACAAGGACTTTGTGTAGTGGAAAAAAACAGTCGGTTTTGCTGAATTTTTAAAGATCACATGCTCCCCGAATTTGAAAAGGTGATACAAACAAAAGTTGTAGCTCGTGGGTTGAACCTTAACCTCAAAGTTTTTCATATCTTTTTGAACTACGAGCTGTGAGCTATGATTTTATTGGTGGACCCCAGTTTGCCCATGCTATGCAGCCACACTCCCTCTTCCACTTTATCATTTTCCTTTTTCACACACACTTCTCCACTCATCATCTCCACCTCTCTCACCACTCCTCCGTGTACCCTACTCACCTTCTTCTCAACCTTGAAGAATAAGAGAAACCATGGTGAACTCATGTCTCCTACACACACTTCCATTCCAAAATTGACCACCTAGTCTCATTTTTCCTCATCCATATTACCCATATCTATCAAAAAAACCACAAAATTCAGCCTCTTTTCTTGAAAGACGGCAGCATGTTGATTGATTACTCATATTCAATTACCTTGGCCCTCAAGGAAGGTCAAGAGTGGAGAAAAAACGTACTGTCAAAGCTAGTGGACCGTCAACAAGCGTCATTGGAGCATCAACATTGTAAGAAATCCATATTTTCTTACCTATTAAGAGTTTTTATTCCTTAGTTGTATCCTATATGGATACTTCCATTGTAAATATCCAATTCCATTTGTAAATTAATAAAAATACTAACTCTACTAATTTACTAACACTAACCTACTATGAAAAGTCCTATCACCTCCACTTCTCTCCTCTCTCTCTCTTCTTCATCTATCCCCACCAACTTCTTGATAATTCCAAGCAAAAGAAATTAGATAAGTGCTGAAAATATAACCCAACCATGGTTAGAGGAGTAACCCTAGCCCTCAAAGTTGCTATAAAAGGACTGTGTAGCTAGCACCAAAAGGGGGGAGCCATAAGCAAGAGCACTATGCTATAGCTTGAGAAGCCAAGCTCAACCTCTTGAGAAGGATCTCTTGAGTGGAAGCTCATTGGCTTATGCATATGCATGTGTTGTATTAGGGGTGATTAGCAAGGGAACTCTATGCCATTGTAAGAGAGAGTGATCATTCAATTGAGAGTAGGAAATCTATTATTTCTCCTACTAGTGTAAGCCCAACATTTGCTGAATCAAGGAGGGTGTATTTGGACTAAGCTTGGATACTTTGTCTCTCTTCCAACGTGAAGTAATGGACAACAATGATGTGTAAGTGTCTTGGTGTTTTTTTTTTAAGTTCTTGATAGCTTGTCTCTGGGTGTTGTCATCAATTTAGCCATAAATCCCACATACTGTAAGAGGGCGACAGGGTGGAGAGGACTCCCCTGGCCTTAAGACAGTGATTGGGGTGGTCTTTTTTGTGATGTGTTGTGGTGTAATTTACTCAAGCTATGTTGAACAAATACTAATCTCACTTTAATTGGTCGTGACACATTTGTAAGAAGGTATTAATGCAACAAGCACCCCCTCCCCCTTTCTCTCTCTTTCTTACATATATAATTGTGTTTGCTTGATCACGGCCGATAAATTTCAAAGCAGCCCGAGCTCTCTCTCTCTCTCTCTCTCTCTCTCTCTCTCTCTCTCTCTCTCTCTCTCTCTCTCTCTCTCTCTCTACGCTCTCTCTCTCTCTCTCTCTCTCTCTCTCTCTCTCTCTCTACGCGTCCTAGTTCGCATCCAAAACTAGGTGGTGCCCCAAATTTGTGTAGGGTTAGGTTGTGGGTTTGTGTGTGTGTTTGTTGTTTTTTCCAACCCCAACCCAATTAAGCAGCATGGGAGCCTAGAAGGGTTCTTAGAGGCCACTCTTCTTGTTGCCCGCCCCGGACCGCCTCAAATTGGTGCCCCCATGGAGGACGTCTTGTGTATGTTTTGTGTAGGTTCAATATTTAGCATAGTCAAGTAGTTTGCATGAATCACGAGAATTTGTACGATCCCTTCATTCCCATTGCAAGGCAAAAGGTGCACATAATTGTTAGTACTAAGTTGCAATTTCAACGAGTAATTCGCAGGATTTTAGGTCCGCTTAGGTTGGCCGAGCTAAACGCTTCAGTGAATCCTTTTATTTTGCCTCTCATTAGGTACGACCTTAGTCTGGACGTCTATATTTTTGTTTTGTTTTAAGAATTAAGGCATGCATAGACCATGGATAATGGCCTAGGAATAGAGGTTTTCCCCTTCCATTTCACTCCACACATTAGAGTAAACATTGCAATTAGTAGAAAAATCCATTTTCAACAACGTATGGTGTTCATGTTTGGTGCCCAAAGAGTAGGTGAAATTCTCGCGTCACCAAACCCTGTCATCCTACCTCTTATTGATTATCATAGGTCATTTGATGTGAATATTTTTATTTTGTTGTAGAATAGATTGCAATTTAGAAAATATTATTGTGTAAATATTTTAAAGAAAGAAAAAACAAAAAAGTGCATCACTTTGAAATCAATTCAATGGAGAGCCAACGCCAAATGTCTGGATATCCTCTTTTCTTTGGAGAGCCTGGAGAGGATGCAGAATTATTTTTATTGAATTTCAAGATGTCTTGCTGTATCAAGAGGATAGTAACTGATCAAGAACGTGTAGAAATGTTTGAGGTGGTCCTTAGGAAAGATGCTAGCACTTGGTTTGACTCTTTGCCTGAGGAAGTTAAGGGGAATTATACAGAAGTTTTGAATCGTTTCAAGAAATACTTCTTTGATCCCCAAAACACTCAAAAACTATGGCAAGACATTGTTTCTCATAAGCAAAAAGACTTAGATGACTACTACTTGTACAAGCAAGAGTTTCTACGTCTTTGGGCTCTATGGATACGAAATGTTGCTAACCTTGGTGATGGTGCAGAATTTCTAAAGAAGGAGAGGTTCATAGCCGGACTCTTTCCTGACCTTAAGGTAAAGGTTGAGGCGGGTGCACCTACTACCTTTGATGCAGCTGAAACTAGGGCTGCTGAGAAATATAGGAAACTCAAGTCCTTAAGGGGGGAGGTTCCAATAGAAGGTCTTAGACCCAAAGGTAAGTCACAAGAATCAACATATAGGGAGCTTCCTGAGGTAACGGCGGAAGTGATTGAGAAGTTAAATGAATTTTTAAGCAGCCTGTCAATTCACCTTGCCCAAGCTGTAGGTCCAAAGGGACAAGCAAAGAAGTCTGAAGAGCGAGATCCACGACCTAGGAGAGTCTTGCAATGTTGGAATTGTGGTGAGTCTGGACATGGGATGTATAATTGTCCTTGGCCCCGTGGGGAGCCAGGGAGACCTAACTTGAATTACCCAGTGATGAATGCAGGTGAAGGAAAGGGTCAACAACCAAGGCTTCTACAAAGACCAAATGGACCAAGACCACCTCCACAAGGGGTAGAAGGAGTTCCACCTTTGCCAAATCCAAATGTGCATGTGGTAGAGGCGACAAACTCAAATGAGGTTGACATGGAAGCAAATGGCATTAAGCGTGGCCGAGGAAAAGGTAAGGAGAAAGAAGGGGTTACATCACAAAGTGACCATGGACGAGAAAAGAAGGCAAAGGAGACCAAGGAAGCTAAGAGGACTCGACGTCGTATCAACCTCCAAGACTTCCTTCTTGGACATGGTATGGCTCCATACAACCTATTGGAAGACATGAGAGGTAAGGGTCCTGATATCTCATGGCCTCAGTTTCTTGCATTATGTCCACAAGTTAGGAGGGATTTAACGAAGGCAGTTAGCACTAGGAGAAAGATAAAAGAGAGTGTTCCTATTGTAAAAATTGCACATGTTGAAATGAATGAGGATATTACACCTGTGCTAGATTGTTACATCAAAGGAAGATTGGTCAAGAAAGGTCTAGTGGATGGGGGTGCACAAATTTGCATCATGACAGAGGGACTCATGCAAAGACTAGGCATGCACATCCATGAGACACCTGAAATCAAAGTGAAGATGGCAAACAATAGCAAAGCTAGGTGTGTAGGCATTTGTAAAAAAAACATTGTAGAGGCCTTTGGCATTAAGAAGGCGGTGGATTTTTATGTTATGTCGACCAAGGTAAGTGGTTATCCATTTATCCTAGGAAGACCATGGCTAATGAAAATGCGAGGTTTGCAGGATTGGGAGAGTGGAAAATTAATTTGCAGGATGACAATCATAAGAAGGTTGTCTTTGACATGAAGGAGCAACGCCAAGAGGAGCTCCATGAAGAATTATCTCAAAGTGAGATGGAGGAAGGCTGGACTGATAGCACTTCAGAAGACGAAAGTAGCGGCAGCATTACTGAAGAGGAGTCTTCCATCTAAGTCATGGGGGTAAGGTTTAATCCAAACAACCAAGAGACCTCTTGCCCAGGTTTGGAAGAGGTAGGTTCCCAAGAGAACCAAAATGTGCAAGATGAAGGAATGTTAGAAAGTATGTTGTCTCAATCTATCACTCAAACCTGCACCTTCCATGGTTTCTCTCACCTTCTTCACCATTAAACTCCCCTCTTACCTCCATAGCTCTCATATGATCTCTACATGTACATACACCATCTCTATGCCTCTCTCTATTACTTACAAAGTAAAATTCCATCTTACCCTTCTCTATACACATAAAATTCAGTATGTAAACCATTCTTAACCGCTATAAATTGAGAAATCTCATCAATGTAATTGCCATTTTCATCACGGTAATCAACCTTGGCGGCGGTGGCATAAAGAAGAGAAGAAGAAGAAGATGATCGATAGTCATATTGGGAACCTACACAAGTAAGTACTTCTTCAAGATTCACCATCACAAGGATTTCCTTACTTCATTCAACCATCCACCTCATTCTACCCAATTTAAATATATCATTAACTTTCTAGTGATTACTAACACTAACCACTAACATACTAACACAAAATAGCCGTTGACCTAACCATAAAAGACACCTAACCTCAAGACATGTGCATAGTAACTCTCTCTCTCTCTCCTTCCTTAAACTTCTACTTTCACTTTATCTACCATCAATAATGCTCTTTTTTGAGCCCACATCCATGACTCAAGCAGACAAAGAAGGCCCGCAATGTTTTGATATTCAGAAAAAATCATAATCTTGATTTGTTAGCTTGTAATTTAGGATTTCCAAATAATCTTAATGAGGGTCTCCAACCTATAAATAGGCCCCTCTACTTCTTGTAAAACAACCTCTAGTATCTCACATAGCACCTCAACACTCTATGCATGAGGAGAGACTTAGGCATAGCAACCACTTTGTGAGCTTCACTTTTCGTGTGAGAGAAGCTTTCAAGCTACACATTGCAAGTGAGAGAGCGTGAGTTCAAAATCTCAAAACTACTATTGTATATGTTCATCATCAATAAATTGAGGTTTGGTGCATCAAAGGCGTGATTCGACGTTCAAATCTTCGTCCTTCCACTTGTGTGATACGGTTTAGTGAATTCAAGGTGACGTGTATTTTGAGTTCTATCGTTTGATCTTGTTTTAGAAAGTGTTTTAGTGTGTTTTCATTTGCCAATTTTGTGTCCATTGTAAGAGGGTATTGTGGTGAGAGGTCTCCCACACCCTAAGACAGTGTGTGTGTGTTGACAATGTTTAGCATTCACTAAGCATTGAGTTAGTTTTGTACAAGCTCTACGATGGCAACATAACGAACCATCTCCATTTGCAAGTCAAAAATCAGGTATTACGCAAGATCCATTCCTCTCTCTCTTCCCTTTTCTCTAGCTCTCTCTGGTCCATTTTGTGTGTGTCTTGGTGTGAGGTTGCTTGTGTGTGTTTTGTGGCGCATCTTCTTGGTTGTGCCAAAATCTCTCTTGCGTCCTAGTTCGCATACCATAACTAGGTGGTGCCCCTTCACTTGTTTGGTTGTGGGTTTGTTGTTGTTGTTTCTTGATTGTGGTTGCCCCAGCCCCAATTGAGCAGCACGGGAGCCTTGAGAGGTGTTTAGAGGTTGCCTCTCTTGTTGCCCGCCCCTGCCGCCTCAATAGGCAATTGACAAGTGTTAATCTTCTGCTAAAGGACATGTTAAGTGCGTATGTTAGCACAAATAAACCCTATAAAAAGATTTTCTCTCTACGTGGAGATTGCCTCTTCTTGTTTACATCAGAGGTTCTCAACCTTGAACACCGGTTGGAGGTTGCCTACCATAATACAATGCAAGTTGCGACTAAGTTTAGCCTCTTCCTATTTACATTAAAGGTTCTCAACCGTGAACATTGGGGTTGTGCACTGATGAATAATGATATTAAGTCAAGGACTTATACTTTGCTGATGAATTACGTCAGCTAGTTACTTTCATGGAAAGTAAAAGAGGCACTCTCTAGGGTACATCTTAGTTGTGATAACTCATTTAGCATACTCAAGTGAGCTCTAAATTGAGTCTATATGCTATGTTGTACATGGGATGATTACACATGACGATTGCAATTAGACGACAATGTAGAAAATCAAGATGTTCTTATTGATTTCATTGAATCTCCTACTGAATCGTACTTCGGTCTATCGGACATCTGGATTCATGCAGGATTCCACTCCAGAAAACATTAGTATCTCAAAACTTTTATTTTTGGAGACAAAAACGCTTCTCCAAGGGGGGAGTAATGTCAGGCCAAGGGCCAAAGGGTCTAAATGGCTTAGTACATCTAGGAGCCGAGGGCAAGGCATAAGTTTAAGGGGTCCTACTTGCAAGAGCCAAGGGCTAAAGTAGGGAGGTTGGGAGGAGGTCATTATGTCGGTCCACCCTTTGGTCTCACACACCCAGGTGACAATTATCTGAGAGGACACATTTGTATTTTGGGTGCTACATTTGACACACACTAAAATGATGCACATCTACACATGAACACACGAAAGCTTTGTAAACCCCAAATTTGGCTTAAGGAGGCATATGTTAGGGTAAGCCCAACTCGTGGCACCACTATAGGAAAGCCCTCTAGCCACCTAGGGAAGGATAGATGATGACATGTTCCAATAGTAAGAGGGTGAAACCTCTCTAGCCAATGATTGTTGTAAAGCACCAAGCCTATAAAGAGGCTACTTTCCAATCAATCAATTTCACTTTGAGTCCTATCATTGTGTCTATACTCTCTCTCTGTATGCTCTTGCTTTTGGCATAAGCTAAGCCTAATCACCTCTCTCTAACCCTAACCCTAACCCTAACACCATGGTTAAGCTAAGGATTCACCCCATCATAGCCTAATGACAATCATTGGTGATTAGGGAGTACGCTTCCACATCCACTAATCCATCACTTGTGCAACCTTAACTATTATTGCCCTTGTACCTTGTTGGCTACTTCATAGAAGAAATCTATCAAACTATATTACTTTGCTATGCACATTCCTTTGCTCGAGATCTCTTGTCCTACCTAGTAGTGCAATGAGTCAATATGAAATTGCCTATTTACCCTTTTATCCCCCTTAAAAATGTGAATGTAATTTGACTCTTGCTTAAGTCTAGGGATTTGTGGGACTTCTCAAAAGAAATCACAACTTCCAATATTTTGATATGCTTTGCGCATTACTAAAATTGTATAGATTATCTTAGTTATACCAGAAGTCAACCTGACTTAAAATTAAGGTTTGGATATCCAAAGAAATATTAAGATAAACTTGCCCTTTTACTAGTACTATTTGAGCCACTCTACATGCCACTTGCATGTCTTAATATCTAAGAAACAATCATGTAACTTTGTCTAATCACGTGCCATTATGAAGAACCAACTTACATGGATGGCCAACCAAGTGACCTCCAACACCCCAAACCAAGGGACTAACATTTAGGTGGGTGGAAAAAATAGAATCCTCATATGTGAGTATCTACCAAAGGACTAAGGCACCAATTAATTTGGATTAGAACCTTGTTCCTTACCCTTTTTTTCTTTTCTTTTTTTCCAGTAATACCTTTGGTTGCTTTATAAAGTCTACCCAATGATTTGGAAACTAGCATTTTCAAGATTCTTGATGGGTACTTAAACCATAGATTTCATATTCAATTCAGATGGAAACTTGCAAATGATCTTTACAAAGACTGTGCCAGCCTTTGTTTTGTGAAGTCAAAATACATCAATATTATTTTCAATTCCAAGAAACAACTTCTCATTATAGTCTCACACTTTCATAGATCTGATGTCCTTGCCAAAAGCATTGACATTGTCCTCGCATTAGCCAATTTGACTCAATGTTTGTGATATTATTACATAAAACAATCTATGATATGGAAAAATAAACTTTCTTTGAATAATAAACCCAACTAGTTGTTAGGCCAAGGGCTAGGCCAGGGGCCAAGACTCACATGTGGTTAAGCTCTATATATACCAGGCTAGGGGTCTATATATAGGAAGGTTGGGTGGAGAAGTGCATGTGTTAATCACCAATCTCTTAAAGTGGTATCAGAGCTAAGGGGAGGTAGTGGCCTTGCATGGAATCACATTAGCCCACTTGACTCGACATCTGTGATATAATTGTATGAAAATCTCTATGTTATAGAAAAAAAAACTTTCTTTGAATAATAAAACCTACTAGTTTTGCCAGGCCAAGGGCTAGGCCAGGGGCCTCCAGGGGCCACGACTCACATGCGGTTAAGGGGTCTATATATAATAGGACAGAGGTCTATATATAGGAAGGTTGGGTGGAGAAATGCACGTGTTAGTCCTATTCTCTTACATTGGTATTAGAGCTAAGGGGAGGTCGCGACCTTACATGGATGCTCTCTCTCTCTCTCTCTCTCTCTCTCTCTCTCTCTCTCTCTCTCTCTCTCTCTCTCTCTCTCTCTCTCTCTCTCTCTCTCTCTCTCTCTCTCTCTCTCTCTCTCTCTCTCTCTCTCTCTCTTTAAAGCTTGCATGACAAAGTTTCAGTCGTGATGCCACAACGTGGGCATGGCCCCTTGGATATACAAAGGTGGTCAAGGAGGAGGGTTGGTAGATGATGGCCGTGGGAGCAATCTCCTGCACACAAAGAGGGTACATTTTCAACATGCCTCAAATCCATGAAAGTTCTCTTGATGGGATCGCCATGTCCTAGGAAAGCGTTTTTGTTTCAGTAGTGCAATCAATTGGTGCTCATAGCCGCAGACTTCATAGAGTTGTAGGCCATGGCCAATCATGGATTCATATCGTTTTGCATGTCATGGCCAACAATAGAAGGGATCATTTAGGGTGCAAGGCTATTGTGGAAAAATACATTCAGCTTCATGGAAAGTTTTGCTTCTATGTCTACGGCATGGACATGTCACTGCGAGCAGGACATCAAGCTCATTAAGCCGATCAAAACATGATCATACATGGAGAGCAAGGCTAAGAGGCCTGATTGCAAATCCATGTACCAAGGGTAAACTTTGTTGATGGCCAAAACATATTTTTATGATGAAAAAAGACATGCAACCAAAGAAGGATGGATCAAGGAAGTTCTCCTTCTTGGTCTAGGAAGGCACATAATTTAATGACTATAGGAAATGTAGAGCTTGCAAACTTGAACACACAGGCCATGCAATCGGAAAGGCAAGGCAATATGAGTACTTATGAGGCACGCAATAGATTTTAATTACACATGCCAAATGTGGTGCCTCGGTCGACATGTAAACCAAATGAGGTGCACCTAAGGGGCCAAAGGCAGCCCAAGTCCATGGAAATGGCCACCCATTGAGGAAAACTAAGGCATATGGGTGTGAAGCGAAAGAAAAAAAGAATGGTAGGAAAAAGGACTAGGAAAACTAAGGCATATGGGTGTGAAGGGAAAGAAACAAAGAATGGTAGGCTATAGTCAAGCACCTTACCTACCCATGAGACACTTTCGGTTTTAACCATGGAAACGTGGATATAACCAATGCAAAGCTATCCACAAGACACTTTAGGTTTTCACCATGGGAATGTGGATACAACCAATGCATGGGATATTAGATTTGTTTCAAGAAAAAAAAAATGCATAAGAAAAAAATTAAAGAATAAGGGTAAGGTGAAAAAGTAACTTGTTGAAAAAGTAGCTTCTTGTATAAGCCATGTGTTGGAAAAGTATCTTGTTGCATAAGCCACTTGCTGGAAAAGAAGCTTCTTGCATAAGCCACTTGTTGAAAAAGTACCTTGTTGCATAAGTAGCTTTTTAGATAAGCTTTGAAAAGGAAGAAAGGATATCAAGATATGCAAAAGTAACTTATCAAAATAAGTTAAGGGTCATATCAAATTAAGCTTAAAAGGAGGCCTTCCCTACTCAATAAACACTTCTCTTCACATTTTGGAATGAAAGAGAAGCCATATCCATAACCATAATCAAAATCACCATTACACCCTCACCTTCTCTCTCCTAACTTTCAAGCTTTCCATAGCTTGAATCTCTCTTCTAACCTCTCACTCTTCCAATTGCCAAATTGGTGGTCTTCAAGCAAAGTGAAGCAGAAAAGAGCGGGCTACGTCCACACACTTCGTCGTTGCTCTTCCAAAGCAAGGAGAAGACCATACCATATACACACTAAGGTAAAGTTATCTTGTTAATTCTCATCTTGAAAAAGATTTACTTTCATGCTTACTTAAATTCATGCTTAAGCTCTTCCATTTTCATAAGCAATTCTTTTTGCTTAGGAGGAAGACCTAACTTCTATGTTGGTTGTATATGTGCAAGGTTTTGTTTAGTAATGTAAATTATATTAATACTTAATTTTCTCAAGGGAAAGTTGAGGTTTTGAAGATTAATTTAGCATAATTAAAGGAAATTAATTGAAAAAAGATATTTCCCATAAAGTCATTCCCTCCTTTCCCTCTTACCAAATGGAAAGTTCCAAAACCATAAGCCTCTTCTAGCAACATAGTTAATCCTCTCCATGGTAGTAAAGGTATGCATAAATCCCTTCTTGAAGAAGAATTTTTTAATCATTCATACACTATTACATGTATATTTTACAATACACTAGCATGTCTACTCCTAGGAACTTCGTAATTTCACTACCATGGTTAGAAGGGTTTCACTCTTGCATAAGCACTCAAAAGAAGTTTCTGATTAATTGTCCAAGATTGCAAGTTGGTGCATTTCAAAGTTTCTGTGTACCACGCATAGACACACCAAAGAAAAACTCATTATAGAAAGCATATGCATTGTTCATTTCAAATTTGTCTACTTTCAAGTTTGTTTTACAAATTCAAAGGGGGAAGTAAGGGGATAGCTTCACAGATATTGTGACCATGTTGCTTGAACATAAAACTCCCATCGCTTCCATGGAGATGCCCCATGGATGGCAATGATGAAAAGAGACCAAAAGGGGATACATCAAAGTCGGGGTTAACTTGAAACTTACGTCGAGACAAAACCTCAAGATTCGTTCATTTCTAAGGTTTTGTTTGAGTAGAAAAATTAAAAGGAAATAGGAATTAAGGGATTATAACTCAAGGAGCTTAATCTAAATTTAAACTATGATTAAAAACTTTACCAAGAAGATTGATAGAGAGATTTATGTGTGATTTTGTCTTTCTGATTGTAAAAAAAGCCGACACAGGTGTTTACCTGTGGGATACAACGGGGGATGGTCCTTTTTGGCTAGGACTCATAAGCCTTGGTCTATGTTTTGAGATCGGTCTCATTCATTGCCCTAGAAATAATATTGAATGGGAGTGTGTCCCGGCCGGGTGATAGGGACCTGTGGATGCGTCTAGAAATTGGCCTAGTCTGGTAGCCCTGATGCCGACGGGAAAAGGAGGAAGGAAAAAAGGATCCATGGAGAGATCATGATAAGGGAGGAGGATATGATTTAACCAAGGAACTCTTCAAATTGTTTGGTAAAAAGGAACTTTGGAAAGGCTAGGAACCTAAAGGGTTTATTCCGCAATTGTCCTCATCAGCAGAACCTTTGCTCGTCTTCTCGGAATTATTGATTCAAAGAAAACCTAAAGTAGATTATCTTTGAAGCCTTTTCTACACAAGATAAATAAAAATAAGAATTGGAATCTGTGTAAAGGTGCCGACTCCACATGTGACGGAGGAGACAAGATACCCAAGTCCTGGGACGAGGATAGGGATATGCCTGGAGGAGTATATGTGATTGCTTGAAAGATAACTAGATAATTTTACTAATATTAAAGATAAAAGGAAGTAAAACTATTCTATAAAGGAGAAAGGTGGGAACGACCTAATACATGCACATTTGCAAGCGTATGCAACAGTTTGCATGCTGCTTTCAAATGCTTGAAATGTATTCTTGGTTAGACATGATTGGAATCTTATTTTCTAGTATCATAGTATTACCTTGGGAAACTGCATTTATCAAACGGTTTGGTGGGTGGGTGGATTCCGGAGGGTTAATTTGTTGGCCGGAAAGTTGAACCCACTTTTATGTTGTCTTAGTAATTAAGTCATGAGCAGGGAAAAGGGTTTCTGATCTACGGAGCGTGAGAGAAACTTGGGATCGAGGGATTTGTGTACATTATAATACACTCACCTTAGGGGAACGCATTGACGGTTGTGCTTGGTCATAACTGGGAAAAAAGCATCAGTGACCTTGAACCATGGGTGAATTAGAGAACTCCCTACCAGTTGACCCTGGAAGGTTGTTTTCAAAATTAGTCTGATGAATTTGATTGGTAAGTTGGACCAATAAGTAAAGGTTCTTCGGGGCTAAGGGATCCATATGGGAGAAAGTGAATGTTATCACCTCCTTGAGTTGGCATCAAAGAGCAGGAGGAGTCCTGTCTTGGTGTCGGTCTCAAGCGAGAGGGATGTCGGAGATCACGGTGTATCCATTTGGAGATGGTACAGCCGGTGGTCCCTAGGCATGGCCCTCACAAGTGGTATCAGAGTGCAATTTCTGTCCTTGGATAGATAAAGGTTTTAACTAACTCTTGTAGAAAAGAGTGAGATAATGAAAAATAACTTCTCAAGTGGCATGAAATCTTTCAGATGACGTGGACCTCTCAAGAAGAGGAAGTACTCAAAATTGTCCAAAAGAAAATGTAAGAAGCAACTATGGAACAAAAGGAGGCCATGTTGGAACACTCTGTTCACCTCTTCTTTCCTGCCAAAGGGACAACCGATGCTCAAAAAATGTGGAAGACCCAATGTAACATAATTGAGGTAACTCTTTGGGGCCTGAACACCTTCTAAATAATCTTCACCTGACCATGATGATGGAGAAGTAGAGAGTAGGTTCCAATCGCTATTGTATTATTAGTTCTCATGCCATAGAGTATGAAATCAAGCTTCTTCTGTTGATAACCAATCTCCCTCATTATAATATGTTTATCTACCCACGACAAAGAGCAGCACTTAGCGGACCATTTACACATAGCACTTGGAAACAAGTTGGTGAGGCTATGTATGCTCACAAGTCACTTTCTTCTCGTCACTTTCTTCTCGAGTCCACAGACTTGTATTTTTTGTGACTGGTAACCTTAGGGCTTTAAAGTCCATACTGTCAAAGCGAGAGATGGACGAACTTGATGCCTAGAAAGAAGTGCAAGCCTATATTAGTAATTATTTCCCTGAGATGTAAAAGTTTTTGGCATAATAGAAAAAAAAAGTTTTGAAAGAGAGAAAAATAACAAAGAGTCTACCTTTTTGAAAGGTCTATCTTAAAAAAGAATTTAACTAGTCTTGTATATCTAAAAGGTTTTTTAACTTGATTGCTAAGAGAAAGGATATTTTTTTTCACAGTCATAAAAATATGCCACGTAGACTTGCAAGAAGTCAATCTGCTCGGTATTTTACCAACAATTAGTGCTTCAGATCATACACCACACAATTCACAAGTGCCACCAACACCCCAAGTCACCCATGTTCCACATCCCAACCAAATGTCGCTTGTTGCAGCCCTTGTAGAGGACTTTGGGCGTGACAAGGATCTCAAGGCCCTTCTCAAATCTGTGCAACCGCATCCATTTTTAGGCACGGGTGATGATGTGCCTACCCTACCCTACTAGAAGAATGGATAATTCAGATAGATGACTACTTTGCTCTTGCTGGTTACAATTCAGTAGCTCAAGGGACAATGGGGAGAGCCAAGCTAGAAGGACCTGCAAAAACATGGTGGAAGCTCAACTGACAATATCGCCAAGTAGCAGAGGTGACTCAGAGTTGGGATGAGTTAAAGCATCATCTCAAGGAACGCTATCTTCCCCTAGACTACTCCACCACTAGAATGAATGGGTTTCTTTCATGTAAGCTAGGGAATAGGTCTATTGAAGTTTACTATGAGGAGTTTGTCCAGCTTTCATGATATGCTCCTCTGATGATAGAGGAACAAAATCTAAGTCGCTTCATCCTTGGACTTGGAGGAGATTTGGGTTCCGAAGTAGAGTCCCTCCGACCTGTCTCACTCGTAGATGCTTTAATTCGGGCCAAGTCAAAGCATAAGGGAGCCTTTTCAAGGGAGGCACCACAAGTAATAGGAAGCGAGAACTTACCACGGTAAGCCATGTCAAGCAAATAAAGTACCATTTATACCAAAGCCAGATGCCCAACCCCAACCACCACCATACTTTGTTCGCGTAAACACCCTTCCAGTCACTCAAAGTGGAAGACAGATTCAATGCTACAAGTGCCTAGAGTTTGGTCATAAGAAGGCCAAGTGCCCTAAAGGGAATGACTTCAGTAATTTAGACCCCATGCTAACCGTCTGAATCCACCCAATCAAGGGGACAATTCAGAAACCTTCAAACCAGAGGGAGAAATCGAGCACAGGCAAGACCTAATCCTATGCCTCATCTTCGTGGACAAAATCCAACCAACAACCCACCTAGAACATCAACTATGAACTTCATTTAAGTAAAGGATGAGATGGAGGAGCAAGCCCACATCTATGCTGCCTTGGATCCTAGTGGCCGAAATCGACAATTCTCCATTCTTGAGACTAAGGGAGAATTTGAGGGTAAACCTCTTTCCTTTCTTATTGATTCTGGTAGCTCACATTCATTTTTGTCACCTAACACTGTAAAAAGATTGCAAGTCACCTCCCAACCCACAAGCCGTAAGTTACGGGTTTCTCTCGCAATTGGATCCACTATTTTGAAGATGAACAAATGATAGATCTATCCTTTCAACTAGAAGGTCACTCACCCCATCAAAGATTTAGAATCCTAAAGATGGGCCGTTTTGAAGGAATCCTAGGGATGGATTGGCTGAGAAAAAATAAATCCAACACCCATTGCAGTGAAGGGAGCATCTCTTTTTCAAACTCAAAGGGTGAACAAGTCTTAGTGCAAGGCAGAACAGGGAAAGCACCCCTGAAGGTGGTCAAAGCCAGTCATTTGGTTAAGGGGTTAAAGAAAGGGCTATCAATTTATGTTATAAGACTCAATAAACCAGAGACCGAATCAGAAGAATCAGAGCCTGAATGGCTAAATGAATATCAATATATTTTTCCAGAGGAGTTGACAAATCTTCCACCACCTAGGGAATTAGTGCACGAGATCGAGCTCATTCTTGGTGCCCAACCAATAGCAAGGACTCCCTACAAGATGTCACTTTCCAAATCCATAGAGCTGAATAATCGGTTGACTCAATTTTTGGAACAAGGTTTCATCAAACCCAGTGTCTCTCCCTGAGGTGCTCCTGTGCTCTTCCAAAAGAAGAAAGATGGAATGTTTAGACTTTGCATAGATTTTTGAGGCCTAAATCAGTGCTCTGTCAAGAACAAGTATCCCTTGCCTCACATAGATGAGCTACTTGATCGACTCGGTGGTTCCAAAATTTTCACCAAGATTGATCTCAGGTCAGGCTATTACCAAGTTGGGATAAAAAGGGAGGATATTCCAAAAACAACTTTCAACACAAGGTTTAGGCATTATGAGTTCATCGTCATGCCTTTTGGCCTAACTAATGCCCCCGCCACATTTAACCATCTCATGACTGACCTCTTCAGGACAGAGTTAGATGATTTTGTTCTAGTCTTCTTTGATGACATCCTTATATATTCAAAGACTAGAGAAGATCACAAATGGCATGTACGCCATGTCTTGGAGATTCTCACAAAAGCCCAACTCTATGCCAAGCGGAGCAAATGCTCTTTCTTTGTAGAGAAGGTTGCCTATTTGGGATACATAGTTTCAAAGGATGGTCTTTCTCTCGACCCAGCTAAGGTGGAAGTTGTAGTTCAGTGGACCGTTCCCAAGACTGTTTCAGAGGTACAGGGATTCCTTGGCCTCACAGGATGGTGTAGAGTATTTATCAAAATCTATGCACTCCATCGTAGGTCCTCTCACTGAACTCACTAAGAAAGAGGAACCCTTTATCTGGTTTGACAAGAGAGACAGAGCCTTCAACAAATTGAAAGATATCTTGGCCAGTGAACCTGTTCTCAAACTTTCAGATTTTCAAAAAACCTTTGAGGTGATAGTGGATGCTTGCATACAAGATATAGGTGGAATCCTACAGCAAGAAGGCCATCCCATAGCTTATAAATCACGCCAGCTCTGGATTCATGAGAAGAATTATCCCACCCATGACCTTGAACAACTATTTGTGGTTCATGGCCTCCAAAAGTGGAGACACTATCTTCTAGGTCAGATGTTTGATCTTGTTACTGACCACAAAAGCCTCAAGTGGATTTTCACCCAACCAAGTCTCAATATGCGACAAAGGCGATGGGTTGAATTCCTACAAGAGTCCACTTTTGAGATCGAATTTAGACCAGACAAGGAAAATCAAGCTGCAGATGCTCTGAGCTGACGAGTAGTGGCCCTTGCCATTAGACTAGTCCATTCAACTCTACCCGAAGAAGTTCAAAACACCCTCCAAACTGATGAGCAATTTGGTCCATTGATCCAAGAAATCCAAGATCAACTCTAGAAAAGATATTTGGAAGAATATTCTATTCAAGATGGACTCTTATTCTTCAGGAATTGATTGTGCATACCTACATGCTTAAGGATGCAAATTCTAAAGGAAGCTCATGAAACTCCCCTTGCAGCTCACCCAGGTTATCACTAAGTGTTTGGTATGCCAAAAGGTGAAGGCTGAAAGAGTTAAGATTCCTGGGAAGCTACAACCATTGGATATACCTGCAATGAAGTGGGAGTGCATGAGTATGGATTTTGTAATAGGGTTACCCAAGACTGCTGGAAATTTTGAATCAATTTTTGTGGTGGTGGATAAACTCACCAAAGTAGCTCACCTTGCATTTGTAAAAGAAATTATCGGATTACATAGAATACCTTCTAGTATAATCAGTGATCGTGATGACAAGTTTACCTCTAAGTTTTGGAAGGCCATGTTCCAATCCTTAGGCACTCAATTAAACCAGAATTCAGCCTATCATCCAGAGACAGATGGACAAATCGAAAGAATTAATCAAGTTATATAAGATATTTTGAGATCATATTGTAGTTAGCAACCTCATCTTTGGATCAAATATTTACCCTTAGTGGAATTTGCTTATAATTCTTCCTACCATAGAAGCCTAGGAATGTCCCCATTCAAGCTCTTTATGGACAAGACTGTATCATTCCTCTTAGAATGGCCGACCCAAGTCTCCCAGTGCCTACAACAAAGAATACACTTGAATAAATGGATTGCCAAATCAAAATAATAAGGGAGAACCTTAAGAGAGCAAGTGACAAGCAAAAGAGTTATGCTGATTTACATAGATCTCCCCAGATTTTTAAGGTAGGAGATAGAGTTTTTCTAAGGGTTAAACCAAAGAGAAAATATAGTGAACCCTTTGAGATTATGAGAAGGATAGGGGACCAATCTTACGAACTCGCTTTACCCCCTCACTTGCATGTGCACAATGTTTTTCATGTTAGCTTGCTAAAAAGATATGTTGCAGATCCCCTTTACATCCTAAATGATGAAGATACTATTCTTAACACATAGGAAGAATTTCCTATGGATCCATAGCAAATTTTAGACATGAAGGAGCGAAAGCTACGACACCGAACAATTTGGGAGGTTTTGTTCCAGTGGAAGGGCTATCTCATTGAAGACGCCTCTTGAGAAGATTGGAAGACGCCTCTTGAGAAGATTGGGAACGCCTTACTTCTCAGTTTCCACATCTTTTTTTATTAGGATTCTCCTCTTTTTTTTGTACTCAAACTAAACCGTGTTAGCCCATGTAACTACAAATCCAAGTCTTTTGTAACCTAACCTTTTGCTAAATAATAACAAGATTAGTGTTGTCCTTTACATCTAGTGACTCGGATCTCTATATGGAATTACAAAATCTATAAATAGATTTAGCTATGTTTGAAATTCCCTCAAGGAATTCTATCAAATACAAGATATAAGAACTTAGAACCAATTTCATTATATCCATCAAGAAAAATCAGAGAAAGAAGGATTTAAGACAGGCACAGAGCTCTTAGAACATGATGAACATGTGAAGGACACAATGAAGATAAATTTTCTAGAGGTCAATAAGCCCATCAATTACATGATCACAAAAGCAACTATCACAAGCAGGGCACATATTAGGTCTCTCATTAATAGGAAGGATTTTCTATGGAATTGTTGTACTGATCTCTCTAGTATGTGGTGTGCAGTTAAAGGGCCCTCTAAGTGGTAGCGAAGAGTATGCCATGGCGCTGCCGTTCGACACCAGTAGAGGAGGATTCAGTGGAGGTCAAATTTGGTTTTCCACATCAGCAAGAGGGTGTGCCGCCCTACACTAGTGCTAGCGATAGTGGTAGAGAGGGGGATATTTCAACTATGATTAGAAGTTCCACCTAGGATGAAAATGGGGAGGCTATAAAAAGAAGTACAAGCTCACTATTTGGGCTCTCTCTCAGAAATTGGAAAGGGGAAGCCGCTCTCTATAGCCTATCTGAAGCTCCCATATTTGAGCTCATATAGTCAAAGATCCATATCCATCTCTCTCTCTCTCTCTCTCTCTCTCTCTCTCTCTCTCTCTCTCTCTCTCTCTCTCTCTCTCTCTCTCTTATGGCTTCTAGAGTCACAATATCCCTCTCACCATCATAGCCGAGCTCTTATAGCCCTAAAGCAATCTCTCTTTCACAGCCGTCATTTTTACCAAACAATCATAGCATAATCTCTCTCGATCACCTTTGAATCCTAAATTGTCACAATCAAGCCACGATGTTTTCATCTTTGGCAGTAAATAGAGAGAAAAGGGAGGTTAAATAAGGATTGTAACCAAGAAAATAAGAAGAGGATCGAGAGGAGAATTGAATAGAGGAGGAGAGAGCTCTTGGCAATTGCAGCAAAGGAGAGATCCATTATCTTTAACACCATCATCGATAAGATCATCAAAGTTTTTTCCTATTAATCACAGTGATAAATTAGGTTAACTTGTTGTGAGGAGCTTAAACTCCTTAACCCTAATGTAATCCAAATTATGGTGTCGTTAACAGCCGCTTTAATTATTGAGAAAGCTTTACTTAAGGTCTATTTTTGCTCATGGTGATTATTGAAGCTATTTGCATCTGTTGTTCTCTCTCTCACACACCTCTCACAGCCAGAGGCCCTGCACCTTCCCTGCTCACCTTTTGAACATAGAACCCTCGACATTGCGGAGGCAACATGGAAGATGCGGAGTGGGAGTGGGTCATGCAGGAAAAGGGAAAACAAGATGCACAACGGGCTCATCCTATAGACAGCAATGCAAAGCTCGAGCTTTGTCTCCCACACAGTATGGTTCGGGAGGCAACGCATCTTGGAAGGAAAAATATGTAATTTTGGTTAAATTGGAATCTAAACTGGTTCAAAAAAAGGTTTTAGTTGATGAATTTCTTTTGTTATTGCTAACTTAGGAAAATATCACTCTATGTCAACCAACTAGAGAGATGGTCAAGTTTTGGGAGAGGCACACAGAATTCAAAACTTGGCAATGGTTGTAAGAGAAGCGTCACATCTCTCACAAGCAATTTGACTCAACAATCGAATCTCTACATGCAATAAGTCTAGACAAATCATATTATATTAATTGTTTTCAATTTTTAATTTGTTTAATTTGGTTTTGGTTAATGTAGAGTCAAGGTGATCAAAGATACGTGCCTGTGGAGGAGGAGGAGGAGAAGGAGGAGGAGGAGGAGGACACAAAGAAAATTATTTGTAATCCGCTCTTAAAGTCTCAATGTGGCACAAGAAAAACTCTATGAGCATATGTATACACAACTAAACTAAAATTCCATCTTATTTGTAACTTTTTTAAATAGTTGGTCTTTCACACTTTAAATTATCAAGGTAAGTTATATTCAAATTCTATTGTTTATTTTTTTCTTTACACTTCCAAAAACACAATTGATGTTTCATATTTTTTATGCAGGTCAAAAATAAAGGTGCTCATTTGTCCACCCAATTTAAATGAGCACGTTTATTTTCAAATAATCGTGTAGCGGTAACATCCGCCGTAATAAGCATGGCAATATACGTGGTAATAGCCGTGGATATATTTTTGTGTCTATTATTGTGCTTATTGTTGCTGACAAACCATTGCCACCGCTATTACTGCATCGATTACCACACAAACAATTTTTTATCTCTCCTTTCCCATTTGTTATTCGACGATATAGTAGTGGTTCTCAATTTCTCCACTTATAGTGATAGTGCTTGATCAAGTGATCATTATCCTTACAATAATGGCAACGCATCTTCTTTATTCCCTTATCACCAGAATTTCCAGACAAAGTGATGACAATAGAAGAATTAGGAACATAAGATTTTACACTCGTAAAAGATCCATGAGAAGTGGTTACATTGTTGTTATCACCTTTTCTTTCAACAACAATAAAAGCCTACTCAACTGCACGCTATTGAGCCCTTTTTTTTGGAAAGTGACTCTTGCAACAGCAATGTGCACAACTTATGGATTTCCTTGGGTCATAAGTCTCCAACTTCCAAGTACTAGCAAAAGTCTGGTAAGAATCTGGCAAAGCATGAAGAACATTCTACACCAAGGAACTATCAAAAATAACTTTGCCTGCAGAAATAAGTTGATCAATAATATCCTTGACACCAGCAAGGAAATTTTCCATCTCATCTTCCTCATGCATAATCTTTGACTCTAGCTCTTTACGCAGCAATGCAATTTTAGCCTCATTTCGACTTGCATAAAGATCAGCCAGAATATCCCAAGCATGTTTTGTAGATTTTGCTAAACGAATATGAGGAGTAATAGTGCGCTTCACAGACAACGCAATCAAAGCATGAGCCTGCGTATCTTTTACATCCCAAAGAGCTTGCTCAACCGTAGGCAAAATAGCTCTAGTAGTAGCAATCCTGCCACCAAAACCTGCAACATCGTCAACATCACCTACATCCTTAGAACCAGGACATACAGCAATGCCCTGCAGAATATTCCAAATGCCCTTTGACACACGAACATGATGCCTCATATAAGACCACATAGGGTAATTTTCCCCATCCAATCTATCCTCAACAGCAAACATCTTGAACACATTTGTTTTGTTGTCAACCATGGAAAATGTTGCACTCGAAGTGAAAACTTCCCAAAAAGAGGAGAAATAAAGCAGGAACAACACGTGCTATAAAGCAAAAACTATAGAAGTCTATAAGGGACTTGTTACGAAAAAAACGGCATTGACATAAATTCTACAAAAGATGATGAAATAGCTTGCATAGTACTGCCTGTAGTGGAAATGGAGGCCGAAATGAGCCCAATGAAAATTTTGAGCAAATAGAGCTCTACAAGTGCACCCAAAGTATTTGTCAACCTGCTGAAGCTCGTCAAAGCTCACAAAAATTTGAAAAAAATGAGTAGACATGTGTTGCAATTCCTCGCAACTAAGCTCGGGAGGATGCAACCTACTCTGATACCAATTGTTGGAATTAGGGTTGCAGGAAAACACACACGGCTTGGAGAAGATGAAGGAATCTCAAGGAACACAATAGAGAGTATATCACTTAGTGTGCAATGCAAAGATAACGTAGCCCTAGAGTGATCGGCGTATATACAATGCACGGGGGAAAAAACCTCCTATTGAAAAAAGAAATGCATTGGAAGTCCTAAGTGTGTTCACACACATCTACCATATGTATATGGTAACAATTTTTGCATAGTGTGCAAGTTTGATGCACTTTTGGAAGCACGGCAGGTGCTCAAGGTTGGGTGCATAAATTCTTGGCTGAAGATGCAATTTTAGCTTGTGCAAAGCTTGTGGTTTGAGGGTTTTTTAGTAGATTTGGGAAAAGAATCATGGAGGCGTTGTCAGGAGTTTTTTGGAGCAAGGGATTGCGCATATGTACATACCCATGCATGGTGCATCAAATAAAGGATTGCCCATTCACCAGAGCCAGGTGGTTATGTGGGGCCCACATGTGTACAGGTAGTGCAAGGTGTACATAGTGCATCGATTTTCATCGTTACCAGTACCAGTGTGTTTTTTCTACAATAATGAGGAGTTGGTAGCGCGTAAAAATTCTCGAGGAAGCTATCCATGGGCCGATGACATGAGGTAAGCAGGTGCGTTAGATGGCATCTAGTGGCATCAGCAGGCTGAATGGGGTCAATACTTGCACGTGGATAAGTACAGACACGACGTGGATGTTATCTTGTGATAATTATGCAGAGAGGTCATCATGAAGACCATCTTTTGGGGGATACTTCACGTGGTGGCGGGATGCATTATTGGAAAAATTTGAGTGCCAGGTGTGCGGATGATGCAAAAAGGTGACAACTATGCACTGCGAGGTCAGCTTTTGGCCTGTTCGAGGTCCGTTTGAGGTCAACTTAAAGGCCAAGGGTGCCCAAGTAATAAAGCTAAGTGTGGGAACTGAAAAAACAGAGAGAAGACCAGAAAAAACGTGGAGAAGAGAGGAGGAATAGTTGCAAGTGAGTTTTTGCTGTTTTTGGAGCCTGTTTTGCCCTAAACTGCTCATGCGAGGTCGGATTTGAGCACTTTGACATTGTAGAATGGAGTTTTGGGCCGTTCCAGACGCGATGGTGCTGTCTATTTTTCCAAATTCCTCACTGTTTTTCTGTTATTTTGGCTGTGTAAGTTTCTCCTATGAGCGAAGCTTCTACTCCAATTTGTGATTGTATCTGGCATATTTTACCCATATTGTGTGAGCTATTTTCCCCATTGGTGTTGGACCAAGCTCTTAAACATCAGAAATTATCCTCTTTTAAGCTGAGTTTTTTGGGGGTGTGTGTGTGTGTCTCTCTGTGTGGAGTGGGTAAATGGGTAGTCTCTCTCCTCTCACTCCATAGGTGTGTTCCCTGTCTCGGCCAGGTGGGTTGTGTAAGCCAAGTGGTGCCCCATAGTGTGTGCATATCATTCCAAGAGTGTGTGTTGGGTCGTTATAGAGGCGTTCTGTGTGTTTCCATCCCGCTCACATTCTTTGGTGCCCCCACGGAGGATCTTCTTAGAGTACCTTCTGCTTCGAGCTTCAAGCTTCGAGATTCGGGATTACAAGGTACAGGTTACAGGTTATAGGTTACAGGGATAGGTTCAGGTACAGGTGATTCACACAGGTACATGTAGTTGGAGTAGAGTGATACACTGACAGTGGAAGTCACTTGCAGTTGCCGTGGGTATGCATCATTTGGTGCCTATTTGAGCGCA
This sequence comes from Adiantum capillus-veneris, assembly GCF_014529385.1. Classification (NCBI taxonomy): domain Eukaryota; kingdom Viridiplantae; phylum Streptophyta; class Polypodiopsida; order Polypodiales; family Pteridaceae; genus Adiantum; species Adiantum capillus-veneris. The sequence goes on along the minus strand of NC_140956.1, from coordinate 129,259,801 downwards.
TTGTCTGCTGGATTGTACGTTACTTGTGGAAACTGCCATTGTACGCCTTTGTGGAGCCATATTTGGTTTTATTTGGCAGTCCCAGCCATTTCTGAGACTTGAATATACGAGATTTTCATAAGCCTTCGTGTGAGGGTCGATAGCGTGGGGATTCTCAAATGTGGAGATCCTTTCGGTGATACAGGTAGCTGGAGCACCCTTTTCGTGACCTCGCCATAGGCTATGTACTAGTGATTCCTAATTGATGCTCGGGTTCTATTGTTGACAGTTTATGCATACATATACAATCTATATTTTGGGTTCTTACTGCTCTACTTCTGGGGAAACTCTGTCAAAAGTTTTCCAAGTTATGATGGCTGGTTTTTTGGTCTTTTGAGCCATTTATGTTGTTATGTTGCTGAAATTTTGGCAAAATCAGAGGATAAGACAGGTGTGCTTTCTTGGGAGCTACATGGTTGGCTTTAATGGATGATCAAAATGGCCACTCTTTTTCATTTAACTCAAAGAATCCAGATAAATGTTCATGTGTCCAGGAAGATTTTTTTCCAGCAGCGCATAGTCTTTATGTTCGGGCCAAGAAGATTAAGAGAGATCCTGGAATGCCCTTTGCCTGTTGTAATTCCGATGATTAACTATGAAAACTCATTTGATGTGCATGTGTTTGTCCTTATCTAAAGTTGAGCTCCATTGAAGTTTCTAGGAATTGAGTCAGTCAAAAGTTTTGGGTTCTTGCCCGTGTGTTCGAAGGGGTTCTCAAAGCATCGTAACTTGGGTAGCCATGGCTTTCTCTTATCCGGAGTTTCATGGAAGAAGTGATGAAGATGTGGAAGACATTTTAGAAAAGATGGAGGTTACTTGCATTAGCAACCAGATTCATGACATGGCATAGATGTTACGTCTTCTCCAAATTTGTTTGAAGAGTGATGCACGAGTTTGGTCCAAAGCATTTGAAGGGGAGTTACGTGTGGCTGATCCACCTGTAAGATTGAGTTGGGATAATCTAAGGCATGGATTGGAAGTGGAGTTTGTGAAGATAGAAGATCCTGATAAAGTGTGGCAAGTAGTACAATGTTTGGTGCAGAAGGAAGGTGAGCCAGTAGATGAGTACATACGTAAGTTTTCATTGGCATGGGAGCGGATGTGCAAGGTTTTAGCACCACAAGTACCCCCGCCTGACATGATGAAGAAGGATAGGATCTTGGCTGGTCTTTGGGAGAATATACGTTGGAGACTGGAGCTAAAGAAGCCTAGGACATATGAAGATGCACTAGAGGTAGCAAGGAACAAAGAGTGGAAGCTGAGGAAAATGAGTCAGCTAGGAGTGGAGTCTTTCCCCATGAGGTCTGAATTTCAGCCTATAGACTCTTTGCAAGGTCGCATGCCAGGGGTTCATCATGAACCAGTGGTTTGCTGTTACTCCTCAAGTTATGCCAATAGTGGTCACTACAGCAATGCAAGATGATGGGCTAAGGCAAGACATGAGGCAAGTGGTAGATTTAATGAAGAATATCAGCCTAAACATGCTAGGTCAAGTGGGAAATAATCGAGGTCGAGGGAGGTTTGCAAATCAGCTAGGAGGTGACGAAAGAACTAGGAATGGTGTTTGACAAAGCAATGGTAGGTTCTGGAGGCAGACGCCCACATGTTATAATTGCGGAGAGTTAGTCCACATCAGCCCACAATGTGATAAGCCACCAAGGATGGGGGAAGACATGTATCCATTGCCAAGACAGGTGCTAACTAGGTCAAATGACTATGGCATTGAAATTAAGGGAGATGAAGGAACCAGTGGATTAACCCAAGATGAAAAGGGAAAGACAAAAGTGATAAGTGTAGTCACCTTGGAGAAGACATCAAAGCTAGAGGATATATATTAGTGATGTCTATTGGGAGAAGGAAGGAAGAAGTGCCCCAGGTCCTAGCAAGAAGAAGGGAAAGAGCCATGAAGGCGAGGATGTCAAGGCCAAGAGAAAAAGGAGGGCTCGTCGTAAGTTTCATGTTTCCGATTTTCCACTAGGGGATGGGCAATTAAGCTATGACTTGAAGGAGGATTTGACGAGCAGGAAAGCAGATGTTACTTTTGGGCAGCTTATAGAGATGGTGCCTAAGCTAAAGCGACAGTGGAAGAGGATGGTTAACCCAATGGAGAAAGAACTAGAGAAAGGTTCAGTAATGGTGTTGGCAATGGATGAGCTACCAGACATTTTCCCAATAGTAGATGTGTGGCATAAAAGGAAAAATTTGGGACAAGGTTATGTTGATGGCGGAGCTTAAATATGTGTCATAACACACTCATGCGTTGAGAAGATGGGTCTTACAGTGACTGGGGTGTCAGGCTTCCGGATTAGGTTGGCAAACCATCAAAAAGTAAAAAATTTTGGTGTTGTAAAGAGCTTAGAAGTGTAGGTATATGATGCAAAGGCGGTTGTTGATTTCCATGTGATGCCAGTAGGGTTGGGAGCATATCCTATTATATTGGGCAGACCATGGTTACGTGCAGTGGGATCTGTTCAAGATTGGAGACGTTGTGAAGGATTAGGGGGTTGGACTCTACAACACCTCAAACCGACACCAAGAAAAGAGGATGAAGATTATAGCTCTCTCGAGATAATATGGGCTGATCTTCTCTCACTAATTTTCTCAATTTCACACACACTCAACCTCGACTAGCCTCCCCTCTACACCGCTACAACTCCCACTACACTCCATTGCACTCAAAGACACCAAGGAAGAAATAAAATCAAGGAAAAAAGTGAGAAAAAAACCATGGAAATCTCTGCACTTTTGACCATAACTCAAAGAGCTTCACTTCTTTTCAAACGCCCTTCCATGTGCTAGTAGGGCTTCCATAGGCGCTCCCATATATACACATAGTTACCAAAACCCACTCAAATCAAGCTTAATTTGAAAATCCACAAAGTTCAGCAAAAAAAATAAAAAAAGGTGATGGAAAACTTGGGGGAAACCTTGCCCTTTGATATATGTACAAGCAAGGCATTGCAGCACATAGTTTACCCTCGACTAGCTGCACCACAAGGAGCTGCACACACCATAGCCACCGTACCTCAAAACAAGATTAAGAGAGGTCAATATGCAGAGCTAAGCACCCACTTTCATCAGCCCATTGAGGAGAGACATACTCTCAACTCACCACATCGGGCCCTCGACTAGCAAGACAGGATGCTCTACTCCCAAACGCCTCTATCCCTCGCGGCAATCAGGGCTTCTTGCTGCTAGATCTTCCTCTATCAAATCCCCCACTCACTCACGACCTCAAGCTGATAAAAACTCAGTTTTTTTCATATTTTTCAAGTACTAAGTGACTCTTTCAAGTCTCAACACGTCTATGTACAAAAACAGCAAAACTATGCACCCCGCACAACTGGCCCGCATGCGTAGAGACAGCTGGCACACACCGCCTTTGTACACTTTGTACAAGCATGCTTTATTTAAATATAAGGGACCCAAAAGCATTAAAAAACCCTTTCCAAAGTCTTTGGGGTGGCTTGCATCATTCCGTAAAAACACGTCACAACGTGGTACGATTAGCCTCTATGGAAAGACAGGTGCTAAGAAGCTTTATAATATGGACACAAGGAAACGATTGGAGGAACTTTATGAAGATGAGTATGAGTCTAGTGAAGAAGACTATTCCACAGTGTTTGACGAGGACAGTGATAGTGAGGCGGTTCGGGGCGGGCAACAAGAAGAGTGGCCTCTAAGCACCCTTCTAGGCTCTCGTGCTGCTCAATTGGGTTGGGGTTGGAAAAAACAACAAACACACACACAAACCCGCAACCTAACCCTACACAAATTTGGGGCACCACCAAGTTTTGGATGCGAACTAGGACGCGTAGAGAGAGAGAGAGAGAGAGAGAGAGAGAGAGAGAGATAGTGCTCGGGCTGCTTTGAAATGTATCGACCATGATCAAGCAAACACAATTATATATGTAAGAAAGAAAGAGAAGGGGAAGGGGATGCTTGTTGCATTAATACCTTCTTACAAATCTGTCACGACCAATCAAAGTGAGATTAGTATTTGTTCAACATAGCTTGAGTAAATTACACCACCACACATCACAAGAAAAGCCACCCCAATCACTGTCTTAAGGCCAGGGGAGTCCTCTCCACCCTGTTGCCCTCTTACAGTATGTGGAATTTATGGCTAAATTGATGACAACACCCAGAGACAATCTATCAAGAACTTAAAAAAACACCAAGACACTTACACATCATTGTTGTCCATTACTTTACGTTGGAAGAGAGACAAAGTATCCAAGCTTAGTCCAAATCCACCCTCCTTGATTCAGCAAATGTTGGGCTTACACTAGTAGGAGAAATGATAGATTTCCTACTCTCAATTGAATGATCACTCTCTCTTACAATGACATAGAGTTCCCTTGCTAATCACCCCTAATACAACACATGCATATGCATAAGACAATGAGCTTCCACACAAGAGCTCCTTCTAAACAGGTTGAGCTTGGCTTCTCAAGCTATAGCATAGTGCTCTTGCTTATGGCTCCCCCTTTTTGTGCTAGCTACACCCTCCTTTTATAGCAATTTTGAGGGATAGGGTTACTCCTCTAACCATGGTTGGGTTAGATTTTCAGCACTTATCTAATTTCTTTTGCTTGGAATTATTAAGAAGTTGGTGGGGATAGATGAAGAAGAGAGAGAGGAGAGAAGTGGAGGTGATAGGACTTTTCATAGTAGGTTAGTGTTAGTAAATTAGTAGAGTTAGTATTTTTATTAATTTACAAATGGAATTGGATATTTACAATGGAAGTATCCATATAGGATACAAATAAGGAAGAAAAAACTCTTAATAGGTAAGAAAATATGGATTTCTTACAATGTTGATGCTCCAAGTGTTTTGAGTAGGGTCAATTTTGACGCTTGTTGACGGTCCACTAGCTTTAACGGTACGTTTTTCCTCCACTCTTGACCTTCCTTGGAAGCCAAGGTAAGTGAACATAAGTAATCAATCACCATGATGTTGTATTTCAAGAGAAGAGGCCGAATTTTGTGGTTTCTTTTATAGATATGGGTAATATGGATGAGGAAAAATGAGACTAGGTGGTCAATTTTGGAATGGAAGTGTGTGTAGGAGACATGAGTTCACCATGGTTTCTCTTATTCTTCAAGGTTGAGAAGAAGGTGAGTAGGGTGCAGAGAGGAGTGGTGAGAGAGGTAGGGATGATGAGTGGAGAAGTGTGTGTGAAAGAGGAAAATGATAAAGTGGAAGAGAGAGTGTGGCTGCATAGCATGGGCAAACTGGGGTCCACCAATAAAATCATCGCTCACAGCTTGTAGCTCAAAAAAATATGAAAAACTTTGAGGTAAAAGTTCCGCTCACAAGCTACAACTTTTGTTTGTATCACCTTTTCAAATTCGAGGAGCATGTGATCTTTAAAAATTCAGCAAAACCGACTGTTTTTTCCACTGCACAAAGTCCTTGTGAGGTCCTTCTTTGGATAATTCTTTTGAATACCTCCAAGAGTGAGCCCCCCATAGTGCATGCATGCATGCCACATACCCTTGACCTTATTTGGTAGGTCTATAATTGAAGATATTATTGAGATCATGATATAAGTGAATAGTACAACTAAGAAAATCAAATATTGAGGGGTCTAAAAATATGTACATGTCAAATATAAATAATATAGGTGGAAAAAATATAAAGGGGTCAAAATAAATCTCTCTCATTATAAGTCTACCATAAAGATGAATATTTTTGGTGGTCTAATTTATGAGAGTAATAGAGAATAGATGTAGGAAGGAAAAAATGAAAATAGTGAAAAAATATACACATAAATAAACTAGTTTTTTTGGATTTTTGTTGGGATGGAGTTACACCAAAAATAAGAGAAGCTTGCATGAAATTATTTTTATATGGAATAAAGAGTACGCAAAATGGTAAGAAAAAATATGGTAATGTTGAGTCAATGTACAAAGCATAAATAACACACCATAGGTAGAAATATTTAAATAAATACCAAAATAATTATGAAAAATCTTTTTATTTAGGCCCTATATACAATGAAATATTTACAGACAAATGGGCCATAATATACTTATATTTTTATTTTTTTATTTTTTAGGCTCAACTAGCCCAGTGTGACTAGCTAATTGAGGGTTTTTAAGAAGATATGGAAAAAGTCCCCTAACTCACACACACCTATATACAGTGAAATGGTAGGGATAGCTACAGTGTTTGGATGATTTTGGTAGGGTGGGTTAACTCACTATGGTAATTACGGAGAGCCGAAAAACGGCTATCATTAGCCCTCCCCCAGGATGATGGTATATTCATGTACCATCATAGAGCATCTTTTCAAAAGAGAGTGCTTCAGAGTCCTTGACGAGATCTTCATTGTTTGGCCCCTCAAAATTTTGGCTGGAGTTACACTCATGCTTCATGTAACAATACTTATATGAGACAGCTGCCCTTTGACAAATCTTTGGTAGATCCTTCGATAGAAGGCGACTCAAATAGGGCTTCAAGCGATAACCATTTACCTTCCTAGAGTGCTCTTTCCCATTCAAGTCCATAAGTTGATAGTAACTTGAATTGAAAGCCTTCTTAACTATGTATGGCCCCTGCCATCTAGTTTCAAATTTGGCATCAAAACGATTATCGAGTCGATTGTCATACCTTAGCACAAGATCTCCTTCATTGATGCCTTTGTCCTTTAGTTTCTTGTCAAGCTTCTCCTTCGCCTGTGTAGCTTTCCTCTTGTAGCACTCGTATGCTGCTTCTCTTTTCCACTCAAGCTCAGCTAAGGTAAGAAGTCGATCCATTCATGCTTCTTGATCATCTTGTGCTACTTTTCCATGAAGTCGCATTGTTGGAATGTTGAGCTCAATTGGTCGTAAAGCCTCTTGACCATAGACCAAGTGAAATGGTGTGAACTCCGTGGCTTCTCTATATGTGGTTTGATACGCCCCACAAGGCACCATCCAAGAAGTCATCCCACAACTTTATCTTGTTTTTCACCATCTTTCTAATGATGCCTGCAATGACACCATTAGCTTTTTCTACCAAACCATTTGATTGGGGATAGTAGGGTGTACTATGACGATGTAGAATGTGAAGTTCTTCACAGACTTCTGTGAGCAAGCCCTTTCTAAACCCTGGACCATTATCAGAAACAATCTCTAAAGGTGTGCCAAATCTACAACAAATGTGAGTGTACACAAACTTGCTAACTGTCCTCTCATTTACTCTTGCCACACTTTGAGCTTCTTCTCGTCATGTAGTCTATGGCCACCAAGATATACAATTTTCCATTTTTAGTCCTAGGCAATGGACCCATAACATCAATGCCCCATTTTTCAAATGGACCATTTGCAAGGACTAACTGACGTGGACCATGTAACAGACGCTTGTTTCCATTAATCTGACAATTGTGACAGCTTTTACACCAATGTTGAACGTCAATGTGCAAGCTTGGCCAAATATATCCGGCAAGCAAAATCTTTTTTGCAGTGAGTTCCTGTGCAAAATGACCACCACACGCTTCCTCATGCAAACCTTTTAGAAAGGCTGGGATTTCCTCAATAGTTGGTACTCTTCTGCACACTTGATCCTTACCTCTTTGATAGAGGGATCCTTCTAGAAAAAGATACGCGCTTGCCTTTTTCATGAGTCTCCTCTTATGAGCCTTCGTGAAGTCTTGTGGAAACTCACCCTCCAAAATGTAGCTAATAATGGGAGTCAATGACTCCAATCCCTGGTATCTCGGTTGCTTGACAGTTTTTGCCACCATGATGACCTGCACTTCTTTCTCAACACATGTAACTGCTTGTTGTGCAAGTAAATCGACATCTTCATTTTGTTTCCTAGGAATATGATATAATTGCACTTATTCAAACTGATTAAACATCCTATGAATGGCATGAACTTTTGTCCTTAAGCTTTCATTCTTGCATGTCCAAATGCCTAAAATTTGCTTCACAATGAGAAGTGCATCCCCTTTTACCATGAGACGTTGTATACCTTGGCCAATGCATATCTTTAAACCATGAAGTAGTGTGTCGTATTCTGCTTCATTGTTGCTAGTTGAACCTAGTAGATTGACCTTCTCTTTCATGACCACCTCTCCACTTGGATTGAGCAATACTAGCCCTCCCCCTGCTTTTCCTGTGGCTTGTCGAAAAGCTCCATCAAAGAACAAGGTAAAAGCATTAGAAATACTTTTAGGTGGTGGCAATGGTAGGGTCTTTACCTTAGGCACCTTAATTTCCTTCTCATGTACCTTATAAGTGAGAATCCCTGCCAATTGTGCACGCACACTATCTTCTACCTTGAAAGAGTATTGAAACTCTTGCAACTCCATAATCCACTTCGAGATCCTAGTACTAAGAGTCATTTGAGATGACACCCAAGGGAACAAATTTTCTGCAGTGAGAATTACAAAAGGTTTTGGTAGCAAGTAGGATCTAAACTTTCTCACTGCAAACATGAGAGAAAGCATCATGAGTTCTGCCTCCGTGTAGCCTCTCTCCAAAGCATTCATGACCCTACTAGCAAAGTAGATGGGTCGCATCCTGGTACTGTGGGGATCTTCTTGTAATAAAACTGCACCAATTGTTTCCTTCCCAACACTAGAGCTAACAAAGAATGTGTACTCCCAACAAGGAGGCATGAGTATTGGTAGCTCTGACAAAATGACTTTAATGTTACAAAAGTACTCTTCAAGCTCATAAGACCATGCAAATTCTACTTGTTGTGTCAACTTTTGCAAAGGATGAAGCAACTCCAAAGCTAAGTGAATAAAGCGTGACATATACTTCACCTTTTGAATGAATGAGATGATCTCTTTGAGATTCTTGGGTGATGGGAGCTCAATAATAGCCTTTGCCTTTGAAGGATCCACCCCAATGCCTTTATAGGAAACCTTGTGACCAAGCAAGATCACTTCATCCTCACCTATGTGACACTTGTCGGGGTTGAGTTGACCTCCCATGTCGTAGAGCTTCTTTAAACCTTCTTCTACCCTTTGTAGATGCAATGATTTTGAGCTATAAATGCAAAAATCATCAATAAAAACCCTAATGGACTTTCCAAAGAATGCTTGAAACACCATGTTCATGAAGCGTTGGAAAGTTGCAGGAGCATTTGTCAGTTCAAATGGCATGACTCTAAAAGCATAACAACCCCAAGGAGTGATGAAGGTTGTTTTCAGTTGATCTTCCAATGCGATACCTATTTGAAAGTAACCCGAGTAGCCATCACACACAGTGTACTTCTCATGACCAGCTATCTCATTTAGTATCTCATCTTGAAATGGGAGGGGAAAGTGATCTCTTTTTGTTGCCTCATTGAGTGGACGATAATCCACACACACCCTCCACTTTCCATGTTTCTGAGGAGTGACAACAACGGGAGAGACCCACTCTGAATTCTCCATTGGATAAATGAAACCTGCTGCTAGAAGCTTTCTTACCTCCTTGAGTAAAGCTTGCTCCTTGATGACTCCTAGCCTTCATAGCTTCTGATCCTTAGGTGTGGCCTCTGGCTTCAACTCAATTTTGTGTTAAACAAAATCTACTCCACACACATCGGTGTAGTCTTTAGCAAAAATCCTAGGAAATTTCCTTAACACACCTTTGAGCTCCTCTCTTTCATCCTTTGTAAGTGTTGTAGATAACATATCCTCTAGCATTCTTTCATCTTCCACTTTTTGGTTTTCTTGGGAACCTACCTCTTCCAAACCTGGGCAAGAGGTCTCTTGGTTGTTTGGCTTAAACCTTACCCCCATTACTTCGATGGAAGACTCCTCTTCAGTAATGCTGCCGCTACTTTCTCCTTCTGAAGTGCTATCGGTCCAGCCTTCCTCCGTCTCACTTTGAGATGATTCTTCATGGAGCTCCTCTTGGCGTTGCTCCTTCATGTCAAAGACAACCTTCTTATGATTGTCATTCCTGCAAATTAGCTTTCCACTCTCCCAATCCTGCAAAGCTCTCATTTTCATTAGCCATGGTCTCCCTAGGATAAATGGATAACCATTTCCTTTCGTAGACATAACATAAAAATCCATTGCCTTCTTAATGCCAAAGGCCTCTACAAAAACATTTTTACAAATTCCTACACACCTAGCTTTGCTATTGTTTGCCATCTTGACTTTAATTTCAAGTGTCTCATGGATGTGCATGCCTAGTTTTTGCATGAGTCCCTCTATCATGATGCAAATTTGTCCACCCCCATCCACTAGACCTTTCCTAACCAATATTCCTTTGATGTAACAATCTAGCACAGGTGTAATATCCTCATTCATTTCAGCATGTGCAATTTTTACAACAGGCACGCTCTCTTTTACCTTTCTCCTAGTGCTGGATGAGGAAAACTGAGACTAGGTGGTCAATTTTGGAATGGAAGTGTGTGTAGGAGACATGAGTTCACCATGGTTTCTCTTATTCTTCAAGGTTGAGAAGAAGGTGAGTAGGGTGTAGAGAGGAGTGGTGAGAGAGGTGGGAATGATGAGTGAAGAAGTGTGTGTGAAAGAGGAAAATGATAAAGTGGAAGAGGGAGTGTGGCTGCATAGCATGGGCAAACTGTGGTCCACCAATAAAATCATAGCTCACAACTCGTAGCTCAAAAAAATATGAAAAACTTTGAGGTAAAAGTTCAGCTCACGAGCTATAACTTTTGTTTGTATCACCTTTTCAAATTCGGGGAGCCCGGGAGCATGTGATCTTTAAAAATTCAGCAAAACCGATTGTTTTTTCCACTGCACAAAGTCCTTGTGAGGTCCTTCTTTGGATGATTCTTTTGAATACCTCCAAGAGTGAGCCCCCCATAGTGCATGCATGCATGCCACATACCCTTGACCTTATTTGGTAGGTCTATAATTGAAGATATTATTGAGATCATGATATAAGTGAATAGTACGACTAAGAAAATCAAATATTGAGGGGTCTAAAAATATGTACATGTCAAATATAAATAATATAGGTGGAAAAAATATAAAGGGGTCAAAATAAATCTCTCTCGTTATAAGTCTACCATAAAGATGAATATTTTTGGTGGTCTAATTTATGAGAGTAATAGAGAATAGATGTAGGAAGGAAAAAATGACAATAGTGAAAAAATATACACATAAATAAACTAGTTTTTTTGGATTTTTGTTGGGATGGAGTTACACCAAAAATAAGAGAAGCTTGCATGAAATTATTTTTATATGGAATAAAGAGTACGCAAAATGGTAAGAAAAAATATGGTAATGTTGAGTCAATGTACATAGCATAAATAACACACCATAGGTAGAAATATTTAAATAAATACCAAAATAATTATGAAAAATCCTTTTATTTAGACCCTATATACAATGAAATATTTACACAAATATTTTTTATTTTTTGGCTCAACTAGCCCAGTGACTAGCTAATTAAGGGTTTTCAAGAAGATATGGGAAAAGTCCCCTAACTCACACACACCTATATATAGTGAAATGGTAGGGCTAGCTACAGTGTTTGGATGATTTTGGTAGGGTGGGTTAACTCACTATGGCAATTACGGAGAGCCGAAAAACGGCTATCAATAGTACTACCAGCAGTGATGAGAATGCTGATGTTGCATTTCTTTTGATGGACAAAGAAATCCAGGAGTCTGGTTTAGTTGCATTTGCGAATGAAGTTGAAGATGACAGTGAAGGGCCTTATGAAGTAATTGAAGGGCTGATGCAAACCAAGGTTGAATAGTCAAAGAAGCAGGAATTGATGACACAAATGATTAGTGGAGACCTCTCAGCTATGGAGGAGGAGATATATTTGCACATGCAGTTCTATGGCAAAGTAATTGATGGTTTTCTTGATGCAAAGTTGATATATGGTATCTCTATAGGTTTTCCTTGGGAACCAGGTGGAACCTTGATTAAACTTTTGATGCAAGGAATACCAAGTGTTTTTGTGTGGGATCCAGGTGGAATGAGCATCTACTAGTGTTTCTGCTGCTGTTGAGCATGAATGCTCTAGAAGGTTAGGGGATGGGCAAATTATGTCAGGAGTTTTTTGGAGCAAGGGATTGCGCATATGTACATACCCATGCATGGTGCATCAAATAAAGGATTGCCCATTTTTCAGAGCCAGGTGGTTACGTGTGGCCCACATGTGTACAGGTAGGACAAGGTGTACATAGTGCATCGATTTTCATCGTTACTAGTACCAGTGTGTTTTTTCTACAATAATGAGGAGTTGGTAGTGCATAAAAATTCTTGAGGAAGCTATCCGAGGGCCGATGACATGAGGCAAGCAGGTGCATCAGATGGCATCTAGTGGCGTCAGGAGGCCGAATGAGGTCAATACTTGCACGTGGATAAGTACGGACACGACGTGGATGTTTTCTTGTGATAATTATGCAGAGAGGTCATCATGAAGACCATATTTTGGAGGCCACTTCACATGGTGGCGGGATGCATTATTGGAAAAAGTTGAGTGCCAGGTGTGCGGATGATGCAAAACGGTGACAACTATGCACTGCGAGGTCAGTTTTTGGCCTCTTCGGGGTCCGTTTGAGTTCAACTAAAAGGCCAAGGGTGCCCAAGTAATAAAGCTAAGTGTGGAACTGAAAAAACAGAGAGGAGACCAGAAAAAACGTGGAGAAGAGAGGAGAAATAGCCGCAAGTGAGTTTTTGTTGTTTTTGGAGCTTGTTTTGGCCGTAAACTGCTCATCCGAAGTCGGATTTGAGCACTTTGACATTGTAGACTGGGGTTTTGGGCCGTTTCGGACGCGATGGTGCTGTCTATTTTGACAAATTCCTCACTGTTTTTCTATTGTTCTGGCTAAGTAAGTTTCTCCTATGAGCGAAGCTTCTGCTCCAATTTGTGATTGTATCTGGCATATTTTACCCATATTATGTGAGCTATTTGCCCCATTGGTGTTGGCCCAAGATCTATTGAATCTAAACATAAAATATTCTCCTCTTTTTAACTGAGTTTTTTGGGTGTGTGTATGTGTGTGTCTCTCTGTGTGTTGTGGGTAAATGGGTAGTCTCTCTCCTCTCACTCCATAGGTGTGTTCCCTGTCTCGGTCAGGTGGGTTGTGTAAGCCGAGTGGTGCCCCATATTGGGTGTGTATATCATTCCAAGAGTGTGTGTTGGGTCGTTATAGAGGCATTCTATGTGTTTCTATCCCGCTCACAGCGTTTACACACCATCAAAGCGGTCTCTTGAGAGACGTAGTTTTTGGAGCACATAGGTGGAGCTTCTTTCATAGGTTTTCACTGGATACTTTGGCAGTGATTTTGTGGTTTGATTCATGGTCTTTGCATATGGATTTTCATTCAGTTATGGCACATGGTTGATGCCCATTGTACATGCATTTTGGTGATCACTTTCAAAGTTCCAGTGAGCTTTCTTGAGAGCATTGTTTCTCCAATGGGAGTATGCTTGTGCTCCATGATGTTCAATATGTTCCTGATGCTCATATGAGTTTGATCTTCATCTCACAACTTAGAGATCATGAATGTCATGTCCAATTGACTGATGAGTCTTACTTGATGAGGAGATGTTCACTTGTGATAGCACAAGGCCATCGTGGTGCTCGTTTGGCTCTTGTCTATGTTCTTGGTGTCAATATGCCATAATCTTTGTGAGTCCGTTGCCATGCATACATTTGTAGTATGGTGAGTACACTTTGCTGGTGAGCAGTGTGACACTTCGTTCATTGTGCATACAAGATCTAAGGATAGACATGTAGAGTAGGAAAGCTTTTTGAGTGCATGACTAAAGCAATCACCAGTGGTGGTGATAGATTTTGAGGCTTTGCCAATTAGAGAGCAAAGTAGTGAGTCACATGTATGAGAGTCTCAGTGACTTTGTAGATATGTACTTTTGCAGATGAGCTCCAGAATGATATGCAAAGATGTCTATAGATGCAGAGTTAGAGAGGCCATGCTCTAGCAAGACACAATGGATTGATCATCTTAGAAAAGAGATGCCTCTACCACAGAGATGAGTGATATGAAGTTCTTTGATATGCTCATGCTAGAGGATGATATGGTGATGCCAAGACATGTGGATATAGTCCCTATGGATGATGCAAGTGATAACTACCCTAGAGTCAGGATTGACGCATCCATATGCGACTAGTTCTAGTGGTGATACAGTGAGGGCTGAGATACCTACTATGGATAGATTGGCAAGGGCCATTGCACATGGCGTTGATGAAATTGCCATGGATATGCTGGCAAAGACTACATATTTTTCACTGACCGCTGACCACATTCTTTCTATGTAAAATAATAAGGAGTCTTGCTCATTTAGTAGTGAGTACTCCACCCACACACACAGTCTATCACTCTACACTCATGGCACCCGCATTCACAGCTTTTGCACTAGCGTGAACTTTAATAACTGGCAGCAAGTTGATATATGTACACAATTGATAGCCATATTGTGATGCCCTTGAATCATGAACCAGTGCTTTCACTTGCAATAGCCTACATTTTGACACTTGCACTAGCTTTTTCAAGCAGCCCACCTCCCCGACTTTCCATATGAAAGGACACAAGGTTTGGAACTCCTTCCCATCCCCACACTATCCAAGGTCAATGATATCCTCCCACCCGATTGAATTCAAATGACAGGATGTAGAGCCACAACACTTCATGCTTTTGAGCAATCCCACACTGGCAACTAAGCTATGGGATTTGTTTCTGAGCAAAAGACTGAGCACTAAGGATCTTGTCTGCCTCTTTACTCAATGTCACAATTGAGGTAGTGTGATATGGGTTGAAGAGGCGCTAAGGAAGGAGAGAAAGCTTGCCTCTTGAAAGCACAACATGGAAACCTTCATGTTTGTACTTGCTCGCAAGACTTTCTTGTAGAGAGACCTCATCCTTGATCAATGGATTTAAGGAGAAAGAGCTCTTCATACGTGACTTGACAAATTGCAACACAAGACTCCAGAAAGGGAAGCTCTTGAGGAGGCATTCCCACAGAGACAGAGAGAGAGAGAGAGAGAGAGAGAGAGAGAGAGAGAGAGAGAGAGAGATTTGGAGAGAGAGATCGTGAATGAATGTGTGTCATCAACACCCTCTCATCTCATCGTCATCTTGGGTCACGACCTCTCTAAGCTAATCACTCAATTTTTGCAATTCTAATAGCAAATACTTTTAAGATAAAATTTCAAAAAAGAATTTTTTTTTTTTTTTAAAGCAAAAATCACAATGGTGAGTAGATTATATTGACAAGGCCAAAAAGTCACAAATTTCTGTCGTGCTTGTGACAAGCCATGACATCTTCAAAGGATCATAGATACGTCGACTAAGGGGTGATTCACCCCATGACAATGGAAGATCGAACACTTTCACCCATGCAAGTCCATTATTGTGGTGTCCATGGTCATGTTCCACTCCTCAAAGTTCCTTTGTTTTCCAAAAACGATGATTGTTACCCTGCTTTCTTGGACTATCTCCATGAACTTAGCTATTTACATAGAGTTCTTGAGGATTTGATAGTTCCTTGACTTCCAAATGTGTTTGAAGTGACAATATCGCATGACTTGCCTAGCAATGAGTAGTGCTTGGCTCTTGAAGAATCCTATTTTCGAGGTCTTTTGGACCCATTTGCAAATCTTCCCTACTGTGAGGGAGGTCTTTGAGAGCTTTATCATAGTTGCAAGCATCAACATGTACTAATTCCCCTGGAAAGAACCTTCACTCCAGTCAGCATGGCTCCCCAAAGTACCTTCATAAGAAAATTTTCATCCCATGCGACTGTTGAGGGCTCCATATGTTCTTCATGAGCGTCTCCCGTCTTGAGCCTGACCTTTTTTTGTCCTACTGCTTGTTAAGTAGGAAGAACCAATCCTTTGAAGGCCCTAAGGAAGGATAGGGGTCTGAATTTTAATTTGCACTCAAAAGGGTCTTCCCCGTTTTCATTCGATAAGCTGTGAACAGAATCATCCCCTCATCTTGGAAGCCAACGAAAGTTCCTCCTATATCCTGTAAACACTCAATGATCTCTATAAATCCCATCCCAAAATAATAACGGCAATGTATCTTTGGTATAGTATAAGATCCCAGGCGTAGGGTTGTACACAGGTGGAATCAATTGTTTCTTCTAGCTCGATCAATGTTGTTGGCAATAGATCCACTTTTCTTCTATTTCGTTGCAGTGAGAAAAGAGGATTCTTGTGTGTATATTTCGCCTACAATGACATTCTTTAGGATGTCTTTTGATGCAATGCATGTACTACAAATCTGGTTTCAATTAAAACTAGCATATGTTTCCAAGGAATCCTTGATCCTTGGATGAGGGTGTCTCTTCGTATGGGATGCTCATGAAATAGCATTTCATTACCTTCTACCTGGTGGAGGTTTCTTGTTTGATAAGTTTGTGATATTGCCTATAACTCAGGTATGATGTCGCATGTGTACCTTGTTTTTATTTGTAAGGTAGATTTTGTGGTGTTTTTCTATTTGTAGTCATGAGTGTAACTGGTTTATTCCATTGCTAGGGAAAGTCATGAGAGTGCAAGAACATGATTTATGATGTTCAATTAGCCAAGATAATTCTTGGGTTATAGAGAAAGGTTGATCTAGACGTACTTATTTTTTGCTTTGATCAACTTGACTACACATTGTGGTTGTCGATGTAGTGTTCTACATGGAGCCCTACTCTGAGATACATTATCATTAATATGACATCAATGGTAGATTCTGTTTAGGTTTTGAGTCTATATCACTATGTTTTCATACACTTTATTTTGTGTCAGTTCGCTGATGGAATATACAGGCCTACCTATGCCAAATGCCTAAATACTCAATATGCATGTACTAGCAGGGTGATAGCTCCTTAGGGATGTACACCATGGCCATTATGCTTCTTTGTTAGCTTTGCTGGGAAAGTCGTAATTAACAATGTATAATTGAAAGGCTCTATTTAGGGAACAAGAGATCCTTATTTACTATAAGTGCCTGATTTGCATGTTCGTTGCCTTACAGGTGGATAGTTCTACCATATGATCAAGAGGGGAGATGTTGGATCTGTCACAACAGCCCATTCGACTAATTATTTTTCACTTAGTTCCCAAAGTAGCCACTTGGTATTTATTGCTCGTCGCATCAGGCATGTCACTGGCTTTGTGTTTGTTGAAGTTTTATGGGGGTTTGCCTTAAATCTAAGTGCTTACTTCATTGCGGCTCATGTAAGCTTCTCTTGAAATCATAGTGTAACTCTAGAAGGTCATTTGTAAGGTCTTGTTTACTATTTTTTGGTCTTGCCTTAAAAGCAAGTAGTCTTGGATGGTCAATTTTTGTTTTACTCACTAGACATAACCAAAGGTAGAATCTAACAATGTTCTCGTTGAAAATGACTTTTGCATTTTGTCATTTTTGTGCCCTGCTTTGTATCATCATCTTTGCAGGATGTATTGTGCCTTTCCCTTCATTTGCTTTAGCTCTCTTCTCATCTTTCTTTTAGTGATCCAACTTTGCTTCTTTTGTAATTTAGTGCATTATGAATTAATGTCAGGATGTACATTGGAAAGATTCTTGCATCTGATGATGTCAAATCTTCATGTTGGCTCTAATACCAGTGAGTGTCCACAGGTGGTTGGTTCTTGTGGGTTGTAACTTGTTTGATTGATTAATGTAAGGAAGGGAACAACTGTTGGGTTGCTAGAAGTCTATTGTATATGGTCTAAGATTCAATGAGCAAAAAGTTTCTTTAGGAACTAATTCTATGAACTTCTCGGTTTGTTTCGATAGTCAAATACTCAATGGTATAGCTATGTTATTTTCCAATGGGAAATACAAAACTTTTATATTTATTTTTTGCGGCTTCATGACTCTAAGGTGTGTAAATGTTGTTATCAGACTTCTACTGATGAGGTGGTTTTGTATGCACCTCATAGTACATTTCTTGGTACCTTTTTATAGATCCTTTGGAAATGCACTGCAACCAAGACATCAGGTTGTGGAGATGGTATTTGGTATCATTACATGGGGGCTACTCTTCACTTTATTGATTGGAAACATCTAGGTGTTTTAAAAGCTTTCTTCCAATTGTATTTCTCTTTTATCAATTTTCCATTGATCCGTCAATCTTTACTTCTCCCTGTATTAATAGGTTTTCCTGTAGTCAAATAGAAGCTAAGAAAGAAGCCATGAAGCTGAGGTTTTGGGATCTGGAGTGTTGGATGTGCCGTCAGCACAGTTTCCACCATGTTTGAGACACAAAGTTAAAAGATATGAGCGTCATCATTGAGAACCTATGAGTGGTGTGGATGACAATAAGTAAATCTTTTCAAGTGCAATAATTCCTTCTGCATTAAGGAAGGCAGAATGAATCAAGGAGATTTCATCTTTTCCTTTGTTTTTATATGTGCAGGTGCCTCTTTTTGAGCAAATGGACTCTGTAGTACTCGAAAACATCTATGAATGTCTGAAGCCACATCTTTTCATCAAAGATGAAGTGGTGTTACATTAATTTTATTCATGTAGTGGTTTGATGTAGACAGCTTGTGTATGTGGAGATATGCAGTCTTGGACTTTAAAGGATGAAAAATTTTGCTAATAATTATATGATTCCATACTCTTGAGACATATTGGTCTTCTTGAAAACGTACTATCATTAATGTGTGATGACATTGAAAACGATCGCACCGTGGGCGTGCAAGCTTGTGCAAGTCGCACAAGTGATGGCTATAAACACAAGATATTGTGTGCGCTACGCTAGCTCTTGGCTATTCCATTTTATTCCAAGCTGCTTACTTATGGTACTGCTTTCTTTTAAAAGTTTTTTGAGTTCAATTCTATGTCGATCCAATGACAAGAGTGCCAAAAAGGGAGAACCAACCACTCTCTTTGCATATGAGGAATCATTTTGCAAGCATCCAATTTGACACATTGGTAGCACATTTCATCTCTTAATATTTAAGGTTGTAAGCTCTGACAACTATTTACCTTACCTTCCATTATTTTACAGACAGACTAAATGATGCAACTAGAAGTCATGTAACTACAAACGAGAGATCCACGATTAAAAAAACATCCCTTCTTTAAAGATGTCAATTGGGCAGTTATTAGAAGCATGCCTCCTCTCGAGGTCACATAGATCTTACATGGAAAGTATTGGTACTCAGAATGCCTTCAAAATGTTGGCTTACAAGATGGCTACCATAGAACCATTGAGATTTCTTTCGTGGGACTTCCTCAAAGCTTCATTGCTATCTTGAACATTGTAGTGACGTCACAACGCACAATGGAGGTCAATGTAGTTGTGCAATAACTGTGTGTATCTTAAAGTATTCGTTCTAGACAACCACAAAAACATACTATGTCATTGTTGACCCTAAATAATGTTCCTTTTGAGTGCGCCATAAAATGTATGTTGTCGATTTATTGCTCTTTATAATGGCAGACCAACCTGAAGCAAAGCTTCAATTTTCACCTTGTTTAAACTTCGAGCAAGTAGTGCAATATGTGGGCCAGTAGTAGAGGAGGGGAGTACTAGTAGTACTAGTACGTCAATAATCTTTGGGAAAATTACCAAAATACCTCTCTAATTTGAGAAAATTCCCAAAATACCCCTCAATTTCAAAAAATTCTGAAATAGCCTCAATATTTTGTCATAAATTCCCAAAATGCCTTCAAATTTTCCAAAATACCCCTGGTTGTGAGATTAAATTTCTTCAAAGATAGAAAAATTTGTAGATTTTCATAAGAAGATTGATTGTCTATCAATACCATATGCTAAAAGTAGAATTTGAGTTGATTATGTAGGCTTTGGAGACGAACTGATTAGTTATTGCACTCAAAAACGGACCTCAATTGTCAAAAAAGGAATCTATACAATTATAATGGGGGGAGGGATTCTGGTTACCCCTCCCTGCCACACAACATCATTTCCTGACTCCGGCACCCTCGAGGCAGTGAGCTCTAAGCCAAAGTGAGACAGCAAAAGAGAACAGAGCGAGAGAGAGAGAGAGAGAGAGAGAGAGAGAGAGAGAGAGAGAGAGAGAGAGAGAGAGAGAGAGATTCATCTGAGCATTTTCTTGAGCCTTGAAGTCTGGAGCACAACGCTCGAAGCTTGCATGCACACACACACACACACACACACACACACACACACCCCTCGGGCCTCAAATGGCGGGTGGCCGCATGTGAGAGAGATCTATTAGCGCTAGGTGAATACCCCTGGCTCTGAGATTAAATTTCTCTAATATCTAAAGAGAAAATTTTTTGCAGCTTTTCGTAAGGAGAGAAATTGTCTATAAACACAAGATGCTAAAACTAGAATTTGAGTTGGTTATGTAGGCTTTGGAGATGAATCGCTCCATTATTTTAAGACATGCTAAGCACTCAAAAACGGATCTCAGTTATCAAAGATTTTTGAAATTTTGAAATTTGACAAGTATTTTGGGAATTTCCACAAATTAGATGCTAAACACTCAAAAACGGATCTCAGTTATAAAGAAGAAATATATACTATAATAAAAGGGGGAGGGGTTCCACTCCCCCCCCCCCCCTCTCCAACCATGTGGCAATCCTTGCTTGCTCCGACCTCCCCCGATAGTGATCCCTGCAAGGCTACAACTATTCACGTTGAGAGAGAGAGAGAGAGAGAGAGAGAGAGGGATTCTGCCGCACATATCAAAGTAAGGGCCTTGCCTAGAACTGTGTGCGAGCCACAAATGGCTCCAAGCACACAACTAGACTAAACTAGTAAGCTCAAAGATGACGATGGTGTGTCACTCACCGCTCTACGCTTGCTGTCGTGGAGGATTCCTCAGCGCGAGGAAGAAGGAGCCGCCGCTACACCGCACTCAACCGCTTCGCCGCCGCCATGCGGTCATCACAATGCTCTCTCTCTCTCTCTCTCTCTCTCTCTCTCTCTCTCTCTCTCTCTCTCTCTCTCTCTCTCTCTCTCTCTCTCTCTCTCTCATACACACACACACACAAGGAGATGAAGAAGAAGAAGATGGAGATGGAGCAAGAGCACTCTTCAATTGCACAAATGAAAGAATGAATGATTTTTAGGTTTAGGTGACTTTTATATGAGCTCGCCCCATTCACACTTGGGCGCCCATACTTAGCCAACCAACCCTTGAATGTTCCTGTTAGAGTGCGCCTCTCATCTATAATCACTCTTACCCTTTTCCTATTGGACCGACAAGCCCGGCCCATGACTACTAGAAGTGAATGCCAGTGGTTAACATGCCCCTCTTCCTGATGTAGATTCCGTCCTCGGAATATAATAGTGCAGCATCGGGATCCACGATAGAAGTACCTGTGTCAGAAGAAAAACAACATTGTGAAATCTCAAAGGCAGCATGTACAGGTGTGCAATACGTGAGATGCATACATGATATTCTAGGAAATGCAAAAACAAATTCATGAATTGTAACATTGCCAACTAGAACAAGTGTAATACCTGAAGAAAATGCAATTGAGTTAGGGTCTATTAGGTCGAATCTAAGAGAAGTACACAAGAGCTAGGGCTAAAGTAAGTACTAGATTGACCAACGTTAATAAAAAAAATGTCGACTAAAGAGTAGTTAACCCTAGGAATGCTCGTCGGGGTCTAAGGACTAGTGGTCTTGTCACTTATACCACTTAAGTGTGATCCACATAAAATACAAGGAAGTTTGTGCTATTTGCTTTCTCTTTTTTTTTTGTTTTCTTTTTTGTTGTTGTCATAGTTGCTACAAGTAGCTGGGGGACTCGAGGTCTTAAATACCAACAGCTAGGAGACTCAAGGTCTCAAATACCAGCTTGAGCATAAACTAGCCGGGAGACTTGAGGTCTCAAATACCAGTTTAACACATGGGCTTCCATAACACAAGTCACACTTAGGTGGAATAAACTAGAGAGAACTATATCCTCATAGCCTAAAACATTACTAAAGCTACTACAATTAAGAGACTATTTAGGAATTAAAGTCACCAATTAAGTGGCCTAGTTTAGCCTAAGGTCCTGATACCTGCTTAAAGCCAACTAATAGACCAAACTCAAAGAGAAGAACAAGGTACTACAAGTTTGAAAAAATTATAGCATCTAAATTGGCAATGTCACAACTTCATAAATTTTATGCATTGTTAGAATTCAAATGACAAGATGCAAACATGTAAGTGTGGAAGCACAGATAAAAGGAAGTAGTACACCTAATATAATGGAGAGCATCCGTTGTAACATGTAAACATCCATTGTCATTGTCCTTGAAAGGCATCCTTATGTAGTCACAAACTGCACAATAGTCACCACCAAACATCAACCTTCCAGAGGCACATCAATGGGAAAAGGTACCAACACTTATTGAACACAATTAAAAAACATAACCTAATTATTTGCACTCCCCCTAGAGAGCCAAGGGAATAGGATATTGTAGAGATTGGGGGGAAACACTAAGGCTAAACCCTTGTCCTCGTCGTCGAGAAAAACAAAGTCATCATCCATGAGACCATATGTGCCATCCGTGTAATCATGTAAATCTTCATCATCATAAGAGGAACCAATGTTTACTAAAAAGGTCACTAGACGCTTATAGTCATCTTGGTGAAAAGGATAGGCTTGTGCAATGGGAGAGACACTCCCTACTATGTATGGATCAGTCGTGGTCAAGAGACGTATCATCCATTCTAACTCCTCGAAATTCCTCTCACATGCTAGCGTACCTACCAAATTCCATTCACAGGAAAGCACCAGAAAGACCATGTGAAACACTTGTGAAAAGTAACGAGGGTACCTCTCACGCAAGGCAGGAGTGGATGACTCTAGCGTACTAGCCATATTTGTAAATACAGATAGATGATAGTTAGAGTGCAAATATTACAAGGGTCGTGTTCTTGTGCATAATATGTTTTTATCATTTTGTGTTATGTATAGAACTTGTAAGTTTCCACATTATTGTTTGGTGGCTCTTGCTCTTTTACCTCTCACACAAGGCAGGAGTGGATGACTCTAGCGTATTAGCCATATCAGTACACACAGATAGATGATAGTTAGAGTGCAAATATTACAAGGGTCGTGTTGTTGGGCATAATGTGTTTTTATCATTTTGTGTTATGTATAGAACTTGTAAGTTTCCACATTATTGTTTGATGTCTCTTGCTCTTTTACTTTTTTATCTTTTTTTTTTTAGTATAAGGCTTTATATATACATTCCCTAGGATTGGAGATTGAGAGGTCAGGGAGGAAGGTTGAGAGGGAAGCAAGTGAATGATGGATGTCAGCAAACACTCCCCCTTCCTTAGGTAGATCATACTTTTTGGAATGATGTCGTCACCTTTTGAAACCAATTGTTCCAAGTTGTTATGGGTGAAGGCATTAACCAATAGTTTTCGACCACCCTATGCGTTTCATCTAGTCGCAAGGGTGGCAAGGTACTCTCCCATGATTTTATTTGCAAAGTTGTTTTAGGTAATGAACTTACAACGGGAGGTGCAAACTCTTCCTTGTTTGTATGGATATGTACAATGGTGGATGGAAGTTGTGTCAAAGCTTCTATTTCTATATAGGAAATACATGAAGAGCAAGAAGCTTCATTTGACTTCCCTGCTCCTGAGCTAGGTGGAACAAGTCGTTCTTTCTTTGGTACTCGAACTATCTTTGGAGCGGGTGTGTAGCATTCCGTGATTTTTTCCTTTCCGCGATCTTCAATTCATTTTGGAGCCACATGATTGGGATCACATTGGCTAGTTGACAAGTAAGAGCACAATTTACGTTTTGGCACCCAGATTTGATCATTTTCTTCATAGTAGCCTTGGGCTTCCAATAGTTTTTTAGGAATCCAACGCAACGTTTCTTTACATTTCTTGGGGCAAGTGGGACATCTCTTAGCAGGCTCCTGTCTTTTAGCACTAGCTATGGTCGCTAAAGAAGCTTTAGGGACCCACTTGTATGTTTTCTTTGTTATATTGGGATGGGTCTTGTGTGTCTCAAGCTTTATAACAACTACATCAGTTGAAGCTCTAGAGAGTCGAGCTATGGGGACATATGGTTCAACCTCTTGGACATACAATGTTTTGGGTTTTATTTCCTTAGGAGGAAATATCTCAGGGACTATGGCTTGAGTGGCAGGTCTAAGAGTTGGTTTCTGCATTGTGACACCCCCTGTCCCCCAATCAATAGTGCATTTGGTGGCTATCATCCACGTGCGTCCTAGGTTTATATTACCCTCCATAGTTCCAACAGGCATGACCAAAAAGTCTTGAGCTACAACCCCATTGTCATAACTAACAAAAGTGTGGAAGATTCCAAAAACCACCGTTTTTTTCTTGTTGACACCCTTGACTTGGATAATAGTTTTAGATAGAGGTGGCTTCCCTAACTGACACCACACCCCATATGATAGCAGATTATATTTAGCACACGGGTCCAATTAGGCAGTATATAGCACTTTTCCATAGGCATTGTTTAGTTCAATAGGGTATCGTAGAGGTGTATTAGAGTCCAAATAATCCTCGTCGATTTCAACGTGGAATGCATGTGTAACTCCAAGGTTAGCCTCTCATTGGCGTCTTATGCGTTGTTGTCGCTCCTTAGCCTCAACTTGAGCTTGTATCTTCTTCAATTTTGTTTGTGCCTTGGCTGCCTTTTTTTGATGGATGGCACATAGCTCCTCTTGGCTTAAAGGATCATAGTATCTTTTAAATTTTCTCCCATTGAGGAATCCAATGGTTTCAATTCCATCAAGAGTCTCCACACGAATGGTTCCTTGTGGGGTGATCTCACGTACTCTATATGGTCCTTTTCCCGCATATTTCAACTTTTTCTTTTTGTTACGCACTCCATAGATAAGGACTTTATCACCAACATTGATATCTTTGTTCTTTAGATGACGATCGAACCATTTCTTCCTCCTATCTTTCTCCACAAATGCATTTTTCACAGCTAATTGTCTCTCTTCATCTAGCCTTTCAAGGATATATAATCGCTCAACTAAGGGGTTACCATCCCAACCTTCTTGAGAAGCTACTCAAAGACTAGGAACGACAAACTCCCATGGCATAACCGCTTCTTGGCCATACACCATTTTAAACGGTGTGCAGTTAATGGCAACTTTGTATGCAGTATGATAAGCCCATAGAGTTGAAGTCAGCTTTAAATCCCAATCTATGCAATGAGCTTCCACCATTTTGGTCAAGATAGAGTGGTAGTGAGTTCTTTTATTACTCCATTTATAAAATGAGTACCATTGTCACTCACAATCTCAAAGGGACAACCAAATCTTGTAATAATTTTCTCAAAGAGAAACTTGGCAGTTGACCTCGCATCCGCCTTACGTGTTGCCCTGGCTTCCGCCCCTTCGTCACATAGTCAGTGGCAACGATAATATATCGAGATTGAGTGCTACAAGCTACCGGACTAATTGAGCCTGTAAAGTCCAAACCCCATTTTTCAAATGGTTGAGTCATTTTAACAGGATGTAAGGGCATCTTATCCTTTCGTTGTGTGATCTTGTAACGTTGACATTCATCACATCCTTTTGCAAAAAGTGATGCATCCTTGAATAAGGTAGGCCATCAATAGCATGATTGCAACACCTTCCTAGCTGTTAGTTCCCCTGAGAAATGTCCTCTGGCTATACCCATGTGGGCTTCTTGCAGTATGTATAAATACTCATCCTCACGGGCACAACGTCTAAGAATATTATCCTTCCCTAGCCTGTAGAGAGTTCCTGCAATGAGAGAGTAAGGTTCACATTCTTTTAATAGTTTTTGAGCTATGTCCTTACGAATCTCTTTGGGTGGAAAACCATTAACTATAAAGTTCACAATCTTCTCACTCCATTCAGGTATGGTTTTGACTAGGAATAGAGAAGTATCGGGCAACTCATCATCGACTCCAGTAGGGGGCTTCACCATTGGGTATGCGAGACAAATGATCCACCATGACATGTCTTTTACCAGGTCTCACCACAACGGTAAAATCAAACTCAAGGAGAATTAACAACCATCGTGTAATTCTTCCCATGGAACAAGGTTTATTTACTAGGTACAACAAGGCTTGATGATCAACATAGAAAACAAACTTGTTGGCCAGAAGGTAGTAGCCAAATTTCTTCACTGCATAAATCATACCTAAACCTTCTCTCTCTATAGTGGTGTAGTTTCTCTCGGCATCATTCAATTGACAACGTGCAAAGCTAATGGGGTAGTCCAGTTTATGTTCTCATGGTTGAGCTAAAACACACCCAATAGCAAAGTTTGATGCATCAATATGCACATGGAAAACTACATTCCAATCGGGCACTCACAGAATATGAGTGCTAGTCAAGGTCTTTTTCAATGACTCATAAGCATGGTCACACTGCACGGTCCAGTGGAACTCTATGAGAAGCTTGTACAAAGACGATCTATCTCGGCAAAGTTTAAAATAAACCGTCGGTAATAACCAACATGGCCCATGAACCTTTGAACTCCTTTATAGTTTGTAGGTGGTGGTAATTCAGCAATGGCTTTAATTTTTCTCTCATCTATGGAAATCCCATTTTTGGACACTATATGCCCTAAAATGACTCCATGTTTAACCCAAAATTGGCATTGGAAAGGGTTTAAGGAGATGCGATACAATCTGCACTTCTCAAACACTTTTCGTAAGCATGATAGATGTTCTTTCCAAGAGGAATAAACACAAAGATCATCTAAGAAATCTTCACAAAACTCCCTCAAATATTCTCTAAAAGCAGTGTTTATTAATCTTTGAAAGGTAGCCGGGGCATTGGTTAAGCCAAAAGCCATAACACGAAATGCGAACACTCCAAATTCGGTTATAAAGGCTGTTTTAGCTTGGTCCTCCAGCACAATTGTGATTTGATTGTAGCTGGAGTACCCATCTAAAAAGCTATAAGCTTCCTTCCCTACAACTCTTTCAAGCACATGTTCTGAATATGGCAAGGGGTAATGGTCCCTCCTAGTGGCGGCATTGACCTTCTTGAGATCCACGCACACTCTGAGTTTCCCATTCTTTTTTGGCACAATCACTATTGGAGACACCCATTCTGAGTGCTCGATAGGGTATATGAATCCGCATTTCACAAGATTTTCAATCTCTTCTTGATCGATCTTTGCATATTTAGGATTCATTGGGTAGGGTCGTTTCTGAACTGATTTAGCCATGCTATTCATGGGGATTGTGTGTTACACTTGGAAGGTGGAACACCTTTCATATCATGATATGTCCAGGCAAATATATTCCTGAATTCCTTGAGAAGTTCTTTAAGTACACACTCCTCAGTCTCTGTCAGATCTTGGGCAATGAAAACAGGTTTGGACTCTTCTCCTGGGTCTGCTAACTCTATTTCCTTAACTATCGCTGGATCGTCATAGACTCCATCGCTCCCATCGATAGGTTTTCTTTGAGCCTTTGTATACACAACCTTACGTTCCTCTGTGGTGTAGGATTTGAAATGTTCAGGTGCAGGGTGTAAGTCTGTGGGGTCCTGTTGTTCTGTGGACTGTGATTTCACTTCCGATTCCTTGTTCCTTTTGCTGTTGAGCTAACTCTCGATTTTGTCATCTCCTTACGGTACAACTCAACTTTGGCTTCTCTGTAGCCTATAGTTGTACGATGTCAATGGGTTGTGGACTACACCACATAACACTTTGAAGGTATTCACCCTATTTATCTACCAACTTTCGATGAGCAGCGCATGCCCCTATATAATTAAGCCATTCTATGGTAGATTTCTTTTCATCTATTCTAGCACGCACATTTTCTCGATATCGTCGCCTCTTATATCTCTTACTCTTCTTGTCTAATTTTTGATTATGACCGATCTCTAGTGAAGAGTCACTAGATGAATCGCTACTTGTGTCTTCTGCTCCCTTGGATAGATTGTCACCTAGGGTACCACTGGGCCCTGAATAGTTTGTCCCCACATTTGCACTAAGATTTAACTCAGATTCTTCATCCTCAGAGTCAATTGCAATTGATGATTCTGACCCCAAATCGTGCGGGCTATAGTCTTGTGAGACACTACTAGTTCCAGTGCCAGTCAAACCTTCATCTTGTAGGTCATTAGAAGCTATATGCATTGCTTCTAGCATATTTAAGGGTACGAGTGGTGGCATTTCATCCCCCTCAGGTGTTACCCAAGGTGTCCCCCTGTTTCCGCAAGTGTCTATGGTTGCTGCTAGGTGGAACCAATCCACATTGTCCAACTCAATCATCCCAGGTAGAACATCCATATAAGGAGAATATTTCCCAACATCGGTGTCCGCTTTACACGTGTAACAATATTGCAATGGGACCGAGTGAATTGTGGTGTCAGATTTATGATCAATTATAAACCTGTTTCCTAGGGGATGTGCTCGACCAGTTACAAGATCCACTCGAATGACAGAATCTTGGAACTGCAAGTAGACATGGCTTTTAGACCAGTCATGCACCATTTTTGCTTCCCTCATGAAAGGACATCCTAAGATCATCTCCGATGCCATAGTGTGCTTGGAGGAATCCATAACAATGAAGGTAATTCTTATTTTATGTCCAAAGACCTTGATCTTGAGATCTTCTAGCATCCCAATAGGTTTAACAATAGACCCATTGGCCATCTTCACTACTATGGTTGTGGTCACAAGGTGAGGTCTTCCCATAGTTTCCCAGCAATTTTTAGTCACAATGCTAACCTCAACACCACCATCAAGGATTCCCTTCACAGCTAATCCCTTAGTAGTGATTGGTATGGTCGCATTGGATTCATCACCCTCAAAGTATTGTCCCAACTTGTAAACATGTATTTCTACCACAAGGTTCTCATCTAGGTTGGGTTGTGGATCTAAGTGTTCCTCCTCTATTGGAATCTCCCCAACTCCATCCATCTATGCAAATTGTGGTAGCCCAAACTTCAATTCTCCATTGAGGAAAGCTCGAAGAGCTGAGGCTAGCTCAGGGTCTTTATATAGTTTGGACATGATGGTGGTTCTAACTTCTGAAGACATGAAACCCATCATTTTGGCAATGTTTAACGAAACCTTTTGGGCCTCATTCCTTGACATGGGGAAGATGGGATCTCCATTTCTTCGATAGGATCAGGTAGTCCCTTTGTAAACATTATTTCCATCAAGAACTGAGTATGCCCACTTTCTCATGACTTTAAGTCACTTTCTTCTTGGATGACACTAGGTATGGCTAAGGGTCTATGGACTTGGTGAGGTTGTTGTTGCATAGGGAACACTGTGTCTGTAATCTGGATCTGTCTAGGTGTTGGTTTTAGATCCCTTCGGGTATCTTCTACCAAACTCCTTAATTGCTTGACTCGCTCGATCTCCTCGTAGGGTTTGGATAAGTTCCTATCTTCTTCTTGGATCCTAGCCATTGTGGCTCATGAAGATCTTCCTTGTTGGTTTCTATCTTAGTGGTTGTTTTGGCCTCCATGGTTTCACCTGAATCAAAATCCTCTTCAACGTCGTTCATATATACGGGGTCGTCACCAGTCCCTATGTTGGTCTTTGAACTGAGGTGTGACTTCGCTGCTTTTTGCAATCTCTTCCTTTGTGTTATCTTCTTTTTTCGAGATTGGGAAATTGATGCCATGTCTCTTTCTTCAAGAATATAATTTTGTTTTTGGAGCATCGATTATGTGAGTACGTTTACTGGTACCACAGGTGTACTTTGTGATGGCCCCTCGGTAACCTCAATCAAGTTTAATGGCGTAATCTTCGGTGCATTTGGATTATTTGGACATTGGGCAATCAAATGATCTATGCCACATCGATTACACATGAGTATTGGCATTGTCGACGTGCTCGCTTGATTGGTTTGCATTAGTGTGGCGTTCTTTTGTAGCCTAATAGGACACTCAACCACACAATGTGGACCTCCACACTCATAGCATTGAAGAAGTGGTCTCTTAGCAGTGTAATTCATATTTTGGCCTCTTGCAACAAGAGCATCTACTTGATAGACAGGTTTGACTTGTCCCCAATAGTCCTCCATGTAGTACTGTGGAATTTCTTCAAGTGCATCCATACCATAGGCAATATTAGGGTCTATATCTTCCTCACAGCCTTCCAAACAAGCAATAGATGACTGACAACCCACTTGATTCACAGAAGTGATTCTCGGATGTGGTGGTTGCGGTCCTAGCACTAGAGGTGGTAAGGGTGTTATTTGAATAACATTTTGGGCCCTAGGGACCATGTGTTGTGACATTTTTTCAAGAGGTGGGACCGGCATCAATGCAGACACTCGAGGTGTGTTTGTCCATGCTAAGGTTGGTCTATTGGCCATGGCGCACTTAAATACTATGCAATCCTTAGCTTGATGACCATACCTCCCATAGGCATTGCAGTTCCCATTGAATTTTACTCTAAAAGTAGGGCATTCACTGGTACTATGCGGTCCATAGCATACTGAGCACCATTGTTGCTCCTTTTTTGGATACAACTGATTATTTTGCGGAGCACCATTGTCTCTAAGACTCTCTTGAATGGCCTTCGTGAGATCTGCTAAAGTCATCTCAGATATCTTTGGCTCCTTAGCAATAGGCTTTAGGGTCATTGTTTCTCCCTTCTTGGATACAACTGATTGTTTTGCGGAGCACCATTGTCTCTAAGACTCTCTTGAATGGCCTTCGTGAGATCTGCTAAAGTCATCTCAGATATCTTTGGCTCCTTAGCAATAGGCTTTAGGGTCATTGGCTGATGCCCCTATGCTTGCGAGCTAATAGATTTAGGCTTAACAGACACTCTTTCTCCATGAATCATTAAATTATCCTCCAATTGGATCGCATTGGTGATGACTGCTTCCCAAGTGGTGATACCTCTAATGACTAGGCCATTGTAGATATCCTCATGTCGTGATCTCCTAATGAATCTATCAAGCAATTGATTATTATTTAAGCGCTCATTTGGATTGCAATGAGAATTCAAATGCTTCAAGCGACTAATAAAGTCTCTCACCGACTCTCCTTCCTCTCATTGTGCTTTCTGCAGCTGAGAGGCTACACCCCAAAGCACTCCCTCTCGTATGTATTCTTTTAAGAACAATCTCCTAAGAGTAGGGTAAATCGTTTTTTCTTCCACCCGTAGGGTTCTATACCAATCCCCAGCCTTCCCACTTAAGGTTAGGCTTAAAGCTTACTCTTATGCAAGTCATTGTGTTCTCCTAGAGAATCGCATATTTGTTCAAACACTCCGATATGCTTTCTCACATCCCCGTCTCAACTTAATTTTTGTGTGAGCTTGGCTATTTGTACTGCCTTAATTCTAGGTTCTCTATCAGGCCTGTTACGCATATTCTCAACAATAAATCGATCGATAGCTTGAGCAAATGTTGCCAAGTCACCTAAGTGAGCAGGAATCATGGGTGGAGGTGCTCCAGAGACTACATGTGGAGTAGGTATTGGAATTGGGCTTGCGCGTAGGAAGCCCTTGGGTTCCATGTTTGGTACGGTGTTGTGCCATGTGGCGGTCCAAAGTTCATGTGTGGCCCTAGGCATAGCAGACGTCGGATATGACATGCTAATGCTAGCCGGTATGGTCCCATGGAAATAAGAGCTTGTGTGTTGTGGTTGTGGAGCATAGGGTGTTGAAACAATGGGAGGGGTAGGGGCTACATGAGTGCGATGACCCATAGGTGCATACGATTGGTACACACTTGTAAGGGCCGTTGTCGGCATTGAGCTACCATGTAGCAGTGCTTTACTAACAAATGAGGTCCATGGCATGTTTCTTGGCCTGCCCATCATTGGGGTAGGCATGGTAGCCGTGGTGTGATCAAGGGAGAGATGAGCTCTTAGACTTGGAAAAGGAAAGCTATCACTTGTGGGCTCAGACTGCACTGAGACCCCTGGCTAAACAACAAATGGGGGATCCATCGGACTTACCGAGGGAGTCTCCATTTGCGATAAGGTTGATTGTTTAGCCTTCCATGTATCCAAGAATCTCATGAGACCCGTTGAAGGCATGTGGATCCCCTTGTTCGATCTCTCTAGCTCAATAACCCTATGGATGACCTCACAAACTCTTTGTTGTTGATCCTCCACACTAGTAGCACCCGTTGTGGATTGTAAGACATCTAACCAACCCACGTGATACGTGTGACCTGTGTATAGGTCGGTTAGAGTTTTTGTTTGTAGTTCGTACTCCCATTTCTCGTTTAGGAATGCTCCATCTAGGCTTGAGGCGCTAGGGGTGTCCTTTGAACTAGATGCAATGTGGCTCTCTATGGGTTGACCCTGACTGGTCGCTAATTCAGGAGCACTCGATTGCTCTCCTAGCAAAGATATTGACGTAGGGGCTTTAGCTTTTAACTCTCTTCGTTGCTCCGCCTTGCGTTGTCGTGCAGCTCCGTTTCCATATAGAGAAAAAGAGCAGAGAAATGCTAGCTAAGATTCTTTAAAGCCTACACCTTTAGTGAGCACTGATTAGGGCTTGTTAACAGGCCAAGCTTAATGATTAATGTATGCCAGATGAGGCTTAAAAGGGCCAACAGATGCCTTAATGATGCCAAAAATGAGTATGCTTGAAGTGAGCACATATGAAAGATTATGGTCTAGAACTGCAGTGCTTGAAGTGCTCTACCGGCCTGTCTTTACGGCTCGTCGATTGGAGCTACGGTGAGGAAGTTATTGTAGTTTGAAGTTTGAGTCGATTGCAGATCCGTACCAGATTGGGCAACTGCAGCTGAGGTGACAAAAATTAAATGAATGCACGGGCCTGAAGTGCTCACTTTGTGGAGCGCGTCGGTCTTTTTCAGATCAATGATCGGATTTACGGTTCCCAAGATATTGGTCGTTAAAGATTCACCGGGGGTCGGTTTTGTACCAATCCGGTCCGCTCAGACGGTGTGCCATCTGGAAATTTACAGCCTCGGTAGGGTTTGTATCCATTTTATGTAGTTTGAGAAGTCTAAAGGAATTAATGGCTCGCCAAACCGAGTCCGGGTTCATGAGATAATATGGATTGAGGCCAGTGTCAGCTGCCGGCACTGTGCTGAGCTGGATAATTTCGGCATTATCTGAGAAGCTGATACAAACAATTAACAACCAAGTGAGAAAGAGAATGCCTTCCGGCAAGTGCAATCACCTATACTAGCATCTTGAAGGCTGTGTCATGGAAAATGGCAACAAAATTCATGATGATGGTATCAGTCAAGGGCTACTGAAGTTGAAAGCTGTACGAGACAATGCTTTGGTAGATATGCATGCTAAAAGTGGTGCCATTACGAAAGCACTTGATGAGCTCATAGTCCTAAATGTCATCTCATGGAGCGTACTCATCGTGGGATAGGCCTAGCTCGACGGGGCCCACTCGAGGAAGGTGTTGTGCTTGGCAATGCTCGGCCGATATGTGTACAAAATGTGGTGCCCACCATGAAGTTGCCCGCCCAAGCCAGTGAAGTAAAAGGGCCGCCGGGAAGGACATCCCATGATCACAAAAGGGCCAATGGCCGCCCAAGACAATCAAATGGCCAATGGTTGCCCGCCTAAGGGCCGCCCAAAGAGGCCAAATGAAAACGGTCCAAAGCTAAATTATTAAGGGCCGCCCACCTTGTGGGCTTAAGTGTGTAAGCAAAGGAAGAAAAAGAAAGGCGTAGCGTGAAGCAGCCGAAGGGGGGCGCAGCAGGGAAAAGGAGGCTCGCGTTGGCCAAATGCGCAGCGGATGAGCGTGGTGATGAAGCGAAAAACTCTCCTCGGCCTATGGCGAACCAGTTCAGCACCGTCGGCGTCAAATTTTGGCGCTGGTCTAAGGCTCGGACTGCCACGTCATAACGGTCATTCGCGTGCCACATCAGTGGCGCCGGCGCCACTGCTTAAGAGAGGCCATGCTATTATTAGAGGGGGGACTTTTTTGCATGAGTGTTGGCAAGTTAACGAGGAAACAAGGCGAGGAGGTGAGGGTAAGCAGGAAGGCGAGTTCTTTCTCTCTCTCGATCTCCAATCAAAGCAAGCTTTCGTCTCTCCCTCTCGAGCTTGAACATACAAAGCAACGCAAAGAAGAGCTTAAAGAGGTTAAGGAAGGAGACTACAAGGGAAGGAAGAAGACGGGAAGGGAGCCTCGAAGCAATAGGAAATCTCTCTCACTCTCTCTCGCTCTCATGCTTGACTAATAAAACAAGCAAGTTTACTCGATTAGTAAAGGAAGAAGAAACTCTCTCACTCGAGAGAGTAAGCAGACCTCGGCTAGCAAGCCCGCAAGGGGAGATTTGAAGAAGGATATGGCTATCTCTCTCTCTCGCGCTGTGAAGCAAAATCAAGGGGCTCTTCCTCATCATAAACAAAGGAATTGACCTAATTAAAGAAGCAGAAGGAAAGCACAAGGCAGGCCAACAAGGGTTAAGGAAATCGGAGCAATTGAGGAGCAGGAAGCTGCGAAATAATTGACAAAAGTGAAGCTTGCGGAATCTAAGGGAACTCGAAGCAGATGAAGCGACAAGAGATAATTACCATCACCGTCATCAACTAGAGATTGATTAAATAATTGTTAAGCCCCGATGTCGTTAATGGCCCGGTTAATTCTGTAAAGCGGGAGCTTAAACTCCTAGTTAGCAGATGACCCAAGTGACTGTGCTGTTAACAGCCCGGCTTGGCTAAAGATTAAGTTGTACTCAAGCGTTAATCAATTAATTGATGATTACGGTGATTTTCAGATTCAGTTACATCTGTTGTTCTTGTTCTCTCTCTTTCACACCTCTCACAGCCAGAGGCCCTACGCCTGCTCAGCTCACGTAGCGAACACATATCCCCCGACAGCGTAAGCTCTCAATTTCCTTTTCCCTAGCCACGATGATATACCACTCAACTTCTTGTACTTCGGCAAGGCTTCTACCATCAGGTAATATAACCTCAGAGGGGAATAGCTCTGAAGAGTTAGAGGGTGCAGTGAATGGAGTATTCACGTGCACATTCTCTAAGGGCATAGGGTCTATGTTGGTCATGAATGGAGAATTTACTCCCCCCCCCCCCCCTCATTTACATCGTTAGCTCCATGTTCGAAGTGAGTGACTTTTACTAAAGGTTTACTTCAAGCGGCTAAGCATGCTCGGCCCGGACCGTGCGCCCATGGCATGCATGCCTTGGCTTGAGCTATCAAGATTAGGCATTGGGTAACCCTCCATGACGTCGTAGTTAGAGGAAGAGTCACTAGACGCTATATGCGGGTCCTGAGTGGTACTACCTTGGGTTCCCGCTGAGGGCCTAGAGCCTAAGGTAGATGAATAATGAAGTTCCCACGTAAACGGAGACACTCTCGATGGGCTCATCCTCTAGCACACAACCAGAGCATAGGTGCATGTGATCTCGACACTCTAGAGGTGTTGGTGAGTGCCCATGGGGCCATTCACCTAGTTTTTTAGATGTTTATAATCCATTTTTTATATTTTTGGTCCCATTTTTTAACCGAGCTACATAATATGGCGTGCAATAGCTCAAAACGAGCGTCTTGGCTAAAGGGACATTCTCTGCTTTACAGCCTCCGTTCCGGTTACGTACAATCCTCGGAATTCTAAAACTAGTCTTTTCCTAGGTGGGGTGAGGGCTATAATTAGTAAGTCCAAAGGGTGAGTGTGAAGGGGATGGTGGAGGACTTGAGGAACTTGTCTCACATGCCC
Source organism: Adiantum capillus-veneris (assembly GCF_014529385.1). Taxonomy (NCBI): domain Eukaryota; kingdom Viridiplantae; phylum Streptophyta; class Polypodiopsida; order Polypodiales; family Pteridaceae; genus Adiantum; species Adiantum capillus-veneris. The sequence goes on along the minus strand of NC_140956.1, from coordinate 129,224,294 downwards.
TTATTCCCTCCTATGGGGGTAAAGTATATATATAAGAGTGAGTCTAGTATATATCATAAGTCTGAGGACTGAGGCATGGGCTTGGGCTTGGGCTTGGGCTTGGGCTTGGGGAA